>NC_085846.1:87025729-87346086 GCF_035594765.1 Anolis carolinensis
CATTACTGAATTAGTCAGCACCTCATGACCTTCATCTTTAACAATCAACTATCCAAGGAAAAAATATTCTGATCTATTACACCACTGGAAAGTGATGTTATAACATTGGTGCTGATAGTTGTCCTAAATTGTCAGTACAGTGGTAAATTTACTATATATTTTAGTCTGAAGTTTTAAAAGTTCAGGAATGTTGAACCTGATTTCTCTAACAAATTCAGGACTTTGGATAGCACGCTTAAAGTGAGGATTGAAGTCTGGAGTACTAATATAGGAGCACCAGCTCCCACTGTACAGCACTGCATAATTTCAATTATTGATGGAAGAGTACCTGGGGAATAGTTTGTGAGATGCTGGCTGTGCTACCAGCTAGCTTTCATGGATGTGATAATGAGGGCATAAGAGTGCTGAAGTTGCAGACTGAAAGCATACATAATCCATCATCCTACTTCCGACAGTGGCATCTGGAAAATCCACAAATAAGACTTATGAAAATCCAATTCCATTGTTTGACTAGAAGTGGAGAAATCTGGGTGCAGTGTCTCACCTAACTATAAAGATTACTGGAGATCTTTGAATGAATCATATTCCTTAGCCTAACCCATTTCATAAGGCTTTTGTGAAGGCAGCAAACGCCTTGGAGAGGTGATGGGGTATAATATGACAAACACATAAATAAATAAAATAGCCCTATTTTATTGCTGCCTAGCAATAGATATTCTGTGTCAAACTATCTCAGAACAGTTTTATTCTCCATGGGTTTGTGCCCTATTAAAGTTACCCAAAGTAGTAGCTGTCACTGTGACTAGTGGCATGAATTTCCATAGGTAAACCTTTCCCTGGATGTGAAGAAATAACAAATACAGTAGAGTCTCACTTATTCAAGCTAAATGGGCTGGCAGAACCTTGGATAATAAGGAGGGATTAAGGAAAAGCCTATTAAACATCAAATTAGGTTACGATTTTACAAATTAAGCACCAAAACATCATGTTATACAACAAATTTGACAGAAAAAGTAGTTCAATACGCAGTAATGTTATGTTGTAATTACTGCATTTATGAATTTAGCACCAAAATATCATGATATATTGAAAACATTGACTACAAAAAAGCCTTGGATAATCCAGAACCTTGGATAAGCGAGTCTTGGATAAGTGAGGCTCTACTGTACTATGAAAGCATCTTATTTAGCAGAAAGGATTCCTAAAATCCTTCATCCTAATTTCATTCAACTGGGTGTTTGTTCCAAAGATTTCGGTGAAGCTTGTTTCTGAAAAATATTGACTAGAAAGATGCTTTTGGTCAAACCACTGGTATGAACACAGGTGCTCTCCACAGATCATGGAATTTTCCCTTGCAATAGGAGTGAAACCAGCAACAATGACTAATATGGTTATGATCACATAGTCATAGGATAACGTAATCCTAACCACCACATGGCTAATGCTACAGATCTTCTAGAAAATGCTAATGTTAGTTCATATGGACAGCACAAAGTTACAAAAAATGTATGAATTAGAAAAAATGTCTGTTGCTGTATGGCAAGATGGGCAAACTGTGGCCCTCCAGATGCTGCTGATATGCATTTCTCATTAGCTAACACAAGTGATGGTGGTGAGTGATGGTAGTTCCAATTCAAGGCTACCCGAAGGATCATACCGTACGTATGCTTAGAGAACAATCTAATATTTTTTATTTAGACATTCTTGTGTTCTTTCAAATTGTTTCCAATTTACAAAGACCCTAAATTGAACCTATTATGGCATTTTCTTGGCAAGATTTGTTAAGAGCAGGTTTGCCTTTGCCGTCTTCTTCTGAGAGAAGGCACTTTGCCCAAGGTCACCCAGTGAGTTTCCATGGTTGAGCAAGCTTTCAAAGGCTGGTCTCCAGAGCCACAGTCCAACACCCAAACCACTACATCATGCTAGCTCTATTTTACCTGTTTAATTAGATGGGTAGCCAAGTTAATTGTTGCAACAAAACAAGTCAGGCAGAAAATTATGTTATCATATTCTACCTGTCAATGGAATTTACTCCCAGGAAGCTACAATTAAGGCTGCAGCCAGTCTTGAAGCATTTTTAAAGACCTAACAAGCATGTAATGACAGAAATTGTTGGGATGAAAATTTACTTCATCAATGGATTCATTCAGTTGACACACAGATATGGGTTGAGAGAGGGAGCATGAATGATGGATTAAACAAAGGAAAGGGTATACTCTTCTCATATTTTGTAACTTAATATTGCTTTACACAGTGATGCCATGGGAATTTTGTCACATCTTTTTTCTGGCTATAAAATGCCTGGGACCTGAATTTTCCTGCTCATCTCAACTAAAGTAGACTCACTGAAACAATGGGATTTACCTAGCTGCTAATTTACCATTCAACTATTTAATCAACAGACCTTCTCTAATTTAAACAAACAAGGATGGGATGTTGTGAGGATTGTGATTCCATTTGCTTGAATTAGCATAGCCAATAGCCAAGAATAATTAGACCTACATTCAACAATAACAACAACACATTCCTCACTTCTGAACTAGAAATGAACAACACCAACATGTTTAACAAGTAAAACTTTTCCCACTGTGCCTCTATATCAGGGCTGTGGATGTGAAGGGGTGGGCGGATTAATTTTTTCTTTACATTACAGCTTTGCAGGGGGTTGTTTTAGCGAGCATAAAACTTTAGCTAGTTTAATTTTGTTTGTAAATAGTCAAATTGTATGAGTGTAATAATCAGTCTAGTTTTTTTGTTAGAACTATATAGATGTGATATATGCCCTTGTTATCCACTGAGGTTTGATTCCAGGGGTCTGTCATGGATACTAAAATCTAGTAATGGTCAAGTCTCATTATATACAGTAACATAATAAAAAGGCATCCCTTTAATAAAATGGCAAAGTCAAGGGTGTTGTTTTTGGGGGGGGGGGGGGGGGAGGGGGTTGGAATATTTTCAAGCGATAGTTGGCTGAGTCTGTAGAATCCATACAAAAGGCTGGTTTAATAGGATGCTATTTCTCTTTCTTTTAGTTTTGTTCATGTATGTTGGTTGTTACAATTTGACATAGCAAATATCTCATGTATATATGCTTTAAATAAAATACAAATAAAGAAGCAACCTATCCCAATCTACATATAAAATAATAAGATCATTTCCATCAATAAGCTTTTTCTTTGTTTGAAGGTGGGAATTCCTTTGCATTTAAGTTAGCTTACTGTTTGACCTAATATCTGTACTGTATATGTGCACAATCGGCTCTTAATATTTGCTGAGGTTTGGTTCCAGGATTCCCTATGAGTACCAAAATTGGGGGATACTCATGCCCATTACAATGCAGTAGGAAAATGGTGCCTTGCTTTGTTTGGTATGTTGGTTAATTGTTACTATTGGTGTGCATCTTAAAACCTAATAAATATGAATTGAAAAGGGGGAAAACAAAATGCATTCATCAATCCAATAACAATTAGCTGGGGTAAACATAGCCAGGCTATAACACTAGGGCAAGGGATAAGTGCATGACCATGGGACAAGAGAATGAAATGGAGTACAAGGTTCCATAAAAATTATATTTATCAACTGGGTTGTAAGGTAAAGGTTTCCTCTGATGTTAAGTCCAGTCATGTCTGACACTGGGGGTTGGTGCTCATCTCAGTTTCTAAGCCGAAGAGCCGGCATTGTCCGTAGACGCCTCCAAGGTCATGTGGCTGGCATGACTGCATGGATCGCTGTTACCTTCCCGCCGGAGCGGTACCTATTGATCTACTCACATTGGCATGTTTTCGAACTGAGGTTGGCAGGAGTTGGAGCTAACAGCAGCCGCTTATGCCGCTCAGTCTGCAAGTTCAGCAGCTCAGCGCTTTAACGCACTTTGCCACCAGGGCTCCCAACAGGGTTGTAGGTGTTCTCAAAAACGTATTTGACTGGAGCCTAGGTGTTTTCAAAAACTTGTTTGAACAGCCAGGTCTTCAGGTCCCTACAGAAAGAGGACAGTGTGGGGGTTTGCCTAATCTCCCTGGGGAGGACGTTCCATAGCTGGGGGAGCCACCATCGAGAAGGGTCTCTCCCTCGTCCCCACAAACCGTACTTGATATGGTGGGACCGAGAGGAGGGCCTCTCCGACCGATCTCATAGCCCGTGCAGCGGGGAATGCAGTCATATAAGTAAGCAGGACCTGAACTGTATAGGGCTTTATAGGTGATAACCTGCACTTTGAATTGGGATCAGAAACATATTGGGCAGCCAATGGAGCTGCTTTAGTAGGGGTGTGGTGTGCTCCCTATAAGCAGCTCCAGTTAGTAATCTGGCTGCCGACTTCTGCATTAATTGTAGTTTCCAAGCCATCTTCAAAGGCAGCCCCACACAGAGTGCATTGCAGTAATCCATTCTAGATGTAACTAAGGCATGGACCACTATGACCAAGTCAGGATATATATATACTGTATATATGTGTGTGTGCGTGTGCATGTGTGTGGGCATGGGCATAGTTTGGATAGCATAGAGAAGAGTTAACACGGCTGTGGTGGTTTTGTTTGTTTGTTGTTTTTTTGCTGTCTGTGGAACTTTCCTTCCAAGGGGTAGACTTCTCTCACTTCCTGTTGTCTCACCCCTGTTCTTAACTATGAGTCACTTCCTGTTCTTAACTATGAGTCATTTCTAAGTCGGATGTTTGTAAGTCAGGAACGGCTTGTAAATATAAACATAAAAGGGGAAACACCCAAAGAGTTAGGACTGAGACACCTTCAAGGATTGACTGGACCAGCCTAACCAAGTATTTCCCTTCTTCCTTCCTCTGTCAATTTAATATGTCTCATTTTACTTTCATATTGATTTTATATTGTTATTTTTTGCTGATCTAATTTTAAATTGCTTGTTAGTCTTATTACTGTTGTTTGCTGCTCTGAGTCCCCGCAGGGAGTTGGGGCAGGATACAAATAAAGTTTACTACTATTATGTGTTGTTGAAGGTTTTTATGGCCAGAAGCACTGGGTTGCTGTGAGTTTTCCGGGCTGTGTGGCCATGTTCCAGAAGCATTCTCTCCTGACATTTTGCCCACATCTATGTCAGGTATCCTCAGAGGTTGTGAGGTCTGAGGAAACTAGGCAAGTGGGGTTATATATCTGTGGAATGTGAACAAAATTGTCCACAAGCATGTGGACAATTTCAACAGGAAGGAAGGAACCATAAAAATAAACAATATCTGGCTACCAGTATTTAAAAAACTCTAAAATCAGGACAGTAAATAAAGAGTAACACTCTGAAAACAGGGGAATTCCAGACAAGAAATTATCAGGGTCAGTTAACACCTCCCAACAAAGGAACATTAGGGACAACTTCCTCACTGTGAGAGTTGTTCAGCAGGGGAACTCTCTGCCCCCGAGTGTGGGGGAGGCTCCTTCTTTGGAAACTGTTAAAGCTGAGGCTGAATTGCCATCTGTCGGGGGTGCTTTGAATGTGATTTTCCTGCTTCTTGGCAGGGGGTTGGACTTGATGGCCCATGAGGTATCTTCCAACTTTATGATTCTATGATTTCCCCAAACAAGAAACAGCCAGGCTTTGAAGCTGCCTGGCTATTCAATGCTAATTAAGATTTCCAGTTGCTACATTCACACTTGCCTCAGGCAGATAAGAGTTCTTTCTCCCACCCTGGCCCTTCCACAGATATATAAACCTCCCTTGCTTAGTTCCTAACAGACCTCACAACCTCTCAGGATTTACTGATTACCTTACTAAAATATTATACTACTAATAATATAATATAATAATTTAAATTATATATTACATATTAAATGTAATATTACTAATAATATTACCATATAATGATACAGTACAATATAGTAATTTAATGCTTATATTGTACTATGCTAATAATATATTGTATGTACATTTGATTTGTAAGCCGCTCTGAGTCCCCTCCAAGGTGAGAAGAGCGGGATATAAATGTAGTAAAAAAATAAATAAATATCTGATTTCAGGGGGAGGGAGTGGGGATGGCAGTGGGGGAATACCCATAACTGCAGATAACAGTCTATAGCTATAACTATAAATATCGATCTATATCTGATTGCCCATCTATACTCTATAGGTGATACAGTAGTCTCTCACTTATCCAACAAAAATGGACCGGCAGAATGTTGGATAAGTGAATATGTTGGATAATAAGGAGGGATTAAGGGAAAGCCTATTAAACATCAAATTAGGTTATGATTTTACTAATTAAGCACCAAAACATGATGTTTAACAACAAATTTGACAGAAAAAGTAGTTCAATATGCAGTAATGCTATGTAATAATCACTGTATTTACAAATTTAGCACCAAAATACCACAAGGTATTGAAAACATTGAATACAAAAATGCATTGGATAATCCAGAACGTTGGATAAGCGAGTATTGGATAAGTGAGACTCTACTGTACTGTATTTACAAATTTAGCACCAAAATATCACGATGTATTGAAAACATTGACTACAAAAATGCGTTGGATAATCCAGAACGTTGGATAAGTGAGTGTTGGATAAGTGAGACTCTACTGTAGTTCTTCTGGCTCTCTATTATATTATTATTTTATTATGACACAGCAAACAAGACAGAGATGCTGTATTTTATATCACAAAATCACAAGTCGAACACTTCCCAAGTGTCTAGGACTGTGTGATGTATTTTCGGATGATGCGTGCAGATCCCAGTAGGGTGGCCTTTTGCAGCTGGCAGATCATAATTTTGTCAATGTCTGTTGTTTCCAAATGCTGGCTGAGATCTTTTGGCACGGCACCCAGTGTAACCATCACCACCGGGACCACCTGCACTGGTTTCTGCCAGTCTTTGATGTGGGCGAAACGTCAGGAGAGAATACTTCTGGAACATGGCCACACAGCCCGAAAGACATACAACAACCCTGTGATCCTGGCCATGAAAGCCTTCGACAACACAGTCTTTGATATTATTTAATATACATTATTATTATTTTTAATTTATTATTATTATTATTATTATTATTATTATTATTATTATTATTTCAATCAACTGTGACTGTTGGATATGGCAATCATCCTAAAACCCAATAAATATAAATGTAAAAGGAGGCAAAAACCCAAAGGCAATAATCTCCTAGTGCAAAAAGACCCCCTCCAGTGGCAGAGCACCTTGACCCAACCAGCCAAAGTAAACATTTCCTTCCTATTGTTCAGGGAAGTTGGTGAACAGACTCTTGGATGTGGAAATCATCTTACAGCCTGGTCAATATAAACTGAAACACCCCAAAGGCAACTCTCTCCTGGGGTGAAGAGACCAGGTTTGAGAAGACCTTCCTTCCCACCAAAGAAAAGCCTGGCCTTTTCTCTCCCCTTTCCGCAGGTGGGGAGCGGGCGCCGCCCAGGCAGCCCAGCGCAAGGCTCTGTAACCTCCGCAGGCCGAAGGAGTGGCTGCCTTGACTCTTGGGCGAGAGGGAGGCAGAGGAGGCAGCCGTAGCAATCCAGGCACAGGGCGCCTTCAGGGCTTTGCACCTCGACTCACCGTGTAGAGCAGGTTGAGGGCGCAGAGCCAGTTCTTGGAGCAGGAGAAGCCGCCGCACACCATCGCGGCGGCAGCTGCTGCGGCGAAGCGGTGCTCTCCAAAGGAGTCTTGGCCTCTCCCTATATATATAGACAAGGGCCGGGGGCGTCTTTTTCCCGCTAGAATGGCTCCCAGATGGGGAGGAGAAAGGAGCAGGTGGCCCGGGAGGAAGAGGCGGCTCTCCCGCAAATGGGAAGACTGGAGTCTCCTGCCGCAGCTGGAGGGACCTCGCTAGAGGGGCGGGGCCGGGAGAAGGGAGCTCTCTCATTGGCCGAGCTCGGGAGACAAAGGTAAAAAATATGCAAATATGTCCGGCCCTGGTCAGCCAGTGAGGGCCGAGATCCGGGAAAGGACAAGGAGGGAGGAGGAGGAGGAGGAGGAGGAGGAGGATGCTCTGCGCTTTCCTGCAGGGCGCATCTCCACTGGAGAGCTGACGCAGTTTACAATAATAATAAATTAAAACTTTATTTATATATCACTCTATGTATTTATTTACTACATTTATATCCCACTCTTCTCACCCCGGAGGGGACTCGGAGCGGCTTACAAATCAAATGTACATACAATATATTATTAGCATAGCACAATATAAGCATTAAATTACTATAGTGTACTACAGTAGAGTCTCACTTATCCAAGCCTCGCTTATCCAAGTTTCTGGATTATCCAAGCCATTTTTGTAGTTAATGTTTTCAATATATCATGATATTTTGGTGCTAAATTTGTAAATACAGTAATTACAACATAACATTACTGTGTATTGAACTGCTTTTTCTGTCAAATTTGTTGTAAAACATGATCTTTTGGTGCTTAATTTGTAAAATCATAACCTAATTTGATGTTTAATAGGCTTTTTCTTAATCCCTAATTATCCAAGATATTCGCTTATCCAAGCTTCTGTCAGCCCGTTTAGCTTGGATAAGTGAGACTGTACTGTAATAATAAATCAAAACTGTATTTATATACCGCTCTATCTCCCCTTGGAGCCTCCGTTGGCGCAGTGTGTTAAAGCACTGAGCTGCTGAACTTGCAGACCTTTCTTGCAGAAGGAAGATCAGGCCACAGTGGTTTATGCCTTAGTTAACTATCAACTTGGCTACTGCAATGCACTCTATTTCAAATGTGCAGTTAATGCAAAATTGGTGAACCATATAACATTAGTCCGGACCCCCTGATGGTGCAGCAGATTAAACCGCTGAGCTGCTGAACTTGCAGACCGAAAGGTCCCAGGTTCAAATCCCGTGAGCAGAGTGAGCGCTCGCTCTTAGCTCCAGCTTCTGCCAACCTAGCAGTTCGAAAACATGCAAATGTGAGTAGATCAATAGGTATCGCTCCGGTGGGAAGGTAACGGCATTCCATGCAGTCATGCTGGCCACATGACCTTGGAGGTGTCTACGGACAACGCCGGCTCTTTGGCTTAGAAATGGAGATGAGCACCACACCCCAGAGTCAGACATGACTGGACTTAACGTCAGGGGAAAACTTTTGCCTATTATAACATCAGATTTACTCCTGGGAACCCTGACTGAATTTTCTTATAAAGTTCATTAGGTAGTTTTTGGACCAGCCATCTTCTCTCATCCTAACCTACTCATTATAACTAATGGTGAAGAACTGGACACGACTGGACTTAACGTTAGGGGAAACCTTTACCTTTACCTTTACTATATCATTATATGGTAATATTATTAGTAATATTATCTATCTCCCCCAAAGGGACTCAGGGCGGTTTCCAACATAGGTAAAACTAACACAAAACATACAACATGACCAAATAAGACATCAACATGATTACTATTAACACAACATAGGTAAAGGTAAAGGTTTTCACCTGAAATTAAGTCCAGTTGTGTCCAACTCTGGGGGGGTTGGTGCTCATCTCCATTTCTAAGCCGAAGAGCTGGCATTGTCCGTAGACACTTCCAAGGTCATGACTGGAGCAGTACCTATTGATCTACTCACATTTGCATGTTTTCGAACTGCTAGGTTGGCAGAAGCTGGGGTTAACAGCAGGTGTTCACTCCACTCCCCGTATTCAAACTTGCGGCCTTTTTGTCCGCAAGTTCAGCAGCTTGGCGCTTTAACACACTGTGCCATCAGGGCTCCTAACATATAGAATTAAAACCAGATTCAAATGCTGACCCATTGGGTGCAATTCAACTGCCAATGGACAAGATTCCAAGAAGGGCCTGGGCAACTATGAGAGGCTGGGCCAGGGCAGGTACAATGAAGTAATATAGGGATGGGGGTGGGTAAAGTGCAAGCGGGTGGCCAGGATACAGTCTGGGTTTCTCAATCTCAAGGCCTGTTGAGCAATATAAGAGGGTTAAACTAGTATAACGATGTATTGCAGGGCCGGGAAAGTGGGTAAAGTGCAAACAGGTCCTAGGGTATGCTTCCTATAACCAGTTCTCATTAGTAATCTACTCGCTAACCTTTGCACTAACCACAGTTTCTGAGCCGTCTTAAAAGGCAGCCCCATGTAGAATGCATTACAGTAGTCCATTCTAGATGTGACTAAGGCATAGACCATGACCAAATCAGGCTACCCACACATTTTTAATGGTAAATGTTAAACTACCATTCTATGTCTAACTTTTGTTTTGTGTGTTTTAACATGCATTTTATGTATCCCCCAGTGGTGCAGTGGGTTAAACCCTTGTGCTGGCAGAACTGCTGACTTGAAGATTGGGTTGCTGACTTGAAGGTTGCCGTTTCAAATCCAACCCGGGGAGAGCACAGATGAGCTCCCTCTATCAGTTCCAGCTCCCACAAGGATGGTAAAAGCATCAAAATATCCGGGCAGACAGCCACTTCTCTCACACCAGAAGCGACTTGCAGTTTCCCAAGTCGTTCCTGACACAAAAGAAATGCATTTTATGGAAATACGTTTTAATATGTGTATTCTATTGAGTGTTTTTAAATGTTTATGTGTTTTGATTGTGTGTTTTAGCAATGTTGCAACCTGCCTTGAGCCATGAGGAGAGGCAGGTAAGAAATAAAATTATTATTATTGACACAACGACATAGTATGTTACAGCAAACAAGATATATATGCTGGATTTCGTGTCACAAAACCACAAGTTGAACACTTCCCAAGTGTTTAGGACTGTGTCATGTATTTTTGGATGATGCGCGCAGATCCCAGTAGGGTGGCCTTTTGCAGTTGGCAGATCGTAATTTTGTCAATGTCTACTATTTCCAAATGCCGGCTGAAATCTCTTGGCACGGCATCCAGTGTGCCGATCACCACCGGGACTACCTGTACTGGTTTCTGCCAGAGTCTTTGAAGTTCAATCTTGAGGTCCTGATAGCGGCTGAGTTTTTCCTGTTGTTTTTCATCAATCCGACTGTCACTTGGGATGGCAACATCAAAACCAAACCTTTTTCTTTCCCACAGCTGTGATGTCTGGTGTGTTGTGTTCCAGAACTTTGTCAGTCTGGATTTGGAAGTCCCACAGTATCTTTGCGTGCTCATTCTCCAATACTTTTGCAGGTTTGTGATCCCACCAGTTCTTTACTGCTGGGAGGTGGTACTTGAGGCATACGTTCCAATGAATCATTTGGGCCACATAGTTGTGCCTCTGTTTGTAGTCTGTCTGTGCAATATTATTATTATTATTATTATTATTATTATTATTATTATTATTATTATCCGTTGATGCAGGGCAGTACATGTGGTAGGAAACTGCATTAATTCTACAGTACAGATGTACCCCAAGAGACTAAACATCTTCATGGAGATTCGGGATCTCTTAATCTTTGAGCCTCCACCTACTTTTTCACTTCAGCTTCCAGAAGTACATGCCAATTAGCCAGTAAAGTAGTATTCTAGGAGCTGACATCTAAAATTATCCGGAAGACCAAAGGTTGGGAACCACTGCAATAGATGGTGGGGTGAATCAGATGGGGCTTTCCCATACTCCTTTGATATCTTCCCATATCAGTGCATGGCTGCTACTTACTCACTTTAGTCAGCTCTTTCTATTTATGGATTCTGTATCAGATTCAATGACCTACAGCTTGCTTTCTTTAATATTCCAAAATGAAAGCTTGATTTCCCTTTTTTCATAAAGGTCTTGAACAGCTACAGATGTTGGTATCCATTGTGGGGCGTGTGTGTTATGGAAACAACACCCTGTAGATAACAAGGGTCCACTGTCTACCCATCTCCAAATATAGTCATCAGAATAATACATAACATTTCATGTATGGCTGCATCTGATAGAGTTGCCGAGGCTCAAGACTCCAACTGAACTCTTGAGGAATTGCAATATTTCTTTGGCCTTCAGACAAGGAGACAAATCTCAGATGACACCGATAGAAGAGAAAACTTGGTTTTTGTACAAGAGGTGGCTTGAAAGCCTGAGCATCCATCCCTACCCATTTTCGGATAATGTCAAAACTCTCAGGCACAACACAAAGGCATGTGTATGGGTCTTGTACGCTGCCGTGTTAGTGAACAAAAAGATTTTAGAAAAAAATTCTGGGTGTATAGACTGCATCTCTCATGCAGTTTGGAGCAAAGTGGAGAATTTAGTACTAACATCATAACTCACAGGCCTTCTTGTTGTACAAGGTTTGGGGAAAAATATTTTCTTAGGACTAAGAGCCGTCTTTGACACAAGTGGAGCTGTGAAGGAAGGCAAAATGAAGAAGCTGCCCCCAAATAAGACTTCTTTTCCCCTTCTCATGATGTTTTCCTTCAATCCAAAAATTTCTAATATTGCAGTAGTTGAAATCCTTCAGCTGAGATTTTATGAATACAGTTTAGATGTCCCACAAATAAAAGAGAGGCAGTTACCAAGGGGATAGGAACAGAACAAAGAGACATGAAAGCCTTTTGGATGTCTCTCTGCAATGCTAAGAAATGTAGTGACTGAAAAAAAATTGTTATTTGGAGGGGCAATGGTCTTATTCTGTATCTGCACACAGAGTTAGGGTGTAAGAAAACCCTAATCTTAGCTAATGATCCCATGACTTGTTTGCTCTAGTTAGAATGGTGGTGAGTGCTGTAATTACTGGATATGTTTTGCTGGCCATTGGGAAATGATCTCTTTTACTCCCCAGCTCTGCTTGCCATATTAGTTAACTAGTTTACCTACATTTCCACTTGATTGTCTGGCTGTTCCTCACACCCATTTCCTTCCTTCCCTCCTAACTTCTGTGTCCTGACCTTGTGGCAAGAACCCTGCCCTGTGACATCAATCTGCTCTCAGGCTTTGGCCCTGAAGTGTCAATGAATGGGACACAGTGGAAATGATAATTCTATTATACTACTGAGTTATCTAAGGACAGCATAAAATTGGTAGTTGTATTATTTATTCTATAATAAATAATACAATTATTTACACTTTCACAGGGATTGGCACAAAGGGCCCATGCAAAAATAGAAAAACTGTGATATTAAAAAAAAAAATCCAAGAGAACATCTCTCTTGGTCTTCTCATATGATTGTGATCAATTCACACTAGACGTTGACCATAGATAGAATATATTAATCAAAACAGTAAATAACCAAATCTGCAGAAATTAAACCCATAAATGTGATTGGCTGACTGTATTTCTAGTTATTCTGGTCATTTATTTTGCTATTTTACAGCAGTCACATACAGAGGCAATATTTTATTGGTTTATCCACTGCAACACTAAAACCTCTTTCTTCCTCATCTAACACCAGCTCAGATAAAGTGACTTGAACAGCTTTTGACTGGAATAGCAGGGGATGTGTTCTCTTGTCTCAAGCAACAAAATGCCTTGAAATAGCTGTTCCTCTTCCTCTTTGTTAACTTGAAGGCTACAGACAACAAGAGAAATATACTTAACCTGCTTAGCAACAGATGAAATGGACTTCGGTCCATCAAATTTTATGTCCCATTAAACTTGCTTGTCTTTAAGATCTACAAGGTTGTTTTTGCTGATTTTGCTGCAACAATGTAATGCATTTCTCTGATAGTTACTAACAGTCTAGAAACTGAAAATATGATATCGCTAAGGCGTAAGGCGGGGGGCAGGGGCTGGTGGCACAGTGTGTTAAAGCGTTGAGCTGCTGAACTTGAGGACCAAAAGGTGCCAGGTTCAAATCCCAGGAGCGGAATGAGCACCCGCTATTAGCCCCAGCTCCTGCCAACTTAGCAGTTCGAAAACATGCAAATGTGAGTAGATCAATAGGTACCGCTCTGGCAGGAAGGTAACAGCACTCCATGCAGTCATGTTGGCCACATGACCTTGGAGGTGTCTACAGACAACGCCGGCTCTTCGGTTTAGAAATGGAGATGAGCACCAACCCCCAGAGTCGGTCACGACTGGACTTAACGTCAGGGGAAAACATTTACCTAAGGAGTAAGGCAGCAGGAAATACGGTCACTGGAGTACAAAATTATATTTTCTTCTGTTTCTTAACATATATTTTTCAATTTAAATGTAATGTGGAGCTCTTAGGGCACTGTTCAGTGACCAGGAAAAGTTAGTGAATAATGAGAACTATGATGATTTCAGTCTCTACAATCAATTCCTGATGTTCCAGTTCCAAAACACATATCTAATATTCTTTCTGGACTCTGGACTCCATTCTGCAAACAGTTGAGATAGCAAAAGCAATCTTGGGTATCTATCTGCATACTCAAAATACGTTCTTTTACTCAAACTTGAAAAGATAAAGGCTCAGAAAAATATGGACTGCGGTTTAAAGAGCAAAGCTGACACAGTCAATGTGTCATGCACAAATCATGTTTTATGTCCAGGCACCAAGAGAAAGAATGCAGGAGATGGAAATGCACACAGAAGTTCATCAGATGGAAAATGAAAATCTCTTTTGAATAAGCTTAAGAATTATTATGGTTTTAAAAGTGGTATACAGATATTGGCAAAGAACCCTTTCTCATCTCAGTTTTTCTCCACCCAGAAATATCTCCTACTTTTCTTCCCCCGGTGCCACCTCCCCCTCCTCTCTACCTCCTTCCCATCTCGGTGTAATCTATTATCACAGGTAGCTGGGTATATGCCAATAGGACAGTTATTGTCAGTTTTGAAGGAGCTATCCAACTGCTGAACCTGTATGGGTATAAGGTTTAGTCTTGGGAGATCCCCTTGAAAGTCTGGACTGAAACCTGGAGAAGAGTAATCACCCCTTGGACACGGAGGCTAACAGGCACTGTTGTTTCCTTTTAATGTTTGAAGTGACCCAACATAACTTGTACTGAACACTGGGATCATTATCTTCCTCCCACTGCTGTTCTTGCTCCCATCCAACATAGCAAGTACAAAAGTCTCCCTGCACTCATGGTCCACAAGCCCCTTTTTCTGAGCTACATGGTGCTTTGTTTTTGTGTGACTCATGTTCATGTGTGGACTCTGTCCCCAATTTCCTTACAAGGGCCTCTTCGTGTATGTTTGCACACTGAGACAATTTATTTATTTTTTAAAAAGCTATTCCTGTGAATTGTCTGTTCACCTCTGACATATGAGTTAAACTCAGGGTGTGGCTTTCTATTGCCCTCTACTTGCTGTTTCCATGGACGTGCCCATGGGAAGTGGTTTCAGCAATGTTTGCTCAATCTGATCAGAAGCACATTTGCATTCGCTGACTACACAATCTTCTGCATGTGTCTTAAGAAACCTACAGTTCTCAGGTTTTAGGGTCTGGACTATCTCTTCCAGTCCTTTGTGTAAGAGTGAAAAATCTCTTAGTGAGAGCACTGCCTTGAAAAATGTCTTTTCTGTGTGTATTTATATATACGAGGGTTATCCACAAAGTAGGTTATGTTTTGGAATTAAAAATGAACAAAGTATAGGAAAAAACATTTACCATATGCAGTTGAAAGCCACACCCAAATACCACATCTCACGTAGTCACCATTCAAATCTAGGAACTTACCATAGCAATGAATGAGCTTTGCAAATCCTTCCCCACAAAATTCTGCCTCTTGCGCCCTCAACCACTTGTTTCCAACAATGGGGATGTGGCTGGCAATGCAGCATTTTGGTGACGCTGCACAGCTGCAGGAAGGGCTGACCGGCTAGTTGAGGGGGCAAGCTGCAGAATTTAGTGGGGAAGGATTTGCAAAGCTCATTCATCGCTATGGTAAGTATCTAGATTTGAATGGTGACTATGTGAGATGTGGTATTTGGGTGTGGCTTTCAACCTCTGAGGATGCCTGCCATAGATGTGGGTGAAACGTCAGGAGAGAATGCTTCTGGAACATGGCCACACAGCCCGAAAGACATACAACAACCCTGTGATCCCGGCCATGAAAGCCTTCGACAACACATAACCTACTTTGTGGATAGCCCTCGTAAATATACCTTATTTGCTTGACATAACATTTTTATGTGAATGATATAACCAATGCAATTGTGAGCTACTATTAAGCAGGATAAATGAGATCATAAGGGTCCACCTGCTGTAAATGACATTGCAAGCAGTGGTGGTGGTGGTGATGGTGATGGGGTTTCATCCCTAGATCGCAGGTATAGGCCCTGAAATGTTAGGACCTTGGATGCTTCTGCTGTGAAGCTCAGTGACTTTTACGCCCAGATATTTGTGGGCATGGGACTATGATCTAGGTTTGAGACTCTGAATGTGGATCACACTTCTTTGGGATTGTTCCAGGGCAATTATATTTGACCGAAAGGTTTCTCCCTTTTAGGTGAGGGGACTTGGACCTTTCAAAAGAGTCCCTGCCACTGCTGCAAAGAAAGTGCTCCCAGGCCTGCTTTAAGAGACATCTTCAGTCTCCTTCCCTACTTTTCAGGGTTCAGCATTGGTCTGACCCTCTGCATTCACAGAGCCTTCCCATCTGAAACACTGTCTTGAAAGTGAAGGCCATAAAATACTCCTGATTTGTTGACATGAGGCATACTTTCCCTATAGTGCGTGTGTCCCTAGTTTAATTGGTAACATGCAGCTCCCAGAATAATTTGGGCAGCATTTGAAATAGGGACCCCATTATTATAAAATTCTGGCACCTCTTGGGAAGAATCCTTAAACTGACAGAATGTTTAACACCTCAGATAGGGGGTAGGGACATACTTCCACTGTGTCTCCTTTCCAGTCCTATTGCCATCAAAGGAGAGATGCTACATTTTTTTTCTGTGCTTGTAGCAGCTACAGGGCCCAAAAGGGAGGCTTCCTAGTTATTTTTCTACAGCCTTAAATGTTGGAGGGGCATTCCTGCCATTTCTTATATGCTTCCATGGCTATTTTACATCTACAGGATTACACTGTAAATCTATGTTTGTGTTTGCTTATCACAGCAAAAATTAAAAAGTACAAGTTTTATGAAACCTTTAACACCGACATATATTTTTTGTTATGAACTTCTCTGGTCTCCAAGTACTTGGTCAGATGCATGAAGTGCTGCTTCACTTGGCACATGACTATGGATTTGGAGAGAAGAAGGGCTTTTCACCACCGTGCATTTATTAATCTGCTTTTCTGTGCTAGGATGACTATTCAGATAATATCAATGTTTGTACGTTTTGCATCTCAGTTCTCCACCCATCCAAGCATGTATAAAAATAAATACCTGCCAATGGAGGCAATGTTCCATATCCACAGTAAATCTACAAATGCATGAGGTTATTCAAACCTCCGCTTTCTATTTGCTCATGATCAGGGGTGGAGTGAAGGATGGTAACTTCCCTGCTATTATATTACATTTGTTCATAAAATCGGCTATGAGAAATTATTTCATAGGAACGTGCACTTTTCATGCCAGCCCAAGAACTATATAATCTGCATTTGAGAGCAGATGTGGTTAGCATGTGCAACCATGCCTCTAATCCACCCGGAATTTCCACTTGTGTGTGTGACAGAATGCATTGATCTGTGTATGTCCAATGCTAATTTCTGGATTAGCCTTTTATCCTGAGCACAATAGCATTTATTGTAGGGATGTATGCAGAGAGTGCCTGAAGGGTTTCCCCCACCCCATCCATAATACATTTTCTGAAATGAGGTCCTTGTAAATTCTTTATCCACAAGGAAGCTCAGGTATCAGAAAACCCTGAGTTTGAAATCAGTTTTAAAAGGAGATAAGTAATCTTAGTATACTATTACTAGCATTTATTTTCTAAGTCTTTCCCAAAGCCCAGTAGTTTAATATAAATGTATGTTTCAGCAGAGCTTGCACAAAAGCAGGTATCAACTTACTGGAGGCATGTTATTTTTGTTCCTGCTTTGAATTTTTCAGCATTGTCATCAATTGTCCAGATCCTCTTTCAGCATGCATTATTAAGAAGTGTGATTCCTCCCACCATTATTTGTGACAGTATTTTTCTCAGCTAAGGAATGGGAAAGCAAACTAGCACCACTGTTCTAATCTAGATAAACCCCATTTTTTTATATAAATGTAAGTTTGTAAGGAGGGATACTTGGGAGGGTGGAGCCCCAGATGGCGTAGTGGACTAAGTGACTTGAAGGTTGGGTTGCTGACCTGAAAGCTGCCAGGTTCGAATCCCACCTGGGGAGAGTGTGGATGAGCTCCCTCTATCAGCTCCAGCTCCATGCGGGGACATGAGAGAAGCCTCCCACAAGGATGGTAAAAACATCAAAACATCCGGGAGTCCCCTGGGCAACGTCCTTGCAGACAGCCAATTCTCTCACTCCAGAAGCAACTCCGGTTGCTCCTGACACGAAAAAAAAAAAAAAAACTTGGGAGGGTTAAAATATGAACCACCATGACCCTAGAATAGATCGATTTGCCATTATTGTTTCCAGTTGCAGATACCTAAAATAACCCTGTCTGCTTCTTTTCATTTGAATTACTGTAATATGACGTACATAGAGCTGCCTTTGAAGAATGTTTGGAAACTTTAGCTGGTACAAATAGTTTCGGGGATACAGGTACCATAAGGTGCTAAATAGTTTTGGTTCAGGATGCCTGAAATATCCTATATTCCCATACAAGGATATAAGAACTCTGAGATCCTCAGAAGAGACCTTTCTCTTAGGGCTTTTTAAAGCATTGTGTTGGGTTTTGGGGGGGGGGACTGTTTTTTTTCTCTTTTCTTCTGAAGTGTTTTTTTAATCGTTTAAGTATTGTGAAATAGTTTAATTCTATGTCAACACTGACAGATAAAGTGGTGCCAACCTTTATTTACTCTACAGTGTAGTCAGCACCTACAAAATGGTGGAGAAGTTCTTCCATACATCATCTGGAAAATAATAATAATAATAATAATAATAATAATAATAATAATAATAATAATAATAATAATAATATCGCAGTGATGTTGACCGGCTATATCTGCCTAGAAGATCAGATGGCAGAGGACTCTTACAAGTCAAACAAGCAGTCAAAGAAGAAGAACATGCCCTGGCAGAATATGTAAAACAAAGTGAAGAACCTGCTTTGATTGAAGTTAAAAATCAGAAACTCCTCAAAGCACAGCAGACAAAAAATCAATACAAGAAAACCGCACTACAAACTAGAGCTGACAGCTGGCACAACAAAACATTGCATGGAAAGTTCCTTGACAAAATTGAAGGAAAAGCTGATAACAAGAAGACCTGGCTCTGGCTCACAAATGGGACCCTGAAGAAGGAGACAGAAGGCCTGACCCTTGCAGCCCAGGAGCAAGCCATCAGAACAAATGCAATTAAGGCCAAGATCGAAAAATCAGCTGATGACCCAAAATGTAGTCTGTGCAAGGAAACTGACGAAACCATTGATCATATCCTCAGCTGCTGTAAGAAAATCACACAGACAGACTACAAACAGAGGCACAACTATGTGGCCCAAATGATTCATTGGAACTTATGCCTCAAGTACCACCTTCCAGCAGCAAAGAACTGGTGGGATCACAAACCTGCAAAAGTACAGTAGAGTCTCACTTATCCAACATAAACGGGCCGGCCGAATGTTGGATAAGCAAATATGTTGGATAATAAGGAGGGATTAAGGAAAAGCCTATTAAACATCAAATTAGGTTATGATTTTACGAATTAAGCACCAAAACATCGTGTTATACAACAAATTTGACAGAAAAAGTAGTTCAATACGCAGTAATGTTATGTTGTAATTACTGTATATACGAATTTAGCACCAAAATTTCACGATGTATTGAAAACATTGACTACAAAAATGCGTTGGATAATACAGAACGTTGGATAAGCGAGTGTTGGATAAGTGAGACTCTACTGTATTGGAAAATGAGCACGCAAAGATACTGTGGGACTTCCAAATCCAGACTGACAAAGTTCTGGAACACAACACACCAGACATCGCAGTTGTGGAAAAGAAAATGGTTTGGATCATTGATGTTGCCATCCCAGGTGATAGTCGCATTGACGAAAAACAACAGGAAAAACTCAGCCGCTATCAGGACCTCAAGATTGAACTTCAAAGACTCTGGCAGAAACCAGTGCAGATGGTCCCGGTGGTGATTGGATGACATGCCAAAAGATCTCAGCTGGCATTTGGAAACAATAGACATTGACAAAATCACGATCTGCCAACTGCAAAAGGCCACCCTACTGGGATCTGCACGCATCATCCGAAAATACATCACACAGTCCTAGACACTTGGGAAGTGTTCGACTTGTGATTTTGTGAGACGAAATCCAGTATATCTATCTTGTTTGCTGTGTCATAATAAAATAATAATAAAATAATAGTAATAATAATAATGTCTTTATTTATAGACCGCCCTTTCTCCCTGAGGGGACTCAGGGTGGTTTACCTACAGAAAAACATGTGAGTTGCTGAGCCTTACATGAACTATCACGTGAAACTCCATATCGTGATTGTAACCATGTAAATCTTCATTTAAAGGGTAAAGTGGTGGTTGGACTATGCCGCCCTTCTGCTGAGTACCAATATTATGCAACAAACTGTGTACCTGTTAGTATGCTTTCTTTGTCCACAAGACTAGTGAATCACATGGTATATTGGAGGTAATAATGATGCATTATCCAATGCAAAATAGTATATTTTACATACTATAAATAAAGTATAAAGCTCTATTTTCATAACTCAGCTTCTATTACTGCAAAATGGATACAGATGCTACATCGTAGTCAGAGTAATAAAAGCATGTGTGTATGAAAGCTTACATGTGTATAAATATAAAACATCAATAGGTTGGAAGACAAAGTGACTGTATGGGGTTGTTGTGTGTTTTTCGGGCTATATGGCCATGTTCCAAAAGCATTCTCTCCTGACGTTTCGCCCACATCTATGGTAGGCATCCACAGAGGTTGTGCGGTATAAAGACTTTGAAAAATAGTAACGATATGTTAGGTGGACAACTGAAGAAAAGAGAAAATCTTTATATTATCAAAGGTGGAAAATAATGTTAACCAGTGTACTAGGTTTAAAAATTCAAAATTCAAACAAAGATAATGTCAATAGAAGTCAGTGGCCTGGTGATTGTGTTCTTAATTATTGAAACTATATCCTACGCATTCCAGGGATTTTTAAGAACTACTACTAAAAAAGAGAACTGTTAATGCATACATTCTGATGATGGTTTCAGTGCACCAGATGCAGTATGTTGCTGACTACAGTGTCTGCATACGCTTGTTGTCTGTGGCTCTCTTGCATCCATGTCACATTGCTCCTGTGAGCAGATTTGCAATGTCTGTGTTCTCCTCTTTGCTTGCTTTGTTTGAGTCTCCTCTTTATCCCTGCACCGTCTCACGCACAGCCATTGTTCCATTCATGCCCCTTTTATTGTTTTTCAATAGCATCACTGGCAAGTGGATAATGTCTGTCTAAGTAGTGTGAACCGACTCTTGCATGGGAAAAAAGAGGAACCTTTCTCTTGAAATTCTATGGTTTCTTTGCATCTCATTGAGTGATTTGCATAGCAAATGATATGGTGAGGTGTTTTTTCCCCTGTACACTTCATTAAAAAAATAAAACAGAAAGGACAACTGCAAGTGGATTGTGGAATCAGGGCACTATAATTAATTTGGACTTTGCTCATTTTAGTTGTGTAGTTGTTTGCACAGTATAGTGCTTGTACTGATCAGTCATAGGATATCCTAAAAACTTGGTAATATGTCCCTCAGTGTTTTGAATCATCCAAAAATCCTAACATCCATACTGTTTTGAGTAGTGGGTGTCTATGAAAAAAGTGCTTTTAAAAAGTGCTAGCTTTTCAATTTCTTGAAAAGACAATTTTGTTGGGTTCTCAGGGGAAAAGCTCAATCTCAAGTGTGTGCCAACATACCTTTTATTGAAATCAGAAGGCATTGGTTATTATAGGGATCAATGTTGTCACAGCAGGGGGCCCATCCAAAATGTAAATGCATAACACTATGGAACAAAATTTGAAAATTTTTCTGTTCCTGGTTTGAAAGTATAATTTCCTGTTTAATTGTGCGGTACTTACTTTTAAAGTAGCTGTTATACTGCAGAAACTTCATTTTTGGGGCTGTCACAAACTATCTTAAATTGGTTGAGACTCTGTGAGATAGTAATCGAAAAACTTTAGTAAAATGTGCTGCAGGATGTCCGTCAAAAACAAAGTTTTTGCAGTTTCATAAACTTTTTCCATATTTTGATGATAGAACCAATCTGAAAATGACATTTATAACCAAGGAACAACAAAAGTGTTACATAGTGTAATAGAGCCCCTGGTGGCATAATGGGTTAAAGCCTTGTTACTTGAAGGTTGGGTTGCTGACCTGAAGGCTACTAGGTTCAAATCCAACCCAGGGAGAGTGTGGATGAGCTCCCTCTATCAGCTGCAGCTCTGCAGCTCCATGCGGGGACATGAGAGAAGACTCCCACAAGGATGGTAAAAACATTAAAACATCCGGGCGTCCCCTGGGCAACATCCTTGCAGACGTCAAATTCTCTCACACCAGAAGTGACTTGCAGTTTCTCAAGTCGCTCCTGACACACAAAAAAACATAGTGTAATCAATGTAGAGTCACTGGGTTGCTGTGAGTTTTTCGGGCTGTATGGCCATGTTCCAGTAGCATTCTCTCCTAATGTTTCACCTGCAACTGTGGCAAGCATCCTCAGAGGTTTGTTCAGAAGTCTGTATGTAGAGTCAGCCCTCCACATTTGTGAGCTGAGCTTTTGTGGTTATTCATGGAGATGATTAATATGCTACCTTTAGTAATCTCTTGGTCCTCCAGGGTGACCCTTAGACAAACATTTTGCAGGATTTACTTGGCAAGATTTACTTAGAAGACATTTGTGATTGCCTTTCTCTAAGGCTGAGTGTGACTTACACAAGATCACTCAGTGGGTTTCATGGCTGAGCAGAGATTCAATCTCTGATTTCCAGAGTTGTAGTTCAGCACTCAGACCACTACAATACACAATGAATTTACCTGCACACCCTGTGGGAAAATAACTATATCAGGGATGTTTCAGGCTTCTTATCTGGCAGTTAGGAAGGCCTGCCATCTAGTGCCTTGAGATTGTATTGCAGATTATAATCATGCTTTAATTATTTACAATTAATTATTATTATTTTAAAAATGAGGTTCACATATCTAGGATCTTCTTAGTATGCACACATCACTCCCAATGTCTAGATTTCAGCATCTAGTAGTTATATTGGAAGTAAACACATATGGACACATATTCTTTATTGTTGTTATAGATTATGAGAGTTTTTAATTTCAATTCAGGGAAGATGTTTTGATTTCATTGTTTTAGGCAATAATGTTTCCAGCAGTGGAGTGTTTCTTTAACTGGAATTGTATATTTCAGGTTGCCATGCAAGTGACAAATCTACAGCACAGCACCAGACACAGCAAACCATACTTTCCGGTCTAGGCCTCTCTGGGTGGTGACAGGTTGACATCCCCCAGTGATATGGCAACAGCTGAGAAAAAGGCAGAAAATGAGACCTGCCTGCTGTTAAATAAAACATCACAAATTGAAAATGAAGGTCTGCTTAATAAGCTTGAAGGAACTGGGGAAGCATTTAACAGCCCAGAAAGTTTCCTGCTGTGCTGCCATATGGTTGGAAAAAGATGTACGTAGCTTGCTATGAGAAATATGGTTGAGAGGAAGAACCCCGTAAGCCTAGAAAAATGTTGCAGTAGTCAGTATGGTTTGTATTTTTCACCCCTCTCTTCCTCTATGAAGTGCCATGCTTCTTACAAACATGATTCTGTCCTCTTTTTTATGTTCACATAATCTAACTAGCCAGGTTACATGAGGAGCGAATGATGGATGCCAACTCACCCGGAGGACTTTGAGCTGGATTAGTGTGTATTAATTCATGGTCTCACGCTCTAACTGCTGAAAGTTCTGTTGAAAGAATAGTCTGGTATAACTGTGTGGAATCCAATGAGTGTGTGAGAGAGTGACAACCAGGGGCACATTTACATTGACAACCTATCATGAAGGACATCTGAAGCAATTCCATGGTAGCTACACATCACATGGAGCTGATCCAGGGTAATCCAGGGAAAAGCTTCTTAACATGGCCTTCAACCTCATTAACCAAAGTCACGAGTTGCTCTAAATTCTATCCCAGAATCTTGAGGAATCTGCAACTTTGAGCCCATGTAAACAGTTGGGCTGGTTCTGAGGCATAGCCAACTACAACTGTTTGCATGGCCATCCCATGTTCCCCAGGCTTAGGTGGCTCAGGGACATGAGATGGCACTTACCATCCCCTCTCATTCTCACTGTGGCAGTGTCCAGTGGATACAACAGTGGTCCTGCTGATTGCTTATTGTCGACTGGAGTGACAAGGGGATTAGAGAAGAGAGTGGGGGAGAGAGAGAAAGGGGTGATTCCTCCTCTCCCCCCCCCCCCATAACTCTGGTGTCCTGACTGACCTCATTCCAGGCAACAATGAACTGGCAGGACTCATGTCACACTCACTGGCTATCATGGCAAGTACAATGGAATGGGATGGTAACAGAGGTCATTTGATGGCACAAAACCAATTTTAGTGCCACTAGATGGTGAGAACTCCCTCCCTCTTCTGGATCATCCCTGGAATAAGGGATCAATGTAGATCATAAGGTTGGGCAAAATTGTCGTATCCGTCGTATGTCGGATCATATTGGTATGTTTCGTCACTTTCAAATGCGGTTCCAACGCGTGTTATCCCGTCAGATGTATCCCACAATTTTGAACCGGTATAGCTAATTTTTGTAATGTCGTTGTATGTTTTTCAGTACTAAAGCCATGCATTTATAAAGCAACCAAACTTGGTTTTGAGGGAGGTGCAGCCTAGCCTGGGCTTGCCTCCCTGTGGCCAATCGCAGTGCACGTTCATGTAAGGGGAGGTGCTTGTATGTCCTCCATGAAAAGCGCCTGCAGAGTGTCTCGTGGCTCATTCACAACCCAGAATTGGAGAGGGAGGTTGGTTGTTTGGTGCACAATTGCTTTCTTGCCTGATGGGCATTGCTGGCTACTGCTGGCCAGGGCTATTGCTGGCTGCAGCGCCATTGTTTGGGGCCAGGGCACGACATTGAAAGAAGATACTGGGAAAAGGGTGGGTGAGAAAAGGGTCAAGGAAGCAGGGGGGGCTTATTTTTCTTTAAACATTTGAAAAATGAAGAAGGAGAAGTAAAGTAACACAACATTTTATTTTTGATACAAAAGGTCGGATTGTCCCCCCCCCCCCCCCAGTGCTGCAGGTTGTGCACAAGTTTCTGGGGCAGATAGAAGTAGTGGGGTCGGAAAGGGAGGAAGAGAAAGCCAGGGTGGGTTAGGGATGGTTACAGTGTCAGGAGAAATGCAGTGGGAAGAGGCTTGTAGCAGGGGCACTGCCTTCATATACTCTAGAGCAGTGGTTCTCAACCTGTGGGTCCCCAGATGTTTTGGCCTACAACTCCCAGAAATCCAAGCCAGTTTACCAGTTGTTAGGATTTCTGGGAGTTGAAGGCCAAAACATTTGGGGACCCACAGGTTGAGAACCACTGCCCTAGAGACTTATTCACCACCATCCTCCTGCTCCCTAATCCTCTTTCCCTTTCCTGTCTAAATGAATGAGTGAAGAAATTCACATATGCCAGGCCCAGCCACCCCATGCTTTTATGTATGTGTTAAATATGATTTGGGCATTTAAGAGATATTCATAGCTTTTCCACTTTGCCGGTGCCTCAACTCTCATGAAAGAGGAGAGCAAACTGTAAGATCCTATTGTGGTATCTATTCTTCCAGCTCCTTTCAGGTTACTAGTGAACTGAACCCCCAGTGGCGCAATGGGTTAAAGCCTTGTGCCGGCAGGACTGCTGACTTGAAGGTTGCATTGCTGACCTGAAGGTTGCTGGTTCGAATCCAACCTGGGGAGAGAGCTGATGAAGTCTCTCTGTCAGCTTCAGCTCTATGCGGGGACATGAGAAAAACCTCCCACAAGGATGATAAAACATCAAACATCCGAGTGTCCCCTGGGCAACGTCCTTGCAGATGGCCAATTCTCTCACACCAGAAGTGAACTGCAGTTTCTCAAGTTGCTCCTGAGACAATTTTTAAAAAAATAATTCATCATGAATGATTCTGCAGTAGTTTACTAGTAACCTCAAAGGAGCTGGAAGAAAAGACACCATAATACACACACACAATGGGCACCAACTTTTGGGCAAAAGCAGTCCAAAAATGCTGTGCATAATTATAACCCCCCCCCCTCCCTTTTGGGCTAATTTCATCTTAGCTTAGTGCCAAGAACCCAATGTCAAACAACAACTTCTTGCTGTGTGCCTTCAAGTTGTTTCCAACTTATGGGGTTATCATGGGGTTTTCTTGGCAAGATTTGTTCAGAGTGGATGGCCTTTTCGATTGTGATGTATTTATTAATTAAGATGGTCAGAAATAAATTTATAATATTTGCTTGTAGCACCTCATAACTCACACTAGAGGGCAGAACCATAAAACGAGATATTCAGAACAGAGAGCTTCATTTGATGGTGCAACTGAGCTAATTTCACAGGTTAGTAGATTCCATATGCAGAATATAGATTTGTCAGATTACTTTATTTCCAGCTGTGATGTATTATCCAAAGTGGTAATGCTCCATTTACTATTTCCTGTGTTTTGCATTCATCCAAAACAGAAGGATGGAAATTGGATACATAAGCACATACTTAAATAACAATATTCAGTGTATTTCATCACTTCTGTGTACAGATGGCATACTGTTTTTTTAATTATAAATAAATACCATACAGAACTGGGCTAAGATTTTTAAAAATTGCATAGTATCATAGTATCTGCCAAGTAGCATGAGCAAAAGAAATAGGACTGGTTGTTATTTCTAACATGTATGTTTTCATAACTATTTAACCAAATCAAAAAAAGAGGAATAATAAATAAAGGTAAAACTTCAATAAAAATATATATTAAAAAAAGATTAAAAAAAGAGGAATAATTGTTGCAGTGATATTACATGACGCGGTAGCAAATATTTGATAGTATCACAGTAATCCTCATTTTTCAATCAAAAATTTCATAGCAGCTCGCAATGGAAGCTTGCCAAACTACCCCACAAACCCTCTCACCAAACAGCTTTTGTGCCATCAAAGTCTCCCAATGATGTGAGTTTCCATGATAAGTTTATTTCAATGGTAGGGGGCCTTTTTATGGACTTGAATAGCCATTATTCAAGATTGCAACTGCCCACTCTGGGGATAAGGCAGCTTGGGTCTGGATTCTCCTTGTCACAGAAGCTAGAAATATCCACTGAAAACCACACATAAAAACATACCAGTCCAATTATAGTTTCAAGAAAGTGACCATCTTCTACATACTTTCTTCTTCAAAAGTTTCTCTTCCACAGATTTATTTCTTAATATATTTTAGCTGTGCAGCAATTTCTGCTACTTTTTAATGTGGACATCTGGTGGGCCTTAAATTCTGTAGAACTTAGCTCCATGGATGGAACACTTTTCCTGTGGCTATATACATTTCCAGTTAAGAACCACGTAGCTAGTGATGGAGAGAACTCTTCACCTGCACCCTAGGAGATGGGTCCCAAGCCTTGTTTATATGTAGATGTTGACTTCTGCCAAATGTTTTTTTCCAGACTAAAAGAATGTTTCAGCATTGCCTCCCTGCAACATATTAAAAACCCTCTGTTCTTCTGAACTAAGAATATACCTGTGGCCACTCTACAATGTGCTTATGTGCATGTATATGTCATTTTCATCAATCTGTGGATTGATGTGGTTTTTTTCTGGAGGGGTGCAAAAGTAAAAAAATTGATCCACACATCTATCACAATTGCTTTCCCTTGTTCTTGAAAATGCAAGACTTGACAAGATGAACAATTGACCTAATATGAAAGCAACGTCCTATGAAAAACCCATCCTTTCACAGCAGATTTATATTGAGTTTTCAAACATGGGTTATGAAAGTTGAGAGATCAAGACAGCAAAGAGTAAGGCTCTGTGGGTATTTTAGGATTCATCCATTTATTATGGACTAAAATTTTGTTCATTGTTTTTAAAGTGCTAGAAAATAATGTTGGTTTTCCTTCGCGCCTATCTTTCCAACTCACACTCAAGAAATGTACAAATATTTGTTATTTACTTCAGTACTTCAATGCTTTAAAAGCAGCCATGGCACTTTTGAAACGTGCCACATAGATACATATTATTTCACCATACACTTAATAGGTTATGCTCCCTCTGTTTTATTAGCAATCATTGTAAATATTCACTTGTCATAGTGGCTGTACAAAAAAGCACTTTGCTTACAGAAAGCAATGTGCTTTAAATTGTAAGTTTGCTGAAATCTGTCAAATCCATAGAATGGTCTTTGTCTTCTTATGCTGAGAACTGAAGGAATGGCATACTATTTCATGTTTCAGAAGACAAGCAGAATTTTTGAACACAAGCCAACTGTC
This sequence comes from Anolis carolinensis, assembly GCF_035594765.1. NCBI lineage: Eukaryota > Metazoa > Chordata > Lepidosauria > Squamata > Anolidae > Anolis > Anolis carolinensis. Next base: position 87,054,058 of record NC_085846.1, read on the forward strand.
GTCATGGTCAAACTGTCAGATGAGGACCTGGAAAGAACCATCAGCTCATAGTTTCTATGGAATTTGATGCCACATGTTGTAATTGTGACAACCAATTTGAACAAACCTGTAGTTTTGATTTGACAAAACAACCCTATTTAGCTTACAGAGAAAAGGAAATAAGAGAATCTAAGATAGAGATGTGTGAGTTATGCATGATGTGGATGTTATTATGTGTTTCATCTACTGACTAATGGAAGATTCAGAACAAACAAGGATACATCTTCCTTTGTAAAGTTTATATGATAAAATAATGGAATCCTTTACTGCAACATGTGTAGGATGGCCACTTGATGTGGGAGGTTTTATAATTGAGAGTCTTGACAGGCAAGGTTACGAATGGTTGCTAGTCAGTATGGATATTAATATTTCCTCCACTGTCAACGGATGTCTCTGAATACCACTTACTAGGAAACACAGCAGGAGGGCGGTAATGCACTCATGTATTTATTCATGGATTTATCCTGGACTCCCAACAGATTACTGTAGACCATTGTCTGCTTGATATAGGAACTCCAGTGTATAGATGTTTCACCAAGAGATGGCTTTCCCACCTCTGCTTCAAGACATTTAATAAGGAAGAATCCAGCACTCCTCTAAATAATTGTATCCATTGTCAAACTGCATTTACTAACAAATTCTTCCAAGGGTGAGGAAATAAATTCAATTTGACACTTTAAAGCTAGCTCAATGCTATAGAATCGTGGTCTTTAATCTTACCAAAGAACGTTGGTGCCTTACCAAACTGCAGAAGTCCATAGCATTGAGCCATGGAAGGTAAAGTGGTGTGAAGCTACATTAATTATACAATGTAGATGCATTTCTAATGTTTAGCTCTTACTAAGATCTACATTAAGCTGAAATCTGCCTTCTTGCTACTTTTGACTTATTTTTGCCCTGCAGAACGGCAAAGACACATCTTTGCTATTTTGTATGAGAGTGGCTGGCTAAGGTGACCTTCCCAACTCTTGCTCTTCTTCAGAGTGAAGCATGCCAGTTCCTTCAACCTTCCTTCATGCAGCTTACTTTTCTTTCATAGGAACAATAGAATATAAAATTAAGAAATAAATCTAATATAGTCATCAGTTTCTGCTTGAATGTTTTGATTTTTTAAGAAATCATCTTATATTTTTGGAGGTCTATGGTATTCCGAGACAGCTGACTCAGAAAGGTGGAGTGCATGGAAGACCATTGAGAAACTGATGGAAAAGGTGGAAATGTGTAGGAAATGAAAAACAAAGACTAGGCATCCTTTAAAAGAGCCTGATTACAGTAGTTAATAGAAAATATGGCTTTGTTGATTAATCAGTTAAATTGATACATATTTTCATGGTTAGAAACAATAGTCCTAAAGTAAGAAACATATTTCAAGATGGTATCATAGCAGCAAGTGTCTTTAGGCAGGGTAAGCAACCTGTGGCTTCTTAGCTGTTTGATTCCAACTCACATCAATGCCAGCTAGCATGGCCAGTAGTTGGTATGATAAGAATTATAGGTCAGTATTTAAAGAATCACAGTCTTCAAATGATAGCCTATCATTCTTATCATCCCTGCCTTACAAAAAGGCAATGACCCCTTCAATTTGACAGAAAAGGCAAAGCACTACTTTGGGAATGATTCTTGGCCATTTCCTGTATTAAATTGTATTTTGCATTAAAATAGTTTTTCTTTTAAAAAATCAGCCAATTAAACAGGAGGGCTTTTAATCAACAAAGGTTTTTAATTGATTAGACATGTTGCAATTGATTGCTTAGACAAGCTTCAAACTCATAATGGAATGAAATCTAATAATGTGAAACGAACCTCCACCCTCTACTCATTCCAATTTATCTACCATATAGGCTTCCTTGTCATACAGAAGCCTTACTGATATTCTACATTGGGGTCCAAATCAGGCAGCCTTTGAGATATCACTCCCAGCATTCCTCACCTTGGGTTTCAATAACATATAATAACATCTGGATCATACTCAACCATGTTATTTATCCATATGGCAAACTATCGCCTAATTCTGGTAATGCAAATGCATTGCCATTGGTTCTTAAATGGGAGCCCCCAAAGACTCAGAGTTTCAACATCAAGGTCACACGTTCCTGAAGATGTCAAATCCAAGTGTGGAAACTCTCCATGCAAACAAATAGAGAAGTTGCTTGCCATGTCAATAAAATAAAGTGCAGTCTTGAGCTTTCTGGCACCTGCCTGAAGAATTCCAAAACTAGTTTAGCCACTTCTGAAACAAACAATGTGTAGTAGCATGATTTAAGATATAAAAGCCATTTAATTCCAAAAAATGTGGCCATGTCAAATCACATACACAAGCATTGAGCTACACGCACAGATCGAACAACCCTACGGACAGACACCAAAGTACCTGAAAGATACTAATAAAAAGGAGTCCTGAAGTAATTTAGTTCTGTTCTCCTAAATGTCTCCTTGCTGAATGCCCCTGGCCTACATTAGTGTACGATGTGCCAGAAGGAGAGTTTCAAGTACAGCATCTAACATTGCAGGGCTCCACATTTTATTCTTCTAAACAAAAGGAAAGCCTGGCTAAAGTTTTCGGTATGACATTGAAGTAAGAGTCTTTTGTGTGAACGGTACAAAATCCCCCAAGACGCAATTAGCTGTAACTTTAGTTTTGTGCTTCATTCAGCCATCTTGGTTTTCTTCCCCTTCAGATTCTGATTCTAAAATTCAAAAGAAAAAAAAGGCAAAGATTAGGATTTTTCCCTATTATTAAAACAAATACTGTAAAAACATTCAATTTTAACTAGTTCCAAATACAGCTGGAAATCAATAATTTAAATGCATATGTTTTCAGAGTAATAGTAGGTTTTCATGATGCAGGGTCATTCACCCCATTTTAATGGGAGAAGAATATTTATGATAGAACGATAGACATTTCATAATGTTTTGGGAGGTGGTGGTGGTGGGGAGACTGCTCATAACAGACAGAAAGTTGTGAAAATCTTTCCTTTTATTTTTAAAAGAACCTGTTGACTTTAGTGATCTTATTTTTCTAACCTTCATGCAGTCCAGATAAAACATCTCAGTCTCTCCAAATGACATTTTATTCTGGAATTAATAATAAACTAAACCTACAAGAGGGAGGTATTTTATAACCTGTAGAGTTTTATGCCATGTCCCTGAGTTTTAGTGAGATGGAAGGAAGTGAGAGGAAATCTATCCCTAGGAAGGGAATTATGAACTCTCCCTTTCGCAACAATAAAAAACAGGATAAAATTGATCAAACAAATCTATGGAATTTGCATTGGTTACATTTTTTCTCATGGATGGAAAGCTGATAGCTTTCCAAATGTTCTATTCATGCGACTTGGCTTTGGTTTGTTTGAGTATTTTGGGACACCCTTAATTGTCCATCTATTAAAAACTTGTGGACATTTAGGGGCATTTTTGCATGTCATAGGACACTGGAATTCTTATGGGATTAATGCCCCCCTTTCTGCCTGAAAGAAGGTTTAACAAGGAGGTCACTGGGAGTGAGATCACACATCTCATCTTCACAAGGACATTCTCAGTAAGGAATGCTATCAGGTCACTGCTGCATAGTGAAATATTGATTCTATTTGAAGCAACAGCAAAGCTTTCAACAGTCTTGAATCTTGCAAGTTTGCACCACCACTAAGGAGACCAGGTCACTCACACAGCCTGTAGATGGACATTAAAGGTAGCCACCCACCACAATCATTAGGTAAAGGTTTTCTCCTGATATTAAATCTAGTTGGGTCTGACTCTGGGGGTTCATGCTCTTCTTCATTACTAAGCTGAAGAGCCAGCATTGTCCGTAGACACCTCCAAGGTCATGTGGCTAGCATGACTGCATGGAGCGCCATTACCTTCCTGCCAGAGGAGTACCTATTGATCTACTCACATTTGCAAGTTTTTGAACTGCTAGGTTGGCAGAAGCTGGGACTAACCACAGGAGCCCGCCCTGCTTCCTGGATTCAAACCGCCAACCTTTCGATCAGCAAATCCAGCAGCTCAGCAGTTTAACCCGCTGAGCCATCAGGGGGCTCCACAATCATTACATAAACAATAAAATTCACCAAAACACCAAGACCATTTAATTCAATAAACTGGGGACAGAGAACAACTATGCAATGACTACTAAACAAATAGAAGGGTGGCAGAACAATGGAGAATCCATATGTTGGACCCAATCAAGTGAATTCTGGATTGCTTTTAAAACGTTGGCTACAAAGAATTGCTTAGAATCAACTTTGAACATCAGCATACTTCATGAATGGGAAAAATGCTTGCCAAGGAGTGAGAGTTTTGGATTAAGTATTACCTTCCTCAGCATTCTGCAGCCACTCAACAAATTTCTTCATCTGGTCAAGGAAAACGCTTTTGCCTTTAGCAAGATGTGCCTCTTTATACCATTTCAAGATGGCCTCTTCACTTAGGACATCCGCTAAAATGAAAAAGCCAGAAAATAGCAGGTGAGTGTATGGTTTGGACAGCAAATCAACAACTAAAACCACATTTTAAAAAGTAAGTTGGCCACTATAAGCCAGGACTGAAAAGGGGTTAGAGCCCCAAAGAAATCTTTATCAAGGAGTATCCAGTAATTAACAAGGTATTTTCATTTTATTTTTTGTATGTTGCTGAAAAAGCCTGCTGTGGTGAATCCTTGCTTGAATATGAAACACAATGGCTAGCCCTGGGCAAGTCACACTCTGTTCCCCACTAAAAATGTCAGTGACTAACCACACACCCCTTATCCACCAAATAATAGGGTTATCAGAAATCAGAAAGTACTTGAAGACATGCAAGTAACAATGAATTTTATATAGTCACTACTGAAAGTTGTTTGAACTTCAAATTCCAAAACAGTGCCAATGAGGGGGGGGGGGGGGCCTGTTGATCTGTCTACTCAGCCTAGGAATGTAATTCTTCAATATCTATAAGTATTTATTTGAAGTTTTTCTGTATTGCCTCCTAGCAAGGCCTCATAGAATCCAGAGGTGAAACAATCATAACAGTCATTACAAACACTGAATGCCATGTGGAAAAGCACTGTTATTCTAGAAGATTAGGCGAGATGAGGGCAGCATTAACTTCTTTGAGTGGGGAATTCCACAGTTAAGGCACTACTATTTCACAAAATGTTGGGTCATGGAACAGGGTCTCCTCTGAAGATCTCAAATTTCCGCAGGATCATACAGGAGGAGGAAGTATTTTGAATATCTTGCCCTTGAGTCATTTAAGGCTTTGCAGGTCAACCACAGCAACTTGACTGAGATTAGAAGTGAAACTCAAAGCCAGTGCATTTCTTGCAAGACCAATGTTATAGGTAAAGGTAAAGGTTTTCCCCTGACATTAAGTCTAGTCACGCCTGACTCTGGGTGTTGGTGCTCATCTCAATTTCTAAGCTAAAGAGCCGGCATTGTCCATAGATGCCTCCAAGGTCATGACTGCATGGAGCTCCATTACCTTCCCGACATATTTACTCACATTTGCATGTTTTCAAGCTGCTAGGTTGACAGAAGCTGAGGCTAACATCAGGAGCTCACCCCGCTTCCTGGATTCGAACTGCTGACCTCTTGGTCAGCAAGTTCAGCAGCTCAGTGGTTTAACCTGCTGCACAACCATGGGGTCTGGACCAATGTTATATGGTTCATCAATTTTGCATTAATTGCACCTTTCAAATAGAGTGCATTACAGTAGCCAAGTTGATAGTTAACTAAGGCATAAACCACTGTGGCCTGATCTTCCTTCCGCAAGAAAGGCTGCAGCTATAATGCCAGCTGAACCTAGACTGTGGTCCTGGCCATTGCTGCAACCTGACTTTTCCAGAAACAGCATTGGCCCCAAGATTATCCCAAAACTATGAATCTGATTTTTCAGCAGGAGAGACCTAATAAGCCATTTTACACACGTTTCCATGCCTTCGTTGAAATGCAGCCCACTTTTTTAACACATCTGTTGTAGCAGACATTGTAATTAATTGCTAGACAAATGTTGACAGGTATTGTGTTGAAGGCTATATTTAGATCACTTAGCACTTAATTTCCATACAACATGAAGCCCTATGGATGGTGCAGGCATGCAGGGAAACGTATAGGGTGACCAGAACCCTGGTTCAGATACTGCTTGGCAATGGCACTTATTTAACCAAAACCTTTCTAGGAGACAAGACAACTGGAATTTGAATGACCATGAGAGAAGAGGAAAGAGAAGCATGGACATTATGTGCTAAACAAAGAACAAAGGAATCTCAAAACAGGCCACAATGAGCAAAGAAAAAAAGAATGAAATGAGTCTCCTGTATGAATCAGGAGATCAGCTGAACCTTCCTCTTCATTTTGTGAAAAGGTTATTTGTAATTTATTCATGCCTTCAGTACCTCCAAAAAGATAATATTCTCTTGTCAACAGAGGGGGGGAGAGACACACACAGAGAGATGTTCAATTAAGCAATCATGCAGGACAAGACACAATTAATTATACCCTTCAGTTACTTTCTGCACTGCAGAGAACACTGGGGGTAATTTATATTTCGATATTTATGATTAAAGATGATTAAGATGACATTTTAAATTCTATTGCAATTTTCGCTGAACTTTTGTGGGCACGTCTCAATGCAACCCTAACTAATGTCATCCTGTAGGAAACACCCACAGAGTGGGCAAGGAGTTCAGCCACCCACTATCTCAACCTTAAGGGATTTTTACAGACACACAAACCACACTGTTAAGGGAACTATGCAAGATGGGGATACATTTTGTGATTGTTAAGGTTGGAACATAATTGACTTAAAATACGTTTCCCTCAGTATGTTTGGTGGACACAAGCTAAGTACACTAGAGTGACTGGAAGGGGTTTTTTAAAAGGGTTTTGTAGTCAATGCTTTCAATACATTGTTATATTTTTTGGTATTAAATTCATAAATACAGTAATTACTACATAGCATTACTGCGTATTGAACTGCTTTTTCTGTCAAATTTGTTGTTAAACATGAGGTTTTGGTGCTTAATTTGTAAAATTATAAGCTAATTTGATGTTTAATAAGCTTTTCCAAATCCCTCCTTATTATCCAACATATTCGCTTATCCAACGTTCTGCCGGTCCATTTATGTTAGATAACTGAGACTCTACAGTATATAATGGAGCCCCGGTGGCAAAGTGTGTTAAAGCACTGAGCTGCTGAACTTGCAGACCAAAAGGTCCCAGGTTCAAACCCCGAGAGTGGCGTGAGCGACCGCTGTTAGCTCCAGCTTCTGCCAACCTAGCAGTTTGAAAACATGCCAATGTGAGTAGATCAATAGGTATCGCTCCGGCGGGAAGGTAACAGCGCTCCATGCAGTCATGCCGGCCACATGACCTTGGAGGTGTCTATGGACAACGCCGGCCCTTCGGCTTGGAAATTGAGATGAGCACCAACCCCCAGAGTCAGACATGACTGGACTTAACGTCAGGGGAAAACCTTTACCTTTTACTGTATATAATTCAGTTTAAAATAATGAAGCCAAAATACTAACATATGACAAAGCACAGAAAGCAAACCAGATGAACCTGTTTGGGATAATGCCTGGTTAAAGAACAGAAGGACCTGTTTCTTAGCTATACAAGTGCAGGAAGGGATGGGAAGAACAGGGTTGAAAAACTTCTTAAATGTGACTTCTTCAATGTTGTATTTGTCTCAACAAAAAATTAAAAAAAAACAATAGTGGCCTTTATAGAAACACAGAAATGCCTTGCAATCTGTTAAAACTGATGAAGCAGCACAAACTGTCATATGGTTATTGGGAGCATCTCAATGGAAGAAGTAGAGAGTACCTTGTCTCCGGATGATCCGACAGTAATAAGTAGAGAGGAACATAAAATAATGACTGTAAATTGAACTAATCAATGTGACTACACACAGTCACACAGAACAATGTATTCAAAACATTCAGTGAAGTTTCTTAAAGTAACGCACTTAGTGTGTCATCAAAATGCTGGATTGCTTCATGTCCTTCTCTTTGGACCTCATCACATTGACTTCTTGCTCCATCATAGGATGCTTCCAGGACGGAGACTGCTGGAGTCCTTCACACGATGCAGGGCAACTTTCGGCATGGCTCCATCCTGGCAGTGTCCTGGGATGGAGGCCAGAGAACACAGGAGGATTCCCATGTTCTCATTACTTAGAATGGGGCCAGCATGGGGAGAAGCCGAGTGGCAATGCTTTCCCTTGGATGATGTGGAAAATTGCGATGTGGACAATGCAGGGCACAGGGTGATGGTTTCTACCGTAGGCCCATGGATTCACCATCCTGCCCAGTTAATCCCCCACTGTTTCCTGTGTTTGGGACCTCAATGTGATGAGGTCCTTTGTGCACTCAGGCTTTGACGCTTTAATCTTTGTCCTTTTATGAGCAAACAGTGGCCTTTTGATGTTTCTGAACTTCAGATATCACAATTCACATTGGTGATGCTGGTATGTTGTTTAATCCTGGTTTAAATCATAATTTGCATTGAAACAGGAAGCTTCAGTTTAATGTTTAATAACCATAATCTTAAACCATAATTTGACTAAACACCAGCATTTTAAATGAGAAATGGAGTTTCCCATTTTGGATATAAAGTAGAATTGTGATTTAATTAGATTGTGGCTTTTGGTCTTTCAGGTGTTTTGGACTTCAACTATGAGAAGCCCCAGTTAGCTTGCCAACAATCAGAAATTCTAGGAACTGAAGTCAAAGCCATCTAAAGGACCAAAGGTTGGGACCTGCTAACCTGAATCAAGACCATGCCAAAGCAGAGACATAAGTAGGAAAGGAGCAAAATGGTGATTAAGTAAGTTTTTCTTGGCTTGAGTTAGCATACTGGAATTGTTATATCCAAAATGATGCAGTATTTGGCTAATCTAAATATTTTATCTTCTCGCTACCATAGTTCATAAAGCAGGAGAGAGAGTGTGCAGGTATTGGACTGCAAGGCTCAACAGCCCCAGTCAGACAACCAATGCTAAGTAATAATAGAAGTTGTGATTCAACAAAATCTGGAAGATTTTGTGTTGCCTAGCCCAGCATTAAAGGAATTTGAATTCTCATTTTAAAAACTGCACTAGTGGATAAGAACAGTCTTCTTAACTTTGAGGAGCTAGTCCCAAACCCCTCAACTTACTGTGGTCATTATGACACAACACATTATGAAATGTTTCTGCGGAAGTTTTTCTTCCATTCATCTATTTATAGCAACAATGTCATGTAACACTCAGCAAAAGACAGACTTTTATCTCTATGACAACCCAGGCTAAATGAGCTATGAACCCAATCTTTATATAAGATTGGGGAGATTGGAGGGAGGGAACAATTTTGAACAAAATCAGAAATGTGCTTTTATTTGACTTCCGCAAAGACACTTCCCCATTTATATATTTAAAATACTTTTCCATCTTTTTAAGATTCATGGTTACTTTTCAAACGGATGTGATTCGTGTCATGCTCTGCAAACACTGGAGAATCAACCAACTGTGCAATGGCAACTTCTGGCCTTTAAATGCTCAAAAGGCAATTCAAGGAATGCCTCACTGGAGTCATACAAACTATACGAATACTACTGCTGTTGTGCTTCCCTGGTTCAAAACAAAGGCAGGTGGGAAAGTGTGGTCCATAGGCTTCATGTGCCCCCTTCTTTTTTATTTTTGGCAAAAAAAATCCCCTAAAATCGTGTCCAAAGCTGCCCTTCATTTTTGCAAACACACATACTCCTCCCCAATTCCACTCCCTCATCAAATATCTTGTAATTGTTTTGTTTTTCCTTCACAATGGGAATAGGAAATGGCAGCATCATTTCCAGTCACCATTTTGAAGCAGAGACAATTATATTGGTGTATCTGGATGGAGAGGTCTCCCATGAGACAGGTATACGGTGGTGCAAAATTAACCACTGTATACCTTCATGCACTTTCCCAGACACATTATGTTACTTAAATGACTCAAAAATGTAGTAACAGTCCTAAAGCAAGATCAGATATAACCACCTAGCTACCTAGTCCCCTTTCCACAATTGTTATTAATGGAGTAAGAACTTACTTCTATGAGCAGCAGATAACATGAGACAAAATTGAACCACATTCCTCCCTGTTATAAATATGCTTCTGACTAGGTTCTTTTCCTAGTATATGAAATGTTTTGTAGCATGGATCATTTTCAGTACATTTCCATTGACTCTACAAGATACATTTTCTATTATGGATATTTAGCAACTATAAATAGCATTACATTACTGTAAGGTAAAGGTTTCCCCTAATGTTAAGTCCAGTCATGTCTGACTTTGGGGGTTGGTGCTCATCTCCATTTCTAAGCCGAAGAGCCAGCGTTGTCCGTAGACAACTCCAAGGTCATGTGGCCGGCATGACTGCATGGAACAATGTTACCTTCCCGCTGGAGCGGTACCTATTGATCTACTCACATTGGCATGTTTTCGAACTGCTAGGTTGGCAGGAGCTGGAGCTAACAGTGGCCACTCACGCCACTCCCGGGGTTTGAACCTGGGACCTTTCGGTCTGCAACTTCAGCAGCTCAGTGCTTTAACACACTTCATCACCAGGGCTCCTTATAGTACATTACTGTACTATAGCATTATGTTATTGTGCTATGTAATATGCCAGATAATGATTGATGGAAAAATGTTTCTATAATATCTGCCATATATCTTTTGATAACTTGGCATGCTCTCATTTTAAATGGGTCATAGCTATGAGAGGAAGTGAAGGGATGTTTCCCCAAATAAGAATTCTGACCCAGCTAAAGGTTTTTGACCTTTACTCCTCTTCAAATGTTTTGGTTTCAATTCCTAGACGGGAATTAAAAACTAAAAGTCAAAAACCACTAGTGTGCACCACAATAATAGTCCTTAATAAAATATTCCAGTACCGATCAACAGATGTTTGATTTTGTATAGCATTTTACATTTTACCTAAGTTACATTTTATATTAAATAAATAGGGAAAAAAATAAACAAAACAAATAAAAAACCCAATTTGGTATGGACATATACCTTTATAAAAGAGCACCACAATCTTCTGAAAGGCTTTCATAAAGTGGATGTTATCATAGCAGTATTCCTGAACCTTCTGAAGTAGGATCAACTCTGACTGGCCCTGGGTGCTGAAAACAGCCAGCAAAGGTGCATATTGCTAAAACAATTAGAGGATAAATTAGTTATGCACAGATTAAAATGAAAGAGACCATTATCTGAACAATGCATGTAATAAATAAATAAATAAATAAATAAATTGCCTACTCTGTTTTCAAAACATACATTATAAATAAAATTCAAGCCCTTCTTTTGGCTCATTCTGGAATCACTCCCCAAAGTCTATTGTCAATGGTGTTATGGTTGAGCCTTATGGCTCCGATACTGGGAGACGTGGTCGTAAGACTCCTCGGGAGTCAGATACTCTCGAGGAGCGAGAAAGGAAGCGGCTGCGGGATATCTTTGCAGAACCATCTGACGAGGATTCCTTTGAGGGTTTTACTGAGAGAATGGAGGAAGAGATGGTTGGCTCAGAGGAGGATGACATGGAATGGACTCGTGTGAGGGAGGATTTGGGTGCCACTGGCAATGATAGTATGGAAGGCGATTGGGGACCTTCAGGATTAGACCCGTGGACAAGCTGGAGGGATGGGACGGGATCCACAGCTGGGGATGCTGTGGGGCGTAGTCAAAGGTGTTTCAGTTCTGATGAGGAAAGTGATGAGGAAACGCCTGGAATTAGGGTAACAGCTGATAGTGATGAGGAGCTGTAAACTGGCATAAAATGGGGTTTGGAAGCAATGGCTAATTGCGTTGGGCAAGGTAATCTGGACGAACGCTTGGGCTCTGTGTGGGAAATTCCTGAAGACGGGTGTGATTCGTTTGCTGACTACGTAAGTTACCAAGGACACTGGGCATAGACGGCGGGAGGAACTGTGTGGGCTTTTGTTGTGCAACCTGTGCTTAATCTTAATAGCTTGGACCTCCGTCGTCTTCTTGACGGACGCCATCTGTTTATTCTGGACTGACTGACTGACTGACTGACTACGGCCTCGGACTCTCCTTCCTGTGATTATCGTTGGACCTGGTGAACTACAAACGTCTGTACCTGCCTTACGACCTTCGGACCGGATTGGAACTTCGCTGACCGCTTCTGCCCTTGAATGCTGCGTTTGTATCTGGAAATTGCTTGCTGTGTGGAGGAGTAACCTCTTAGTTACTCAAACATAGCTTTTGGCAGCAGAGAAGCATCTGCTGCCAGTTTTTTGTATTCCTTTGAACCTTTTGTTCACCAGCTTTTGTTTGTTTTAGTCCCAGGCTGAAGTAAGCTTTTTTGGTTTAACCCGGATTAAACTCCGGTTTAATCCGGTTTATCTTTTGAACGTTTTCCTTGTGTCTTTTTTACTTTTAAGGCCAATGTTTGCCTAGCCCTTGTCTTTTACGGGCATTTTTGGTTCTGTAACTCCAATAAACTTTGTTATATCTTATCTTGTGGCGTTCTGTCCTTGACAATGGACTAGGGAAATATTGATGCCATAGGAATACTGTAAGATATCATGTTTTTTTTTTAATGGACATGCCTTTTATGCCTTCTTACAGTAGAGAATCGCACAAATGTTCATGCACAAACAGCTGTGTCCATAGAGACCTCTGGAGCCAATCTATTTTCGAGACTATAAAATTACCCACTATCATACCTTCAAATGTTTAAGTGCCTGCTCAGCAACCAACTCTTCTTTCTTGTTCCATTCAACAGCATTCATTATACAGGACCAGAGGAGTCCAATCACTGCTGGTTCTGCAAGATCGTTCCTCTTCATTTCTTCTTTCACGTAAAGCACCATCTGCAGGGAGATAAACAGTATTTTGAAATAAAAGGACACCTTAAAGCCAAATTCTTAAACAACACCTCCTTGTTACCTGTAAACCCTTGCCAACAATTAGATTCCTATAAAATATAATCCAACTGTTGGTTGTTTACAGAGAGAACTGAAAGTCTGGGGGATACAAAAAAGAAGCATGTCACAAAGAGCTTTTAATGGGGCTGAATGACTGGTTTTCCAAAGCACTTCAGACTAAAGGAAATGATATAAGTAAACGTGGGTTCACCATACCTCAATTCTCATACAGCCAGGCCTGTAGCGAGGGGGCGGTTTTAGGAGTTCACCCCCCCCCCCGAAATTTTTCAGGTTATAAAAAAAACCTGGTTTACTCATGAATTTTAACTGGTTAACCAAATCCCCATGCTAAGTCTATGAGACACAAAACATTAAGAGTCCCTCCAGGCACTATTTCAAGCAGATATTGACAGGTTTGTAGTGGGGAGAGGTGTGTGCTTGGGGTTCAACCCCCCCCCCCCCCGAAATTTTCAAAACCCCTCCTGAAATTTTTTTCTGGCTACGGCCCTGCATACAGCAATCAAACACACACTGTTACAACATACAATAGGGAGTAAAAGTTGTTCTCTTAGTAGTCGCCAGGGGGCAAGCATCACACTAAACTTCTTATTGTGTGCCTTTAAGTTGTTTCTGACTTTCCCTAAGTTTACTTAACAAGGTTTATTCAGAAAGAAGGCTCCCTCCCACTAACTTCCTCTGAAGCTGAGAAAAACATAAAGCTGTTCCATTATCTGACAATAACTGACACAGAATGCCTGGATAGTTTTTTTGTGAAACTGGTTGAATGATTTATCTCCTACAAAATGTTTTATTGCAGAATGAACTGTTTGCATACATTAATCTGTCTCTTAGCAGTGGTTCAGTATGAACAACTAGTAATACTACAACTGGCAACTCACTGCCAACAGTTGGATAACTAAAAGCATGTAACCCAAGCTTTCTAACACTTAAAGCTTTTTAATGGCATTTTGAATAAAAATAAAAAGATACTTGGCATGCTAAAATAACTTGAATGATTTTTATTTTAGACTGATTCACCTATTAAGTCCCTATTATGATCTCAGGATCATTTATATGAATGTACCAAGACAAAGGGAAAGAGTAACAAAATTTGAGAATATAATATCAGTTCCCTTTTAGTTGTAATTTATCAAAAAGTCATATCGTTTAAATATGGAAAAAACCAAAATGGACAGATGTTCCCAAAGTTGGAATATGGCATGGATGGATTAGTAGCTGGAGTTTTATGTCATGCATGTGTGTCTGCTCTTTGGCACAGTAACTGTTTCTTAATATTATTAACAATGTTTCATCCTGATTGAGACGGTGCAAAGCAAGAAAGGAAGAAAACATTCACAAACTTACCTCTTTAATTGTATCAGAATTGTGAAAATAGATGACCCATTAAATTTCAGTATATAGTACATTACAATAACATAAGAAGCATGCTAAATGATTTTATGAGTCTGGGTACATGTATCACATTTTGCGTGTCTACATCTTCTTTTGACTAACTGAGAAAAAAGATTTTGGGAAAAACAAGCTCAGCAGTGTATTTATTTTTTAGTCTATGCCTCTGAACAGCAAGATGCCTTAATATTTGCCTCCTTAAGGACACTAATTAGCACTTCACATCCTATATTTATCTGATCTAAAACTTCCTATAGTAGTTCAACAGTAGAGACAACTAAGATTAAACAGAATATGTACAATGGAGAAAACTCATGGAAAGACATACAAAAATATTTCCATAGAATCATAGAATAGTAGAGTTGGAAGAGACCTCATCCAGTCCAACCCCTTGCCAAGAAGTAGGAAATCGCATTCAAAGCACCCCTGACAGATGGCCATCCAGCCTCTGCTTAAAAGCCTCCAAAGAAGGAGCCTCCATCACAGTCCGGGGCAGAAAGTTCCACTGCCGAACAGCTCTCACAGCTTTCCATGAAAAACTTTGTTCTTTAACTATCCAAATCTTAACAGTTACATTTTTCATCTATTCCCATGGTAGCCCCATTCACTTAAACCTTTCAATTTTTCTTCTAATTTCTGTAAGAGAAAAACCAGTTTCTTCACCTCTTTAATGGGACATTCCTGAGAAAGGCGCTCCTGGAGTTCCTTTTGCAGCTCTTTCCTCGTCCCCAGTGACTGCTGAACTCGAAGGAAATCTGAAAGCTCTTTGAGTCCGGCATCAGTGAAGTATTTTGCAAAATGATCCACATTCTGCCGGTTGGGAGGAAACAGTTCCTGGAAGAAAGGAACAAGACATTAAAATTATATATGAAGTCAAATCATTTTGTGATGACTGAAGAGGAGTATATAAAACAGAAACACAGCCAAAAAATAGAAATAATATAAACTTGCAATATAAACTTTGCTACCCAGCTGGGGTAAAGCAGTCACTGTTTTAGGAGTGTGCTTAAGTGGCCACTGGATCTGAATGGAGAACTAGACAAGCATTAGTACGAGCTGCTTATGAGGCACCAGAGGCTGCATGTGGGCCTTTTTAATTTAAATAACTGAGAGTGCTATAAAAGGCAGAAGGATCTCAGTAAATTTAATTTCTGGCTAGGAGCCACCTGGAATGATCTGCAGTGCATCTTAGTCTTGGGGCACAGAGGCAGAAAAGAGGGATACTCACAAATGTAATAGGCACATCTCAGGATGCTGTGATGTATCACCATTAAGATGCCAAAACATTTCTGCCTTCAAATACTTTGAGGCCTTCTTTAAGAGTCTACTCAAAGAAAACAACTTGCAGAAATCTCAGATAAATCATTCTCCAATGTAACTTAGTAGGAATGTTTTCCTTTTTATTTTAGCAACCAAAACTCTTGAAGAAGACTTGAAATACTTACAGGACAAAATGTATCAAGCATTTAATAGCAGAACATCACAACATCTTGAGATGGTTCTCTTGCATATGCAGCTTCTGTTGGATGCTGTAGGAGTTTGCAATTCTAGAAAAAAACAGGAATGGCTAACCACAGAAAATCTAAGAGCCCTATTGCCTCATTTTTCAGTCCACCTCAGATTTCCATGGGCTGTACTCATTCCACAAGGAAAGGAAAATAGCCATGTAGGAAACCCCAGGATGGCCTCATCTACAATGCCATATAATGAACTGCATTGCACTGCATCATACAAGTCTACACTGCCATATAATCCAATTCAATCTGCATTCCAAAACAGCATTATATGGCAGTGTAGATGGGGCTCATACTATCGATTCTCAGGACCATATTTGCTCCCATACCCTTAAAATTCACCATTCTATCTTCTAGGAAACATATAACTTCAAGGGTTAGCTTCTCAGACATATGTGCCAGTGGGTTGCTGTGAGTTTTCCGGGCTGTATGGCCATGTTCCAGAAACATCCTCTCCTAACTTTTCTGGCACAATTATGAGTATGTGACAGTATTCATAATTTCAACCAAAGAGTGAAATTGCTGTTCATTGTGCCAAGCTACAACTTTTCATTTCTACTTCTGCCAAAAAGTTTTTGCAATACTACACTGGGCTGTGGTGCAGGTTGGTTAGCAGCCAGCTGCAACAAATCACTCTGACCAAGAGGTCATGGGTTCGAGGCCAGCCCGGTGCCTGCGTCTGTCTCTGTTCTATGTTATGGCATTGAATGTTTGCCTTATATGTGTAATGTGATCCGCCCCGAGTCCCCTTCGGGGTGAGAAGGGCAGAATATAAATACTGTAAATAAATAAATAAATACCAGGTGTGCTACCTTTGCAAATTTTAGTATTTTAAAACTTGTTTTTGTTTTTAGAAATGTTTTACACTGTTTTACACAGTTTAAAATTTTACTGTGAATTGTTTAAAACTGTTTTGGAAGCGGCCTTGGGTCTCACTCTGGAAAAAAACCAATATAAACACAATGAAGAAAATAAATAAGCAAGCAAGCAAGCCAAATTGCCTTTTCTTTCAAAACAATGTGCATCTGGCCAGTCTAGATTGTCCAATAGATTTTATTTTGATTATATATTGTTTCTGTAGTTCACTTCTTTCATTGTTCTGAATTGTTACTGTAGGTAAACCTGATTATTGGATAATAAATAGCAACAACATATTAAACAACACCAAAGAGAAGAAGGGAATACTTACTAGCAACCTCTTATCTAAGTTAGCTTTTCTTAAAGAGGAGGTAACTGAATTGGCATCTTTTTCTAGCATCCAGGCTTTAAAAAGCTTGACAGCAAAAGAAGCTGCAATACCTAGAACAGAATAAAACCAATGTAAGCAAGAGGACAAATAAACATAATATTAATTTATAGCCAACTGGAAGGCATTTTGTAAGAGCATAGATTTGGAAGCAATAAAATTAAACAAAGTTTGACACTGACGGTAAGTAAAAGTTGTAGATAACGGTGGTTTGTGTGTTATGATGTTAAAGAAACCATATTACAGATGCCTGCTATGAATAAAATTGTAATGTTTAAAGTTTATGTAGCAAAAATATTTATGATAGAGTTGAAAGGCAACACTATTCATGCTGTTTATCATAAAAATGCAAGGGTGTTTTTTTCCTTCAATAAAGACATGTACATGTCAAATTGCTATTTCAATAAACAGACCGGATAGACCTAACATATCTATTCAGAGTGAATTACAAAACTAGGTCTATAAAGTAACTTAATATTTGGGTGGCTAATTGTCTTATAACACATTAATTCTACTGCCCTCAAAATACACATGGAAGTGAGTGAACAAGAAGTACAAGTCTTATTTGGGCAAATGCAGGATTCAAGCAGTTGGGTTACCATGGTTATCCGCTGTTGCTATTGCTAAACTGTACCTTCCTGTGAGAAACCTTCAGTCTGTGCAAGATAACAGGGGCACAAAGAGCAGCAACAAGCTTTGATTTTGATTTTAATCTTGAAGAGGGTTTTCATTTTGTTTAAAGATGCATCTCATATTCAGACAGAAGACCATGACACACACTCCAGATTTATTTCCAAATCGCTGAGTAACGTGATAATGATTTCTTGAAGTTATGTCTAGCTCTGAAAACCTACCCATAGGTGCAGGAATATACATTCAACCTCAAACTTTTGAGAGTGTTGTCAAGATGTTATAAAGGTCTCTTCCTGCCATCAACTGAGCATATTTATAGATAAATAACAGCTTCTTCAGAGCACGCATGAGTAATTCATAGTCTATCGCCAAGACTAACATTGTCAGCAGTGTCAATGGAAACAACTTAGAAATCATGGCTATTTATACTTGTCCTCTTATTTAATCTTACCATTAGGTCACCCTTCAACCAGGTTCTAGTATGCAACTACTATTATCAAAACAAGTGTGGATGAGTTCAGTGTGCCAGCAGGTTATCTGAGTAGCCTACTCAACTTGGTTCTATCTCAAGCAAGCAGATAATTACAAGCTGCCAAAAATGTACTTCTGAGTGGGTGTTTTTGAGTCATATTTCCCCCTCGGAACTCTGGGAAGATAGGGAAGACCAGTGCACTAACAACCAGGAGGATGTAAACTAGGTATTTGCCTCTTATTTGTACTCATGACACATGACCAACCATGAGGTATTCACTTGAGTTCCCCTTCAACTTCCCATTCCATAAGGAAGAGGATAAAGGTGGATACTCTGCATGCTCTCTCAAGTACCCTCTTACATATAACAACACTGTGCTTGGTACCTCGAAGCTGAGAACAATTTATATATTCATTAAAGGGGAACAACCTACTCCACCTTAGTTCTACAATTATTAGACAAAGCTGTGCTGGAGTGAGAGTGCAATGCTTTGCCTCTCACTCCAGCAAGCTTTGCCTATATTGCCTAATAATACATGAAGCTAACCAACCTTACTGTTTCCCTGTTTTAAATTACCTAAATCCTGTTGTACCTCAGTTTAGCTGCCATTTTCAATCTCAAAATATAATGTTCAAACTCGATTCCTCCCACAAAATCCTGATTCAGATCAGCACAATCTTCCCCTGGTGTATTTTGGTATCAAGGAAGCATTCTTCTGCACTAACCAGACAGCCCTCCCCATTTGTTAGTTTAACTTCTACTGATGAGACCACCCTCCTTGTCCCAAGTATTTCCAAAAAATACACACACTTTAATTTGTAACTAGTCCCTCTCAAACCTTGTCAACACAGGTTCATAAAGGAAGATCCACACTATTCAAAATGAATCCTATCAGCACAATGCCTATGAAACACAGACTTGGCCCAGTGGCACCTTCTCCAGAAGGAGCTGTCTTACTAGTTTGGTTCAGAAAGAGAAGGAGAGATGAAGAGGAGAGGAGATAGAGTTACCAAGAATAAGGATTAGGCTTTTCCTTATTGAATAAACCAGTTGGATTTTTAATTATGTATTTAGGGGGTAGGGGCTAAATTTCTTATAATGGAATTTCTTTTATGCATTTGCACGTATTTTGTATGGTATGACAACCCTCTCCCACATCTACAGGAACCAAGTTCCAGGACTTCATGTGGATACACAAAACTATGGGTAACAGTGAACACTATTGAATGGTGTACCACAAAAGTCAAGCTAGAGGTTATAAGAAATGCCTCTAGAAGACACTTATCCAGGTATTTCTGTGTCCTCCAATATTACTCTATAGTTAATTTTCAGTAGAAGCATATTATAGAATTGTCTGGAGGACTTAGAAAATGTCTAGAGAAGACATTTTCTCAGACAAGTGTAAATGAAACCATGGCTCCACAGATATAAGTTGCATGTATATCTATTTAGGCTTTAAAGTTTACATCCAATACATAGCAATACATGTAGAAGTGTCCTACAATGAAATTCTGTATTGGCATCCTACTGGAGATTTGAAACTTTGGGAACATTTTAATATGTGTTTCATATTTAGTATATATTTAGTATAATAATTTGTCATTTTGTTGGGGGGAAAGACTAGACTTAAACTGTGATTATGTTTGCAATATTCAAACCCAGAAAACACCACAATGTGAATCCAGCTGATGACCTAATGGAGTTTGTAAAATGAACAATTTACATGTGCTTTACAGAATCAAGTGTTTTCATCTCAGTCCACTTCCACAAAGGCTAAGGAAGACAAAAGCACTTCTTCGGGGCCCTAACACCCAAATTACTGGGAAGGCAAACTCATCTCCTAATGAGATCTTAAGATATCCTGCAGCCAGGAAAAAAGAAAGTTACCTTCTTTGACAATATTGTCAGTGAAAAGGCTTGTTAAAATGGTAGCAGGAAGTGTCCCGTTGGCTAGCAAGATTCCGGTGAGCATTGCCAACTTTGTCTGCTCCGTTTCAGAAAAGGCTTTAAGGAATAACAGGAGCTGTGAAACAAATGACACATACACTTTTGGAAGCATGTAAAACAACAGCAGTGGTGTGAATGCACCCTAACTTCCTTGAAATGCCAGTGTTTGCACAGGTGCATCGATGTAACAACAACACAGGACAGTTAGATGCCACTGAATTTAATAGAGCCAAATATGGGATATTCGCAGAAGGAAGTCCCATTGTGCAGTGGTGTCTTTGAAGAGCAAGCCTTGGCTTCATTTAATGTAAGTCAAAGGTTTGAATCCATGGCTTTTCAGTTGGCATGAGGCATGGCTAATAGATTCCAATATCAAAGATAAGGGATCATGGGAACTATAGTTCAAAAAAACCTGAGAGGGCCACAGTTGCCACACTTTGCTGCAAATAATTGCTTTTCATTGCAGATGATAAAGAAAATGGTGCATTTAGGGGACATGTTACACCGGGGACAAAGCCTGTCCTCTGACTATCCAGATCATCCTCCATTAACAGACACTGGATATTTTGGAGCAAGAAAGTGCATGATGTGTCTACAAAAACATCCATTCTCAAAGGAGTCTTAAACTTAAACTCATAATATCTGTCTTTATATGACTGCCTTGCCTGTTCAAAGAATCTATCGTGGTAAGCTTTAACTTCATTTAAGGATAATGCAGAAGCTGCCTTTCTCATAATACAGTGGTGACAGAGCTAACTGGTTGAGAAAAAAATACATAGTACTAAACAATAGCAACCTTTTCATGTTGCTCCTTCTCAGTTCTAAATGAGAGCCTTAATTTTGTCTGAATTTCCAGAGAGACTGTCTCAAATAAAATCACAATTACAATGAGCTGCATAGAAGTTTGAGAAGCCATGGCACTGTGCCAATCAGTTTCTTGTAGATCACCCTTGGTAGATGTTGGTTCATCTTCTTACATATTTTCCCTAGTTTACCATCACCATCATTTTTCCTGATGGACTCGAACCCTTTGAAGCATTTGGGGAGAACATGGAAAAGTCTTTCCTAATATCGCAACTCTTTGTTGAAGCCTTTACAAGGTGTATGCTTTCTGTTTTGTGACTGTGAAAAGAGGCTGCCATCAGCAACACATCAAGCAGTATCCAACTGTGGTTTTCCTATGGAGTTGGGCGAGAACCACCAAAACAGAGAGGTAAGAGATTCTCTCTCCAGCTTGTTGTACATTTCCCAAAACTGGATCTGACAGACAGGGATACTTTTCAGAACTAATTTTGAAATAGCATAGAAGTTTATGTAGAACAAAAAGGGACAATAGGCTGTGAATATCAGAACTGGATATAACATCGCATACACTTTTCTTTTCAAAAAATAATTTATCAAACTTTTTAATGGAGTTTTACAAATGCAAGGTGATTACAGGATGCCTTGACATCAAAACACACCAGTTCCAAATTAGGAAATGGATCATTATTTGAGGCTTATTCAAGATGAGCTATATAATTATGAATTATGGCTAAATCATGGAATTGACAAAGACTGCCAAGTTCCAATTCTCAAAATAGAATTACCATGGGCTTAAAAACCAAAAACAACTGTACAGACAAATAAAAATATGAATACATAAACCAAAGATTTTATTTGTGGGTGCCAACATGTAAGATGCAGCACTTGACAACAGGTCATTGTCAGTCCGCTTGCCACAAAGTTTACTAGCACAAACAACATCTGAGTTTCTGGGAGAGAAGGCACACTAGGATGCCTTATTTTACTTTAATTTTACATAAGGATACCTTTTTCCTTTGTTCAAATGGTATTATTTGTTCCTGACTCAGTTGTGAAGCATTGGCTGAAACAGTTTTTTGTTTTGCGGCGGGAGGGAAATCCAATTCTAATTAACCTACTTAGAAAGCACAAAAATTGAACACAGTGTTCAGCTTCAGGTTGTTATTTGCATTGCCAACTTGCACAACTGATTGCTTTTAGGGCAATTCTCCTGCTATCCCCTATTATTGCTTTGGTTACCAGCTCTGCAGGGGAGGCCTTCAAACACAGGAGTACTTCTGGATAATATTGACTTCACACCCACTCAGTTCCAATTTGCTGCTAAGCAATCACCAGTATAACTACAGGTGCTATACAAGCAAGAGTTTGGTGATGACCTTTTAATTCCAGCAGGCTTTTGTGAATTGGTTTTATATTATATTAAAAGAACTTTTTAATATGTCGTCATGCTTTTCTTCTCCCTTTGAAAAACATGTTTTAAATACATGAACATTTTAAAAACATTGAACCTAACTGGTCATGTGTATTACCTCCACTGTGCTCCACCTCAAACCATTCAGAGAATTGGGTAACAAATAAAATATATTACTATTGTATTATATTTTTATATTTTAACTATGCATGCAATATAACTTCTCCTCAGCCTAAACAGCCCAAATATTCACTGGATCCACCACCACTATGTAACCCCCATGAAAGTACAGCAACATTACACAATATATGCCAATGATTGGGTGCCATTGTCCAATACACAACTATAGTACACCTGCACAACCAGAATGTACAATTTTGCTGTAGGTGCAACTCTGGTTTCACTACTGTTAGCATAACACATCCTTAAGGCTATGGGAAATGAATTGCTTCACATGCGTAGCATGGCTTACGCATACATATAATACTAACAGAATGCATGCATGTTTTTATCTACAATATATTTGGTTCTGTAAGCCAGTTTGTGTCCTAGTTTGGAAAAAAGTAGGGGTATAAAAAGTTCTAGGTGGGTGAATGGTTTTACAAAAACTTCATGGCAAATTTTACATCATGATCAAGTTCATACTTTATGCAAGGTGATGTTTAAGAAGCTGAACAACCACAGAATTATGTCCATTGCTCAAATGTTTTCAGGCAGAAGACAGAAGACACAGTCTACTGGTTATGTGTGATCCTAAACTCCTTTTTTGTGACCTATTCCAGGTTCCTTCTGACTCCCAAAAGCTCATATATGCTTACATTTTTCCAGGTGATTCTGCAGAAACATCAGATGATCTTTAACAGATCAAGCCCCGCTGCTTCCCAAACACATTGGAAACCACAACCAGACATTATTTCTAGTTACAACATTCTGCTGAAAATGGTGTGAAGCAGTTGGCCAACGGTAGGCATGAAGGGACAAAAACTGTCCTGCATCCTTGCCCCAGCTACACACTCTACTTCTAAACAGAAATGCTCAAGTGGAAGATTCATTGCTACTTAAGATTATTTCACCACAAGGAGTTCAAAACTCATTGGATGTAGGCCCACAGTTTTATCTTATGGTGCACCTTACCCAGTCTACTTTTACAACCTCTCCATTTTAATCCATGTTTTTATTAGTTCTTGTCATTTGTTTTTATTGGCTAATGTTTAAAATTTTTATAATTGTGCATGTCTTTTGTCTATTGTTGTGTTTTATATTGCTATTGTTTTTATTCGGGCTTGGTCGCATGTAAGCCGCCCTGAGCCCCCTTTGGGGAGATAGAGGCGGGGTATAAAAATAAAGTTATTATTATTATTATCTTTATACACACACATGTTTCAATGATATTTTTTTTCAAAAAGAAGATTCAACTCCAAAGCTTGAGAAACTTACTTTTTTGGGCTAAAAGAATTTCACAACAAGATTCTGAGCACTGCTGAAACTCGAAAGGGACTTCTCTAAGATCTACCTAAATCTTATTTGAGTGGATATTGATGAGCAATTTTAAATTGGGGAATCTGTAGAAACCTCCAAAGAATACAGGAAGCTTTCCTATGCAAAGCCAAATCATTACTATCCCATCTAGTTAAGAATTAATTACTTAGACTAGCATGGATTCTCCATGGCTTCAGAAATAATTATTTACCAGGCTCTGCCTGGAGATACTGGAGCTTTAACTTTGTGCCCTCTGAATAAAAGGCTTGTGCTCCAACACCAAATTATATTTTCCAAATTCAAGGAGCACTGAAAACTGGCATGTAGCCTATTCAGATTATGGTGTCAATCATTTATTGCGCTATGTGTCTTCACGGTCACTAATTTACTACCCCAGAAGTAGAGGCTTTAAAACAGGCTGGATCACCATCTGTTGGGGGTGCTCTGATTGTGCTTTTCCTGCATGTCAAGAGATTGGACTGGTTGGCCAATATGATCTCTTCCCACTCTATGATTCTATCTGTCACTAGCATTAAAACAAATATGGGATAGGTTGGTGACTACCTTTACTTTATGTTGGAAGCTTTCAATAAACTCAGCTTAAGTATTCTTTATAAAAAGCCCTTACATTTACATACACAGAGCACAGTTTGCCTCAACTGTGCTAAATATTACCAACAATCAAGTGTTCCCAGATGAAGTCAGCTGGGTGGGTAGGTGTGAAAAGGAAAATGGATAGCTTGAATGAATATACAGCACTTTCAGTACATGAAGCAGAATGAGTCAGTATTACTCATAACAACAGATTATTGTAATTAATAGTAAAGTCAATGTTCGTAGAGTAGAGAGAGCTGAATAGAATAAAGGGTTCCAAGCACCTAGCAAGAGTGAAAAGGGCAGTTTGCTAGACCAACAGAACATTAAAAGAACATTCTTTTAAAAAACATTCCCTACCCCCACAAAAGTCAAAACTCACATCTTGTTTTATTTAAAAGTCACTATTTTTGATTAACAATTCAGCATTGTGTATCTCAGAATAGTTACTAATTCCATACATCAGTGGATAATATATATATATTGCAAATTTAAAAAAGAAGACCCAGATTATAAATGTTAGCAGCATTACCTTTTTAATTTCATCTTCAAATGCTTTCTCCAAATATTTGTATCTCCTGATGAGTTTATTGAAGACCTAAATATAAGAAAAATTTCCAATATCAACAGAAATAGAAACCAGCCATTCCTACATGCACCTACATGTCAAGAAGTCTAATTTCCTTTAGATACTTGTTTTTCTTGCGAACAGTACAACTGCATATTTTGCACTTACTCCAAGAGCAAAAGCCCTTATCTTAATTTAAACCGATTAAGGGTCTGGAGAATTTGGCACACCAATGTGGCCCCTCAGAGGGTGCAGGGATGAAAACTAGCAACCCAAGCCTTCTGCAGTTGCCCACACCTGTTCTAACACCATTTAAAACATTTTATTGTGTATCCTTTTACATGCACGGATTTAAATTTTATTTCTTTTACTTGTTTAAGCCACCCCGAGTCCTAGCTTTGAGGAAAATGTCGTAACAAATAATAAATTAAATAATTTCAAAAATGTAAAATGATTGGGATATCCTAGCTTAGTGCCAAAATGGTAGTCCATTCATCACTCTAAGTGCTCTCCAACCAAACCTGAGCATAATGTCGGAGGGCATCGTGATCTTCTTGTGCGGAAAACACACAGTGATTGGTCATCTTAGTCTTGTCATTGTCATCTATTCTTGTCCCTCCTGGCGCTGAAAATACATAAGCAAAATGATCTTAGAATTATGAAAAATTTAACTCAGACTGCATTATTTTGTTAGAAATAATGAAACCAGCTTTTATTCTTAGCGTTTATGTTCCCACTGTGTGCATATTTGCCAGAGAGTTATCTGTAGCATAAAGGCTAACCAAGCATGTGACTACAGAAAGACTTGAGTCTCAGAAAGCTTGCTTTCCTATTGATTTATTTGTTTGTTCAAAGTATATCCCACCTTTTTACCAGCATGGGATCCAAGGTAACTCATCATCAAATGAAAACATTACATCAAAACTTGAAAAAAAATATCTGCATCCACTGAAAATAACATTGTGCAAAAGCCTGAGGACAATATTACAGTACAAAAGCCCTCATAGTAAAAAAGTAACAAATATGGTAGAAGATGGAGTGAAAAAATATGCCAAAAACCTTCCAAAATTGAAAATATGTGGACTTTATACATCCTGTTGACCAACTTTCTTTAGAGCACTGAAGTTCACAACAATGTTGTTTGCTTTCAGGCTGAGGGACAAATGTTATGACTTGAGATGCTCCCTGCATTTATTTTTAGCTCCCACCCTAAATATTCTTTCAGCCATTTGCAGTAGCCATGGATACCAAAACAAAGTCTATAAAATGTACCAAGACATATCAGAAACAAGAAGATGTACTCAAGACACAAAGAGAGAGCAGAAGGGAAGGAGCAGGGGTAGAAGTAAAACATGAGCAAACAAAAATATAAGAGGATGTAGTTCCAGAATTAGCTCTTAAAGTCGTGAAGTTTTCCGTGTGACATATTTACCTAGCATGCTGCCAGCTATTAAGATGTCAAAGAGGGTGTCGGCATAGCGGCGATAATCTAGCCTTGAGCCTGTTCCATCCAGAAATTTGGCTACAGCTTCCAAGTCATCACCAGCTTCGTTGAGACCTTGGACGATTGTATCCCGGAAAACCGTGGGTTCGAATTTCTCCTTTTCATCTAGAAGAGAGAACACATGCTAATCAGCTTGTGGCATCTGCATGCTTTATTGAATTTCCCCATCACTTTCGAATATCTGTTCTCTTCAGGCATCAAATGACTTTTGTCAAATTATAATTTTCCCTCTCTGCACATACATTTTGATAAAGTGCTCTCAAGGTTGCTGAATGCTATAAGAGAACACTATATTTCCTTTCTATTTCCTTATCAGATTTTCCTTCTTTCAAATCAATCTTGCTTTAAAATGATTTAATGTCAACTTTTCAAAGGAGGTTCAAAAGGGGGCATTTAATATTAATTTTCCACATATTTAAACTAACATAGCATGAGCATCTTTCGTATGCTGCTCTGTTAATTCCAAAGAGCAAAATACTGGAATAAGGGAGCTAACATATTTAATTAGATCAACTTCATGTAGAATTGGAGGGGCATGTAAACATTCACAATACAAAATTTCTATCTTGACTTTCTTCTGGAAAGAATGTGAGATGTAACCGCATTATACAATGGCACTCATAATGGCTTGGTTCATATGAAACACTAGACCACATTTAGCCAAAGTTATCTGTATAGATTTGTCCACTTGCAGAGGAGCAACAAGAAGACCAGACAATGCACTTCTATGTTTAATTTGTTTGTTCTGTACAAACCTGGAACTGTGGTTAAATTTAACAAAAGCATACTGAAACAAGCCAAGTTTTAATTTGGTTTTTTTTTCACTTTCATATGTTACAAAGCAATGGGTGGTACTTAATCAAAGCCTTCCAAATATCTATAATTTTCAGTATATTCAGCATTTCTATAATCTTAACTCTATTCAGCCCATCAATTCACTTTATCTTATAGGAGCACCCGATGGCACAATGGGTTAAACCCTGTGCCAGCAGGACTGCTGACCAATAGGTCAGATGTTCTAATCTGGGGAGAGTGGGTGAGCCCCCTCTGTCAGCTCCAGCTCCCCCTGTGGAGACATGAAAGAAGCCTCCCACCAGAATGGTAAAACATCAAACATCCAGGTGCCCCCTGGGCAACTTCCTTGTAGACAGCCAAATTCTCTCACACCAGAAGCAACTTGCAGTTTCTCAAGTCATTTCTGACACACAATTTTTTATCTTACTCTCATGCACTAGAATTTTTAAAAACTTGGCATATTTTCTGAGCCCACTGGTAACTTCAGTATAATTAAATATTATAATATATGCTTCTTATAATTTCTGGCAGCAGTGGGATTCCAATGACTCTGGTCCATTCAATAAATATTTGTTTCTGAAGGGGACAAATCTACTGCTAAGCAATGTATGCTAATGGTGCTTCCTGATTAATGATTTGATGAAAAATAACATAGACATTTTTCTTTCAATACAATACACTGGTCATGATAAAAATAAAAGCTCACTAGTGGGAAGAACACCATAGATTTTCTGGGTCTCCTTTTTGTCCCATCCATGTTCTCTTTGTTAAAAAATGTACAAGGCAATTGGTTGAAATGTCGAGCTGTTCGGCTGATGTTGAAGAATATCATATTATAGCCTATTTCTTTATGAATTATGCAACAAGATGTGACCGGATTCCCCATCCTGGTACATTAAAGTGTAACTGTTTTGACAGCCAGAACAGGGCTTGAACCAAAAAAGCAATGTTTAAAATGTTATACTATTCAACCTTTTTGTTTTTCATTATTTATTTAACTTTTGGAAAATTAAGATTTCAGCTGCACTTTATTTTAATCTGTTGGCAGCTGCCATGGGTTCCTTGCTGGGAGAAACACACACATGGGAAGACTTTGATAAACTCACAGCAACAAAATTAAACGAGTAAACTTACAGCAACAAAATTAAATGAGCAAACTTACCCCTCTTCCTAGTTTTGAACCGTTGGCCTGTTAGCACCGGCTTCTGATGCTTATTCATAAAATTTCTGAAATACAAGTTTAAATGCTTTAATGAATAACTTTAAATCAAAGAATTAATGAAAAATGAAAATAAACTAACAAAGATGTTTCATTAGGAACAGTTCCATTTCTGGTTGGGTTCAGGGAGAAGACTCACAAAAGCTATATTAACTTACTAACATTGCTGGTATGTCACAATATTGCCCTGTTAATTGTAATCCATATAGCCTAATCTTCAAAGCTATTCTACGTTCTTAATTCCAAGTCACCTTTGGCCACCTATTTTCACAATCAATTTTCCTTTTATTCTCTCAAATCCTTTCATCTCATACCCTCAGCATCCAAAGATCCTTCCGTTTCCATATGGTTTTCTCTCTATTTGCTGCTTCCAAAAATTCCATCTATCAGATTCCTTGTGCTTCCTCCAGAAAACCCCTTTCTTAATTTTCCAGTGCTATTACGAAACATCCACCAGTTTTATCAGCACATTTCCAAAATTTGTTTTTTATGAACAGGTGGTCTTAGGCAAACCCTAAGCCACCAGCTCCAGCTTTCTTCTTTTTAACTCACAATGGAGATCTAACTGGTAGGATAATAATTATTATTCTAATCTGTAGGATAATTATCTGAAGAGAAGGTAGAAATAACATTTGAACATGATATAC
This sequence comes from Anolis carolinensis, assembly GCF_035594765.1. NCBI lineage: Eukaryota > Metazoa > Chordata > Lepidosauria > Squamata > Anolidae > Anolis > Anolis carolinensis. The sequence goes on from NC_085846.1 coordinate 87,083,229, forward strand.
ACAAATGTCTATCTTCCACCCCTTTCCCTACCATCTGTCTCCTCCATCTTCTGTTTGCAATTTTCCCACTTTAGTGAAGGTCCTAGAAAATGTGTGTTATGCATACATCGACATCACGGACTAAGCCAATACAGACTTGCATAAAACTGCAAATGCTAATGATAACATACAGATGCAAAATTAAAAATGACTTTCTATAATGTAAACCCAATTCCAGAACATCTCAACTGAAGAAGGGAGACTGTTATCGGGAGGAGCTGTGTGTGCTGGTCAAGTCTGAAGTTCAAAAGGTAACTATGGCTGTATGACTTCCAAGATCCTTGGTTGCCCCCATTATAGGTCTTTATCTTTACACCATATTTGACTCGACAAAAACAGGGCCTCTTTCAAAAGAGGAAACAATGTCCTCTTTCAGTCCTTCAAAAACAAAAGGGGGGGGTGATTCCTCATCTGTAAAAAAGGGCATGAGTACACCTTCATGTAAACATGTCCAGGATATTAGTCTCTTGTCATTCTATAACTGCAAGCAAAAGACACACTTTCCATGAATCCATAGCATTGAGTCATGGCAGTAAAATTGTGTCAAACTGCATTAATTTTACAGTGTAAATGCACCCCTACACTCTTTGTGTTCTCTTTCTCTTCAGTAGAGTTCCCAGAAAAAATATGACCCCTAACTTTTACTCTAAGATAATTCAGACCCAGTCATTGACCTCATTTAAACAAGAACAATTTGACAGACATTTAAATGCTTACCTTCCAAAAACCAACACAAAACTACATTTCTCTCAACCTTACCCTTAAGGCTAAGTAAGGCTTTTATTTGCTTATCTTTCTGAAGATGCGGGTAGCAACTAATCTCATCTCATCTTTCATTTGGAATAGCCTGTCCTTTGGGCAGTTAAAGATGAGGGCCCAAGCAGTTATAAAACAATGTAATTGAGATAATTGTTTAATATGATAATTATGATATCTCCTCTAAGATCGTTGAGTCTAAACTCTTAAGTGCTTGACTCTGCAGCAGCATAAATATTTATTTATATGTAAAACCATCTTGTCCTTTTTAAGAAATTGAGACAATTCGATAATAAAGCCTCCTAATCTTTACATGGAATCCAAGTCTTTTCAACAGAAGTCCAGACTTCGGTTCACCATCTTCTATATATATAAAAAAGAGTGATGGAATCGCGGTGCCGGACAAAACAACAAAACTAAAGGCCCCCCAACCTTGAAATTTGACAACACAACCCATTATCTACGCCTCTAGGTTGATACAACAAAACATCACATCAAGAACCTCCACGGGCTCTAAAAAAACCCCGAAAACCCAAAACACACCATGTGCATGTGCGCAAAAATGGATTCCTCGCGCCGAGAGAACCCACACCCCTCCCCTCTACATGTCCTCCTGCACGGTATAGTACACAACATGGGAGACAGGCGTGCTGAACATCAGGGGGACTGGGCCCTCCTGGCAGTGTTTCAGGCAAGCAAGCAAGGACAGAGGCGCGGGCATGCAGGAGAAAGCAAAGAAGAGGCCTGGGCCTCACAGCCAGCGCCACTCCTAGGAGCCCTCCCCGAGCCCTGGCCGCCTGACCTCCCTGTCCTTTAACCAGAAATCCCAACCTGCTTACCACCCGTGAGGAACTGTGGGGGCTGAGGCAGGTCTGCAGTCGCTCAGCCAGCTTCTCCCCTCTCTTCAGCAAGGCCTGCTTGTCCCTTCCTTCTTCCTGCCAGCCTGGTCATCTCTTGCCTCGGTAAACGGGCCGTTTCTTCAGCGCCGTTTCTTGCCCTGTTAATCCTTCCTTCTACCTCCTCCTTGTGTGTGTGTGTGGGGGGGGGGGGTGTTCTGCTCCCTTCTGCTTCTCACCTGAGCAAAGCGAGCAGGGCCTCGGCCAGGCAGGCTCAGACAGCAGAGGCCTGGAGGCAGCAAGGAGGGAGACTCGGGGCCCCTCCCTTTCTTTGGCGGGGGACGGAAGGAAGAAAGGAAGGAAGAAGGGGGCTCTGGAGGCCCCTGAGGCCGGCCGAGGGCTCCTTGCACCCCCTCCCCCCTCCCTCTCCTTTCCCCCCTTCAGAGGATAGCCCTATCTTCCCAGCCTCAGCTGCCTGGGCCTCTATCTCTCTTCCAGGGATTGGAAAGAGGGGCCACCTGGCCGTGGTCTCAGTCAACAAATATAATATCTAAAATTACTATGGTGTAATAATACAGAACAATATAATCTCTAAAATCAGGACACTAAAAAAAGCAACACTCTGAAAATGGTAATTACAGAAAGGAAACAACCAGGGCCAGCTAACACCTCCCAACAAAGGATTCCCCCAGGCAGGAATCAACCACACTTGCAAGCAGCAAGGCTATTCAGTGCTCTTCAACCTGACCAAGCAAAATTTCCCCTAGATAGTAAACCCTCGGTTTTCAAGCCATGAGGCTACTCCATCCCATTCAACCTGCCCAAAGAAGGATGCCCCTATGTACAAAGCAGTCAGTCTTCCAAACAACAAACCTATTCCATTGTATTCCAGCTCACCAAACAAGGCTTCGCATAAGGAGAAAACAGCCAGACTTTGAGGCTGCAAAGCTATTCACTGCTATTCCACCTGGTCAACAAATAATTCCCATCAGCCACAGCAACACATGGCCGGGCACAGCTAGTTCATGTATATTTTCTTTTGTGATTGGCCAAGTAAAGGATATATGAAAACATTATTTAAAAGGAGAGGGGCAGTTGAAAGTAAGAAGAAAAAGGCCTAAGCAAAAAAACAAAACAAAACAAGAAGAGAAACCTAAACTCACCCCTTGCAGAAAAATTAACAAACTGAGTTTCAGTGGAAAACAGGAGTGTCACTCCAGAAGTTATTAGTACCAGAATAGGATCTGGCTTCTATATTTAGCTTTAAAATGCATCACACACACTAATCTGCTTTGGTCAGGCTTTATAAGGTAGTCGCTAGAGAATTGGCCAAGGAATCTAGACTGGAAAAAGTCAGAGCAAAGGACAAAGCAAAAAGGACAAATACTTAAATATACCTTAGGCCAGGTATGTTAGAAGCTGTAACTCTGACACAAGGAAAGAAATATAAAAATGTATACTAAAACATGGCACAATTAGTGTGAAATTTCATACATACCTACTTGCAAATATGTCTCATGGAAAAAAATGAGCAGTACTATTGAGTAGACAATTATATGAGTATAGGGCAGCAATAGAGTAGAAAATACATGTTTGTGTGTATGCATGCATGCACTCTCATGCTTGGCGGGAGTATTGGTATATGCACTTCTCTGCCTTGTCATAGTTCGAATTGTACCAAAAAGCTTGGCTCTTGCCAGTGCTGTCCTTGAGTGTACCTTTTGCTAACATTTGCCAACAGATACAGAATCAGCAGTCTATTACAGGCCAGTCTGGTAGCTTTTAATTGAGGTGCTCATAGGCTACATGTCAGGACTGTGAGTAATTTGGGGAATGATGAAAGGATGGTCCAAGAGTAGTGTTTTCCATGGAAGATTTGAGGAGAAGCTTACTTGGAAAATGGGGATGAGCAGAGCAAACAAACAGCATATTCATCTGTTATTATTCTACATGTCAACATCCAGACACCACATCAAACTACAGCTGGCCTTCCACATTTGAGAGTTTGATTTTGGTTGATTTGATTATTCATGGCTTTGATTAATATGTCTCACTAAGAATCTCTAGTAAGATTCCTCTGGAAGTTGACCACAGAGGACCTAAAGAGATGTTCTCTTGGGAAAAAAAACAAAATAGCAGCTTTTCATTTGTGGTTTTCCCACATTCATGATGCCCCTAACCTCCTCAAAAGTTGAGAGCATACTGTAACTGCTCAAAAAAGCTTTACTGGGGAGGAAACTCACAGAAAGAATGCATTGCAGTGGGTCACCGAAGGGGCTGAGAGACAGAAAACTTGTATTAGGCAAACAAGTAGAGATAATATCCAAAATGAGATGTAACTACATTTGTATGCACATCACCCCATTTAAGAAAAGCACAGAACTAGGAGGTGATGGCAGGATAAAAGAATACATCTGGATAAGACAGATATTTGTTGACAGACATTAATCAAACATTAGAGAAAGGCCCATCCAATCAGTAGAGAAATGAGTTACTACAAAATACTTAGGGAACAAAACAAAACAAAGGGCTAAATTATACTGAGAACAGGCACAACAACCTTTAAGTAGTACTCATGTTGCCTTTAATTCACAATTTTCACTCTCTGACCACTAATCACCAAGGGAACAAGGGTCCTTTAATGGTACAGTTTTAAAATCAGCATACCACTTTCATTGCCATGGCTATACACTATGGAATCCTGGGGTTTATAGTTTGGTGAAACCCTAGAGGTCTCTAGTTGAAAATTCTAAATTGTAATTTCCAGATTTCCATACAATGTTGTCATGGCTACAGAGATGGTTTTCCTGATGTTGTGCACTACAGTTTCCACCAGGGAACTACAGTCCCCCCCCCCCCCAAAAAAAGTTTTCTGGCTACAGTCCTGCTTCCCACAATCCCTTATTGTTAGTTATGCTAGTTTGATCAAATTGTAAACTAAAATAATCTGCAGGGCCACAATTGACCAAACTTGATATATTATAGAAAATCATATCTAGTGCTTAGAATAAAGCTGAAATTATTTAGGCCGTGAACTACATCAAGCCCATGTAAGATCTAAGGTAGTTTTTGCCTCATCATACTGGATCTGAACCAACTTCCTTGAATCCCAGAACTTTTAAAAAATGACTAGAAAACATTGTTTTGGCAATGAAAAAAGCCAAGGAATGTGGTTTTATGACGAAAACTACTTTGAAACATCAAATATATAAGTGACCAAAGCAACACCAAGGTGACTTCTAATTTCAGATAGGAAGACCCCAAAATGGTCCTCTGATCCTCTGCACATGTCAATTTAGTCTAAGCCCCACCTGCATACTGAGAAAAGGTACAGTTGAATCTTATTGTGACTAACTTTAAATGCAAACAAAATTGCAGAATTGATGTCTACGGAAAACTTTATTCAGAGGAAGATCTTTCTAATTCTTCCATTTTATATGCTAATTGTCATTTTTTAAAAGCAAAAATATTTTGAAACAATGCAGATGGGAGAGTTCATGGTAGGTTCCTATCAATTCTGTCTGTCCATCTTTCTGACACAGTTTTCAAAATGTGTCACAAAAAGCGTACTGCGGTTTCCTAATCTTGAGTTCATTAGCACTACAAACACCGCCATTTTATTGTATGTGCAACTCATCCAGGTCAGTGCTATGCTAAAGGGTTTGCTCAGGAAAGATTTAGAATAGAGTGTTGCCGACGGTGAATCAACAAGCTCTTGCTCATTACTGAAGTGTCCTACTCCTCCCCACATAGCAATATGCTTGTTTTTCAAAATCAGTTAGAAAGGTCTGACATATCTCTGATGAATACATTACATGTGAAATGATGCATGTTCAGAGAGTCTAGCAATTTCATTGACATAGTTATCCCTAAAGTACACAGTGAGGAGAAAGTGGATAATTAAAGGCTTGGAGAAAAGATTTTAGAGGTACATCAGCTTCTTCTCCTCTAGGCAATTACTGATGCAATTCCAACTCAATATACTTAGAAGCAAGCTGTTTCGAGTGTGACTGACAGGTTGGTCCTGAGTAATGATACATTGTCAAATCAGGAAGGAATCTAATCTCAAGACATTCTGTTGCCTGATGCAGATGAGCTATTCAGACTTCTCTGCTACCACACCAATATTCTTCACTGGATGACCTTGGGCAATCTCCAGCTACCTAAATCAGGATTTCTCAAACTGTGCTCCTCCAGATGTTTTGGACTTCAGCTCCCACAATTCCTAACAGCTGGTAAGCTGGCTGGGATTTCTGGGAGCCGAGGTCCAAAACACCTGGAGATGTTTGAGAAACACTGGCCTAAGTTATTACAAAGGGTCATTGTGAGGCTATTTCATAAGTGAAGCCAGTTTCAAGGAAATAAAATAGAGAAAAGTTTTGAGACTTACAAAGCAATTGGAAAGCAGCTTTAGAGAGTAAAGTACAGCAACAGATATTTTTTTTCACCTGTTGTTCCTGAAGATATGGCTTCAAAACCACCAAAACCTTCACTCACAAACATTATTATAGTTAATATTACTCCCATTCACCACTGAAACCAGCACCCAACTCCATTCATTGCCTCTCTTTCAGAAAAGAATAGGATATGATTGGAGGCTGTCCTACACTCTGCTCCACAGCCTTCTCTATTTGTGAGCAAATGGAAGGCAGAAAAAGGAGATGACTCTTGGAACCTGAATGCCAATGGCCATCTCCAAATCAGAATGAGACACAGCTCCTGTCACCATCCATGGTCTGTTACCATTGCTCTGCTCCTATGAAACTACACATGGGATGAAAAGTGTACACATATTTTAACAAATATATGATGCAAATAAAATGAAGAAAAAATCATTTGAGGGATAGGAATGAAATGAGACAGATAGTGGAGGTAAAACAGCGGAAGATCATAAGATGTCCACCGAAGGTACAAACCAAGTGAGAGTATACAACTTTCACCCTAACAGTAATACAGAGAAACATATTTCCCTACATATCTGTTCAACAAGCTTTAAAGCAAACTCTTTAAGCAGCATTAACACAGTGAATTATGTTCAATCTTTTAACCAGAAGTTTAATATGGCTGATCCTTATATGATACTTCTACCATCATAATCCAATGAGCCGGTTAATTTAAGCATTTTCACAAAATAATCTAAATGTTAAAATATGCCAGAATAAAGCCAACCAAATAGCTAAATACAATGAATTCACTCATGATGCTTAAACCCTAAGAGTTCCCTCAATGTGTAAAATTTCTCCTTTGGAATAAACTGCAGGATCCCAGTAAAATCTGTATTTTGTTCATACTTGGTAGATAATATATCAGATCTTTGACATTTACAGTTGGTCATATCAGTCATATCATGACATATCAGAACATACAATATTAGAAAAGTGCTCAAATCCAGTTAATGATACTCATAATCATAAGTGTGATACTACATGTAATTAGCTACCAGACCAAAAACTCTGAACATAAATTAGGCGCATCCTAGCATGAATGTCTACTCACACTGCAATACTGCAAATGCATATGTCAAACCCAAATATGCAATGCCATTATGCATTTCCAACTTGTCACACTTTATGTAGAGCTAGATTTTCTGGAACAGTGAAACCATAAGAGGATGATACAAAGCTGGAAACTGTTTTCACATGGGATAGATTTATCATCACTTTCTCCTGAATGCTTCTTCTTGCCCTGAAGGAAAAATCTGCAGTGGTCAGAATGACAGCACAGTTAGAGATCAGAAGCTATTTAATAAAAAGATATCCTTCCTCATTTGCAATTTTGATTTTTGTGGATTTGATTATTCAAAAATTTGATTTAAAATGTTTTTTCTTGAAATCTCTAATTCCTCCATGGTTACCTCCAATCAAACTGTGGAATAAAACATTAAAAATACATCCTGAGGAACAGTTTATTTTCTTCGACAAAGTTTATTAGATATTTTTTCTGCTTTCGTAAGATTTCACAGCCAGTATACCATCGTCTCGACTGAATAAAGCAATTGTGCTTATGGCAAAGTTAACCTTTTCTAAATTATTCATTTTAGATTATGATTCATGCAGGTTTATTGCAAGAGTTATTTTTACTGTATTGTATTTTGGAATCATAAGTATAACGACTACCCTATATATTGGAGTATAAGCTGACCCAAATATAAACCGACCAGGACCCTCACTCGAGTGTAAGTTGAGTGGGACTTTTTCAGCCCTAAGAAAGGGCTGAAAAACTTGGCTTATACTCGAGTATATATGGTACTTTTGCCATATTTCCTTCCTTGTGAGATAAAAATTTTGTAAACTTTAGTTTTTCACATATCTTAGATATTTTAAGTTTTCCTCAAAATATGTATATGTACCATTCATTTGAGTTAAATCTTTCTCCTTGTGTAGGATGGCCTATGACATTTAAAAACCAAGATATCATTAAAACATTAATTATACAAAATTTTAAAGAATCCGATAACAGTACAAATAAAAACAAAATTGAAAGAATATAAAAATAATGGTAATTTAAAAATAAACACACAAGCATGTAGTTGCAACAACAAAGCCTCTTGCTAAAATTAGTTCAGGTCTAGCTCCAAGTCATGTTGTAACTCATTTTTATAAAATTTATATTCATTTTTTAAAAAGCAAAGCAAAGTCCACAATAACTCAGAGCCTCAGATTGTTTCCCAGCTTTCTATTTCTGCACATCCAGTCTGTCTTGAACCCTCCTTGCAGCTTGCTTACATCACCGGCTTCTCATGGATCTCTGCTTCAACAGATCCCCATTAAGATCTGTTTGCTGGCATGGCTTAACAGTAATTGTAATCTACCTTTATCCAACCCGCAGACATCCTAGGTGACCAAGTTCACAGGCTTCTGTCTGAGGCTCCCAAGCTCCAGTCAACTGAAAGCATTCTAATCCATTTACTGTTCAAAGGCTTTGAGGAGCAAGATTTCCCTCTGCAAGACATTCTGCAACTCGGAAGAAAAAAAACCTTAAAAATGCATCAAGGTAAAACTCTGCCCTGTACGAAGCAACACCATTGATATATCTACCTGGAAGAAGTTTTGCTTCGGTGGAACATGGTTTTATGTTTCTAAGCATGTCCAGAAGACATTTGCCAGGTTTTTGGTGTCTGTGTGGGTAAATTTAATTACATAAATAATCGAGTGGGTAAATTTAATTACATAAATGACAGCAGAAGATAAACTGACAAGCTGGCCATGAGGAAAAGGCTCTGTTTACTAATCCTAAAATGGAATATTAAAGTTGTCATGTAGACTTACTGTTCAAGTCTATGGAAGTTTACTTGGAGGTAATACTACAATGTTCAATTGGGTTTATTCCCTTGTAAACATATTCGGTATGCCAACTTAAATTAGGTTAGAAGATACCAGATGGAAAACAGAATTCCAGAAGTATCACAGGCTACGGAGACAAAGCAAAATGTAAGACTTAGAAAAAGATATGAAAGTTTATGCAATGTTAAAAATTTCTGAAGATGTGTTTTATCTCAGACCAATTTAAAAATAAATATATGTGTGATACAGACATCCCATAATGTTCAGAGACCTCCTTCAACTCTCTATTTTAGAAAAACTTCAATTACTAACTCCTTTAACTTGTATCAGTAGTAAAGCTGCTGAATTGAAAGCCAAAATATGTCTTCATTTCCTTCTACTTGCCTGCTTTCAAAAGCTTCTTCTTATGCTACCAATTTTAAATAATTCTCAAATGACTCAGAATTTCCACAATTTTTCTTTAAAAGGGTTATTGTTAAAAAGGATATTATTTTTATCATATAATCATACTGATGCTTATAGAGAAAAACATGGGTGAGAAAGTATAGGATTTCAGATGGTTGTGTTAAAAACAGATTTCATTTTTTGTCTCGTTTTTTGTTCCATTAGTTAAAATAATTGTAACTAATAAAAAAATGAATGAGAGAATGGGACAAGGTCTAATTCAACTTGCAATTAATCTTCTCAGCACATATATCAATTCTTATCAGTGTTTACACTCTGGTTCCCTGGATTCAGGCTGTTTTATGCTGGTAGTTTGCATATGTTTTAGTACTGGGAGGTAGCACTATTACCCTTATGCTGATGGTATCTTCATTTGTATGAATAGAAAATAGCTTTCAATTGCTATTTTCTTTCAGAAATGTTCAGCAGATTCTTGTCTAATGACATTGTTTTTCCCTTCCTTTTTGAACAATCTAGATTACCTAAGAGCTCTTCTATACATGAATTTGCAATCAGCTGCTGCCTTGTTACTGGAAAATGTACCCTTTGAGAATGAGGACTGATCCTATGATATGAAGTAAAGATCAGCACTGGACTATTTTTTAACAACAGTAGCAACATAATAGTGACATTGGAATGGAAAAAATATTTTCTGTTATTCATTATCCAGTCATTACATGGTTTTCCTTGAAGTCAGGAAACCCCACCGGGAAGAATAATGAAGCTGTGAAGCTTTTGCAGATCAACTCTGATATTCAATTTTCTTGAAGTACAGGCAGTCCCCAAGTTATGAACATCCCATTTATGAACAACTCTAAGTTACAGGCGGGCCTGTCTCCTCTCTCCCTGCCATGAAATCTTAGCACTAACCCAAAGTATGTCTGTATCTCTCCACCCCTTTCCTTTTTCTTCCTATCGATCTCTCCACACCCCCTTTTCCTCTTTCTTCCTATCGATTTCTCTATCTCCTTTTCTTTTTCTTCCACTTTAAATCGGGTTGCTGCCTCCTGTAGAATTCTGTGATTTGTAATTTAGTGAGGCCCAGAACCTCTCTGACTGAGCAGTTTAAAGGCTCCTCCCTAAACTACAAACTCCAAAATTCTGCAGGAGGCATTAACTGGATATAAAGTAGGTAGATGCTCTAGTGCAGTTGTTCTCAACCTTTAGGTCCCCAGATGTTCTGGCCTTCAACTCCCAGAAATCTGGGAGTTGTAGGCCAAAACACCTGGGGATCCACATGTTGAGAACCACTGCTGTAGTGGGATGAAGTCTCTTTCGTCCCTCCTGTATTTCTCCACCTCTCTTTTCATTCATGTCTAACACCATTTTTAATTGCCTTGACTCAATACTAATCAATGCTGGGATTGGTAGTTTGGCGAGGAAGCAGCATTATTTGGCAGAGAAAGCTAAAGACCTTGTAGAACTACAGCTCCTAGGATCCCATAACAATGAACAAGGGCAAGTATAGTGATGTCAAATTGTATTCATTCCACAGCATAAGTACACCCCAAAGTAGCTGGGACAAACAGGAGAGGATCCTGGAGGGAAGGGTTATCTATTTCTATGGTTTTCCTTTCATTGCTTGGAACTTGGGTGATTTTTAAATGGGATTCTAATCACACAAGAACTATAATGTACACTTTGTTTGACCAAATGACAATGAAGTGCATGTTTTACTGGACCTGTTCCGACTTACAAATTCAACATAAGAATGAACCTACAGAACCCATTTTGTTTATGACTTGGGTACTGCCTGTACTTATACCAGTAATGTGCCATCTGACAATTGAGTGTTTCAAGCCAAGGGAAATCTAGCAAATCTTTGTTCACTCACCAACCTTGGAGCAGTGATTTCCAAACTCTAGTCCTCTTAGTATTTTGGACATCAACTGCCAGGAGTCTTTGCTGCCTTGGGCAATGATGAGGGATACTGGGAACTCAAGTTCAAAACATAACAGATAAGAGCTTGCCAGCTAGTTCAAGACAAGTCCATACACGTTTGGTTCAGATCCCACAAGATCACTTTGTTCCCTAAGGTCAGCTGAAGAGCCAGTGTTGTCCATAGACACCTCCAGGTCATGTGGCTGGCATGACTGGATGGAGTGCCATTACCTTCCTGCTGGAGCGGTACCTACTGATCTACTCACATTTGCATGTTTTCGAACTGCTAGGTTGGCAGAAGCTGGGGCTAACAGCAGGAGCTCACCCCCTCTCCAGATTCGGACCGCTGACCTTTCAGTCAGCAAGTTTAGCAGCTCAGCGATTTAACCCACTGCACCATGGCAGATGGGAAAGTTGTATATTTAAATGTAAGGATGACAGATTTAAGGTGTAACACCACCATAGATGTGTGTATTTTACACCCTCCATCTGTGAGATACAGCGAACCAGTGTTGAGCTATGTCAGTTAACGTGGTGTCAAACTGCATTCATTCGGTTGTGTAAACGCACCCTTAGTCATACCCAATGAAATCACAACTAACGTAAGTTCCACTGATTTGAGTGGGAGTAATCTAAGTATGACTAAGCCTAGATCCTACCCAATGCAGATATTTATAGATAGATAAAAATAACGTTCGCCATAGGATGATGCTCATATTTGCCAAATAAAATATTTGGCCCATAAATAGAAACCTATACTTCTTAGTGCAGTTTCATCCCTTAATGTTCAGAGCTTTAAAAGAAGAGACGTTGAAACAGTATCTTAGGTACACAAAGTCATTATGCAACAAGCAAATGATGCAACAATTGCAGAAATTGAGTTTATCCACACTAAGGGATACATTCTATTTAGTTTAGCCCTAATCCAGGCAAGGAACTAGATCCAAAAGGTAGGGGTTTAAAGATACTATTGCAAGAGAGTTGTAAACAGTGTCTCAGACGTATTGTCATTTTGTTACTGTTGTGTGTCAAGACATTTCTTGACTTAAAAGCAATCCTATCATAGGGTATCACAGCAATATTTGTTCAGAGCAGGGTTGCCTTTGCCATCCTCTGAAACTGAAAGTGTGTGACTGGCCCAAGCAGGTTTTTATGGCTGGGTGGGAATTCAAAACCCTGGTCTCCCTTTATTTTGTGTACATTGCGGAAATGTAACTGAAGATGTGATCAGTGAAGAATTTGGGAAAGACTGTCAACGACATTAGTCTCTCCATTTGTTCCAAATCAATTATGTGGTCCAATCCATACTTCTTTGATTCAGCACCCACAAACTGCATCAAACTAACATCCTCGGCTATCTCAGGTTGAAGGAAGGCTGGTCGAATCAATAAATTAACAAATCCTATTTCCTCTACCTAGTCACATAACTGAATAGTTGATTTTTCATTTATTAATGAAATAAGGATGATAAAGCATCTTGACACATGGCAGGGAATATATGTAATTAAATATGAAACATAACATGTCACAAATTCAAGATATTTTTTGGCTACTGAAAGATGTTATTATATTAAAGAACACCACCTCCCTTGAAAGAGTTTGATGCATCTACACTGTAGGAGTGAATTTATAGTTCATGGGGCTTGCAATGGCAGTTAAAGTGGTATCAAACTGCATGAATTCTAGAGTGCAGATGCTCCCTCACACTGTTTATTTTATTGTCACTTAAAGATTCTTGAGACAAAACTTGGCATTTTTATCAGGCAAGGGCCCTTTTGTGCACATTTGCTGATTATTGTCCGATTGTAACCCACACCTCAAACACAAAACAGTTTTGTTTGCTAAAGATAAACGAAGTATATGTGAAGTCACACTGAAGGCTACAGCAAGAAGCTATGTAGGCGTGTTTCTAACCTGATTTTTGCATGTGTTTGTATTATTGTCAAATTCATTTGCATAAAAACCATGTTGGGATGGCTTTTAGTCAAATCTAATAAAAGCTCCTAGTGACACAGCGAGTTAAACCGCTGATCTGCTGAACTTGCTGACTGAAAGGTCAGCGGTTCGAATCCAGGGAGCGGGGTAAGCTCCCACAGTTAGCCCCAGCTTCTGCCAACCTAGCAGTTCAAAAACATGCAAATGTGAGTAGATCAATAGGTACTGCTCCAGTGGGAAGGTAACTGTGCTCCATGCAGTCATGCCAGTCACATGAACTTGGAGGTGTCTACGAATAACGCCGGCTCTTCAGCTTAGAAATGGAGATGAGCACCAATCCCCAGAGTCAGACATGACTAGACTTAATGTCAGGAGAAAACCTTTACCTTTACTTAATAAAAGTGCCTTTCTGTTATATGTTGCAATTGCTACTAACCTGCTTAGATCAGGGGTGAGAATTGAGCTCTCTCCCATATTTTTGAACTACAACTCCCTGGATTCCATAGCACTGAACCATGACAGTTAAAGTGGTGACAAACTGCACTATCTCTACAGTGTAGTTGAACCTGAGATACCCTCTATTCCTCTCACACTATAGAAAAACAGACCTTTTAAATTCTTGGAACATACCTACGTATTTAATCTGAAAATTATTTGAACATTGTTTGAAAACATAATATGGTTTTCAGAGAGGCAAAGGTTAGAGTAAGCACTGAAGCACAGCCTTTTGTGATTTGATTTCAGCAAACAATACTCAAGGAAAAAGTACTTGTTAATGATACAGCAGGCTAATTGTTTCAATATCTTTTTCTGTTAAGCTACAGTCTACAGTTAAATGGATTTGATTACACATCTCACAGTTGCATTCAGTTAGGCACATACTTTCCTTGAATTTCTACAAAAAGTGGTTCCTAGATACTGGAAGCAGAGAAATTTCACAGATGCAGAGAAACCACAAAGAGGGATTTTCCATTTTGTCAAGCCAAGCCATCAATCAGGTACAAACAATCCTAATTAACAGCCCTGTGGGTTTTCAAAACCATTTTACACATTTTCACGAACTTTGGCAATGAATTATTAAAATGTCAAGCCACCACAGATTCATACCCACTCCTGTTTTTTTCATACAAAATGCCCTTTATAAATCTTTCACATTGAATTACTGCTTTCAAAACACACACAAAACAGCATATACACAAACATAAAACATTTATGCACTTTTTCACAAACATGACACAAAATAGTGGAGAGAGGAATTTTAAGACCATGGCTCTGATCTCTTTGGAAAGTGTGTATATCTTCAGGTCACTCATCTTTTAAGTTATGATTTCCCAATGAATTCCATAGATTTTCTTGTGTTAAAGATGCATCTGTACTGTAGAACTGATGCAGTTTGATACCACTTTAATTATCATGGCTCAATGCTATGGAATCCTGGAAGATGTAGTTTGGTGAAGCACCAGCACTCTTCAGCAAATAAGGCTTAAAACCTTTCCAACAATTCAATAGGACTTTGCCATGGGAGTTGAAGTGCTGTCATACTGCATTAATTCTACAGTGTAGATACACCCTTAAATGATATTGCTACAAAGTGAATATGTTTAAGATTGAGGATACAGCATGTACTATCAACCTGTCCACTATTCAAGAGCGATGTTAAATTTAAGTCACTTTCAGAGTGTAGCTATGGAAGCAGCCTGGAAATAGAATTCACAGGGCAAGCCCCTTTACAACTCATAAATGGAAACTCCACTAATCCATAACTGAAACAAGAGCAGCAAAGGCTCTCAACTTATTTTATAGGTCAACTGTAATTCATTCAGGCTGCAGCCCATAAAACAGTCAAACTAAGACCGTAAATCCCAAAAGCATTTATTTATTTACTTATTTTTATCCTACCTCCTTCCTGATCCAAGGTGGCTGATGATGAACATAACACAATGCATAACAATGTAAATACTCTAATATATATATTTTTAAAAATTCTATAATTAAAACCTACACATTAAAATATTAACATGCATTAACACTCAGATATACATATATACATACTCACACACTCACACATATTTGGCCAATTGTGGGATTATCTTTTCCCGGGCTACTACAACCAAATTACATCAAGTAATGTTAAAAGTAATATTTGGTACTTTTAAACAACTCGCTCCCCACTTTCTTTTTTCTTGCAGCAAAAAAGGGGAGACAAACTTGGGTTCCCCTAAAGAGCTCAAACTGTAAATTTAATCTGAGCAGAAAGTCAGCAATTTACAAAAGAAAAGACAACTAGTCCGATTCACATTCACAAGGATTTCTTTTTCCTCTTAACACCTGTAACCACTGGGTTAACTAAACCACAAATCTCAGTCGACTTTTAAAGGCAATATGATTTTAACTCATGGCAAAAAAAACCAAAAAACTCCAAACAGATTAAGCACCACATATCCAGAATACTCCAAAAGCCATAACTTCAATGTACATAAACTTACATGCAGAAAATTAAATTATTATGTATAAAATCATCCCCAGAATATGTGTATAAACTGTCAATGAAACTAAAAGAAATTTCAAGTTTAGGCTTGGATTCCACCTCCAACATATCTCACGACATATCTACAGCAATACAAGAATTCCCAAATCCAAAACACTAGGGGTCCCAAGCATTGTAGAAAAGGATACTCAGTCTTTGCAATACTATAGATTCAGTCTCAGTCATTTGGGTTTTGTTTTAGTATGAATATAAACCCTTAGATATGGGTCTACTCAGAGGAAAGGTGCACAGCATTCAAGGGGATTGAGTCCGAAGGCTTGAGAGACTCAAAGCCTCCCAAAATGCGACACAAAATTTCTGATGGAGTGAGGCAGTGACCTCAGTACATGACACTGGCTCAGGTCGCCTCAACTCCAATGGCGCCTCTGTTAGAAAACTGCGTGCAGATCAACACCACCACCTTCCTCCTTGATTTGTTTGACAGCCACAGAGCAAAGCAATTCCCGGCTTGCATCCTCACTGCTGTGGCAAAGCCAAGAGAAGAGAACCAAATCCGGTTCCTCCCAGTTTGCCCTGTTCTCATTGAAAAAAGACAAGAAAGAAATCTCTCCTTGGTCACCTTCACCAGGGGCTTTCTGAAGGTGACAGTAGAGGAAGCAAAAAGGCAACATCTGCAGTTGCATATCAAATCTACACTGTTAAATGAATGCAGCTTGGTCCCACTTTTACTGCCATAGCTCAATGCTGTGGAATTCTGGGGTATGTAGTTTTGTGAGGCACCTGCAGAGAAGGCTAAAGACCCTGAAAAACTACAACTGCTGTGATTCCATAGCACTTAGCCATAGCAGTTAAAGCTGTGTTGGACTGCATTAATTTGACAGTGTAGATGCCAGCAAAATATCTTTTCTCCGTCACCTCCTCTGCTTGTGTATAATCAGAGTGATTTGATACCACTTTCCCCACCATACCTCCATCCTCCAGAAAAAATGTGGTTTCATGAGATACTTAGACATTCCTGCCAAAGAGCTCAAAGGCTATTTCAAGGGAGAACCTTGCCAATCTACAGGTTTCCATAAGAGGGAGCGATGACAGTTAAAGCGTGATCAAACTGCTCAAATGGTGCAATGTGGACCAGGGCGCATCTCCACTGGAGAATGAATGCAGTGTGACATCACGTTAACTGCCTTGGCTCCATGCTATGCAATCATGAGAATTGTAGCCTTCCCTGACAAATAATGCTGGTGCCTCGCCACACTACATCTCCTACGCTTTCACAGCACTGAGCCATGGCAGTTAATAGTGGTGTCAAACTGTATTCATTCTACATCAGTGGTTCCCAACCTTTTTTTTGACCAGGGACCATGGAGCCTCCGATAGCCTAGGGGATAAAAGCCTTGTGACTTGAAGGTTGGTTTGCTGACCTGAAGGCTGCCAGGTTCAAATCCCACCCGGGGAGAGCGCAGATGAGCTCCCTCTATCAGCTCCAGCTCCATGCGGGGATATGAGAGAAGCCTCCCATAAGGATGGTAAAACATCAAAACATCTCGGCGTCCTTGCAGATGGCCAATCCTCTCACTCCAGAAGCAACTCTGGTTGCTCCTGACACGAGGGGGGGGGGGGGGGGACAAACAAACAAACAAACAAAAGAAATCCAGGGACCATTTGATCAGGGAACATTTTCCAACATTAGTACCAAAAGGATTACGAATCCGTTTTTGGTCAACTTTAGATTTGGTTTGGTTATATGGCATGCTGAATGAAGTCTGCAAATTGAATGTATGACAAACGTGATGTTTTTCTATTGTATAATTTATTCTGCATTTTATACTGCCTTTATATATATTCCAATAAAGGCTTATTGGATTAGAATTCAAAAAATGGCACTGGAGAACCTCAGTACCCTACAGGGTTCCATAAGAGGGAGGTTAAAATGGGATCAAACTGCTCTAGCGGGGAGCCCTTCCAAATAAACCCCACAGGGTTGCTGTGAGTTTTCCGGGCTGTATGGCCATGTTCCAGAAGCATTCCCTCCTGACGTTTCGCCCACATCTATGACAGGCATCCTCGGAGGTTGTGAGGTATATCAGAAAACAATATACAATAAAACGACCATTTAGAATAAAAAAAGATACTAAAATACAATTAAAAACATTTAAATCCATACAACAAGGTAATTACGTGATCCATAGCTGTAGTCTGGGGCCATTCCATTGGTCAATTACACGTCTTTCGTATCTAATTATTTGCACCAGATTCCTGAAGGCTTGGTCAAAGAGCCACGTCTTCACTTTTTTGTGGAAGGTCATGAGGGAGGGGGCTGATCTGATCTCCCTGAGGAGGGAATTCCATAGCCGAGGGGCCACCACCGAGAAGGCCCTGTCTCTCATTCCCACCAATCGCGCCTGCGAAGAAGGCAGGACCAAAAGCAGGGCCTCCCCAGGTGATCTTTGACTCCGAGATGGTTTATGTTTTATATGTGTTTTTAAGGCATTGAATAATTGCCATATGTAAGCTGCCTTGAGTCCCCTTTCAGGGTAGAGAAAGATGGGGTATAAATAGAGTAAATAATAATGATGATGATGATGTTCCAGAAGCATTCTCTTCTGATGTTTCTCCCACATCTATGGTAGGCATCCTCAGAGGTTGCGAGGTGTGTTGGAAACTAAGCAAGTGGGGTTTATATAACTGTATAAGGTCCAGGGTGGGAGAAAGAACTCTTATCTGTTGTAGGCAAGTGTGAACGTTGCAATTAATCACCTTGATTATTATAACTTTATTTTTTTACCCTGCCTCTATCTCCCAGAAATGACTCGGGGTGGCTTACATGGGGACCAAGCTTGATCAACATAATTAAAATAACACACTGAGATACATAATAATAATAATAATAATAATAACAACAATAATAAAATAACTTTATTCTTGTATCCTGCCCCATCTCCCTGAAAGGACTCAGGGCGGCTCACATGGGGACAAGCCCGATCAACATAATTAAAATAGCCGCCTTGAGCCCCCCTCCCCCCCCCCCCGTTTGAGAAAGGTGGGGTAAAAGTACCATAAATAAATAATAAACTTAAAATATTTGCAAATTAAAAATTGATACAGATTGACAATTAAAAACATAGTAAAGGTAAAGGTTTTGTGTGTTGATGCTCATCTCCATTTCTAAGCCAAAGAGCCGGCATTGTCATTAGACACCTCCAAGGTCATGAAGCTGGCATGACTGCATGGAGTGCCATTAAAATTAAAAACATTTAAAAAATTAATTAAAAACATACATTCAATTAAAATCACGCCATCCAAAAATCGTAGTCGAGAATCGTTCCATGGTCATCGCACATATTAGACTTCTATTATTGCACGGTGCTCTTATCCGAAAGCTTTATCCCAGAGCCAGGTTTTTACTTTCCTTCTGAAGGCTAGGAGGGAGGGGGCTGATCTTACATCGCTAGGGAGGGAGTTCCACAGCCATACAGTCCGGAAAAGACCCAGTCTTTTAGACTCAAACATGCCCATCTGTATTTTATAAGTGTTTTTATGAATGTCTGATGTAATTTAATAACTTTTTAATTGATCCATAATGTACTGTACAATTTTAAATATGTGTTTTATTGTTAGCCGCCCTGAGTCCCCTATTGGGCGAGAAGGGCGGGATATAAATATTGTAATAAATAAAAAAAAAACTCACAGCAACCCAGTGATTCCTGCCATGAAAGCCTTCGACAACACACTAGGATACAGTATGGACTGCATTGTAGCAGTGAAGATCCAAGAGATCTCACAACCTCTGAGGATGCCAGCCATAGATGGCGCGAAACGTCAGGAGAGAATGCTTCTGGAACACGGCCATAAAACTCGCAGCAAACCAGCGATTCCGGCCATGACAAGACACTATGATACAGTTTGGACTGCATTATATGGCAGTGGAGATCCAAGAGACCTCACATCTGAGGATACCTGCCATAGATGTGGGCGAAATGTCAAGAGAGAATGCTTCTGGAACATGGCCATAAAACTCACAGCAAACCAGCGATTCCGGCCATGACAAGACACTATGATACAGTTTGGACTGCATTATATGGCAGTGGAGATCCAAGAGACCTCACAACCTCTGAGGATGCCTGCCATAGATGTGGGCAAAACGTCAGGAGAGAATGCTACTGGAATACGGCCATAAAACTCAAAACAAACCAGCGATTCCGGCCATGACAAGACACTATGATACAGTTTGGACTGCATTATATGGCAGTGAAAATCCAAGAGACCTCACAACCTCTGAGGATGCCTGCCATAGATGTGGGCGAAAGGTCAGGAGAGAATGCTTCTAGAACATGGCCATAAAACTCACAGCAAACCAGCGATTCCGGCCATGACAAGACACTATGATACAGTTTGGACTGCATTATATGGCAGTGGAGATCCAAGAGACCTCACAACCTCTGAGGATGCCTGCCATAGATGTGGGTGAAAGGTCAGGAGAGAATGCTTCTAGAACATGGCCATAAAACTCACAGCAAACCAGCGATTCCGGCCATGACAAGACACTATGATACAGTTTGGACTGCATTATATGGCAGTGGAGATCCAAGAGACCTCACAACCTCTGAGGATGCCTGCCATAGATGTGGGCAAAACGTCAGGAGAGAATGCTACTGGAATACGGCCATAAAACTCAAAACAAACCAGCGATTCCGCCCATGACAAGACACTATGATACAGTTTGGGCTGCATTATATGGCAGTGAAAATCCAAGAGACCTCACAACCTCTGAGGATGCCTGCCATAGATGTGGGCGAAACGTCGGGAGAGAATGCTTCTGGAACATGGCCATGGCAAAACAGTGATTCCGGCCATGAAGGCTTTGGACAACCAACCCCACAGGCTTAGCACTGACCCCTTGATCCCCGACGGCTTTGGAAAGCCCTCGCTGCCCCTTCGCCAACCTTTGAGAGTCACCTTGGGAGTCACGCATAAAACCACAACAAAAGCCCAAGTTCACCCAATGCTATCTTTCACCCTTGAGCTTGAATGGGAAGACAAGTCAAAGAGAGAAAGGGGGGGGGGTCTCTCCTCTGAGGCCCTTTTAAAGGCACGCGGTTTGAATCCCCTTTGGTGCAGCCTTTTTCCCCCTCTTCCTTTCTTTCTCCATTTCCCTCCTCTAATTCTCTCCAAGAGGCTCCTTCTTGTCTTACCTCTCTCGGGGAAAGGGCTTCTCTCTAAGGAAGAAACGGGGGAAACAGGCGAAGGAGCGACGCTTCCAGCAGCAGACAATGAAGAAGTGAAGGGCAGTAACATTGACACACAAACACATACACAGAGCCTGTTATTAACCTCCTCCTCCCGGACGTACCATTATTTCCAACTTCTGGGGGAGGACAAAGGAAGACAACCATGAGTTTCTCACTTTGGGGACAACTTTTCCTTGCTGTAAAAAAAAAAGAATTGGGGGTCTGGGTTACAAGGGAGGGAAGGGAAATATGTTTTAGCCTCGCCGTCCCCCCCTTTTTTAGGGAGACAGAATGGTTCGGCCCGACCGAGGTTGTTTGAGGCGGAGAGAAAACAGCGGCGGGAGGGGAAGTGTCCGTCTCGGGTGGCCGCGCTCTGAGGGCCGAAGCGAAGAGGAAAGAAGGGCTCCATCTTGGGACCATTCTTAGGGGGAGAAGGGGAGGAAGGCAGCCATGGCTCCCCCGAAGAAAGGGGACTTGAGCGAGGAGGAGAAAGAGCTGCTGGAAGTCATTGGGAAAGGTAAGGCGTACGCAACGTGCCTCTGGCTGCGTCCTCCCTTGGAGGGGGTTCAAGGGACAACCAGAAGAGACGCCTTGTCTTCCTTAGCCAGCCATTAAACAAGCATAGGTCAAATTGGGCCCTCGAGGTGTTTTGGACTTCAACTCCCAGGATGCCTCACGGCCTCAGGCCCCTTCCTTTTACCCCTCAGCCGCTTAAGCGGCTGAGGGGTAAAAGGAAGGGGCCTGAGGCCGTGAGGCATCCTGGGAGTTGAAGTCCAAAACACCTCGAGGGCCCAAGTTGTCCCATGCCTGCATTAAGCCATACTCTCTCTTTTGCACCCAGACAATCGCTGTCCCTGCAGGAAAAGACGACCCAGTGATCCCCAAACTCTGACCCTATTTGGAACTTCGACTCCCAGAAGCCTCAGCTGTTTTGGTCAATGGCAAAGGATTCTGGGAGTCGAAGTCCAGAACACCTGGAGTTTATTTGTTATTATTTATTACAATATTTATATCCCGCCCTTCTCACCCAATAGGGGACTCAGGGCGGCTTACAATAAAATACATATATAAAATTGTACGGCGCCCCAGTGGCAAAGTGCGTTAAAGCACTGAGCTGCAGACCAAAAGGTCCCAGGTTCAAGCCCCGGGAGCGGCGGGAGCGGCCGCTGTTAGCTCCAGCTCCTGCCAACCTAGCAGTTTGAAAACATGCCAATGTGAGTAGATCAATAGGTACCGCTCCGGCGGGAAGGTAACGGTGCTCCATGCAGTCATGCTGGCCACATGACCTTGGAGGTGTCTACGGACAACGCTGGCTCTTCGGCTTAGACATGGAGATGAGCACCAACCCCCAGAGTCAGACATGATTGGACTTAACGTCAGGGGAAACTTTTACCTTTACTTTATAAAATTGTACAATACATTGTGAATAAATTAAAAAGTTATTAAATTACATCAGACATTCATAAAAACACTTATAAAATACAGTTTGAGAGGCACTAGCTGGATCTCCACTGCCATCTATGACCTCATCACACTAGAGTTTGGATCCACTTTAAACGCACTTTAGGGAGGGGCTTTTAAACAGCTCAGCCAGGCAGTTCTTGGGCCTCACCAAACTACAAGCCCCAGAATTCTGCAGGAGGCAGAAACCAGATTTGAAGTGCTCGTGTGATGAGGCCAATAATGTCATAATGTGTTGTCGAAGGCTTTCATGGCCAGAATCACTGGGTTGCTGTGAGTTTTCCGGGCAGTATGGCCATGTTCCAGAAGCATTCTCTCCTGACGTTTCACCCACATCTATGGCAGGCATCCTCACAGGTTGTGAGGTATATTGGGAATTAGGCAAGGGTGGTTTGTATATCTGTGCAATGTTCAGCATGGAAGAACTCTTGTCTGCCTGAGACACATGTGAATATTGCAATTAATCACCTTGGTTAGCATTGAAGAGCCTTGCAGCTTCACAGCCTGGCTGCTTCCTGTCTGGGGAATCCTTTGTTGGTAGGTGTTGGCTGGCCCTGATTGTTTCATGTCTGGAATTCCCGTTTCCAGAATGTTGTCTTTATTTACTGCTCTGATTTTAGCTTTTTAAAAAAAATACTGGTAGCCAGATTTTGTTGATTTTCATGGTTTCCTCCTCTCTGTTGAAATTGTCCAGATGCTTGTAGATTTCAATGGCTTCTCTGTGTAGTCTGATGTGGTGGTTGTTGGCGTGGTCCAGCATTTCTGTGTTCTCAAATAATATGCTGTGTCCAAGTTAGGACACATCTTCACTGTCATGTAATACGATCGAAACTATCAGTGTGAACCAGGCATGGGCAAACATCGGTCCTCCAGGTGTTTTGCATTAAACTCCCACAATTTCTACCATCCTACCAGCTGTTGGAAATTGTGGGAATTGAATCCAAAACACCTGGATGGTCAGAGTTTGTCCATGTCTGGTGTAGAGTCATATAATGTAGTTCAGACTGCCTTATATGGATCTCCAATGACAGTATAATATGCAGCACAAACTGCATTATATGGTAGTGGTGACCCAGCCACTGATGCAGTTTGACCCACTTTCACTGCCATGACTCTCACACTATGGAATCTTGGAAGTTGGAGTTTTACAAAGTCTTGAGCCTTTGCTGTTCAAGCTGCACATCCCAGGATAAATAATAATAGTAATAGTAATAAACAACTTTATTTATATCCTGCCTTATCTCCCCGGAGGGAGTCGGTCGGCTTACAACATAAATACAATGAATAATATATGCAAAACAAAATAAGGCAGATAATAACATGACAAGTCAATATAAAAGAGAACACAAAGTAAACAAATTAAACAATAAGCCATATAAAACATTAGTTAAAACACAATGGTTCCTATAAATTAAATTAAATCCAAAATATCCAAATCAGAGTATATCCTGAAAAACAAAGACCTCGTCCACATTAAGGGGATATTAACTAATCATTGCCCAAGGCCTGTTTAACAGCCAGGTCTTCAAGTCCTTCTTAAAAGTCATGAGGGTGGCTGCTTGTCTAATCTCCATGGTGAGGGAGGATCCCATAGCACTGAGCCATGGCTGTTAAAGTAGGCTCAAAATGCATTCACGTAGAGCCAGCCTTAAGAGTACATCTACATCAGTGGTTCTCAGCCTGTGGGTCCCCAGATGTTTTGGCTTTCAATTCCCAGAAATCCCAGAGCCAGTTTTCCTGCTCTTGGGATTTCTGGGAGTTGAAGGCCAAAACATCTGGGGAGCCACAAGTTGAGAACCACTGATCTACACAGTAGAATTAATACAGTTTGACACAGCTTGGACTATCATTGCTCAATGCAAAGGAATCCTGTGAACTGTAGTTTTACAAGGTTTTGAGCCTTCTCTGCCCAAGAGTGCTGGTCCCTTACCAAACTACAACTCTTGAGATTCCATAGCACTGAGCCATGGTAGTTGAAGTGGCGTTGAGCTGCATTTATTCTACAGCAAGCATCTTCAAACTCCAGCCCTCCAGCTATTTGGGTTTCCATTTCCCAGAAGCCCTAGACAACTTGTTCAATGGTCAGGAATTCTGGGAGTTGGAGGCTGAAACAACTGGATGGCTGTTTGACAGTGTCTTGCCAAGCCTGTTTTTTTGTGACCGTTGATCCCTCTGGACATGTTTCTGTTTTCCAGCCAATGAAAATGAGTTGTGCTAGTTCCTCTCTACAAGTAGCAATACCCCTTTTAAATCAATAGCAAAGGTCCCCTGTACTGTTCCACACCATAAATACTTACTCTTGTATCTATATCTCTTTTTCTGTCTTCAGTAGCAGTTTATTCAGCCCCTGGATTGGTGACAACTGTCCAACCCACTCTCTAATCGTTGGCAGTTTTTCATTCCTCTTATAGGGAAAGGTCCAGTGCAGGTCACACAAGTAGAGCTGGATTGCCAGTGTGAAAACCCAACATTTTGTTTACTGTCATATTGCACAGGCTTTGTCAGTAGCAGGACCTAAACAGCATTCTTCCTTTGCTGCCCTGTTGCTATTCATGGTTCATCTTTTTAAAGGCATACTGGAAACAAGAGGCATTGCAGACGTGTTTTGAATTTAGCACTTGCCTTTCTGCTTCCTGATTTTTGAATAGATTGGTGGTAACAAAGTTTAATCATTCTAGGCAGATTACTACAGAGATCTGGAATAAAGAAAGCAACAAAATAGTAGCCTAAATTGCTACATATGTGTGTATAAAATGTATATATTGTATATGTATTGTAAAATCCATTATGTGTAACATCCCCTGTCTATGCAAAGTGCATATTGTCAAAATTATGAGAGCTACCATGTGGTAGCCTACTCTACTGCATGCTCAAAACAGAATCTACCAAGTTTTAAGGAGTTTCTACTTTACTGGTCATTTTAAAAAGTGCTATCAAGCAATTTGCTGTCAATTTTGGATATGCTGTTAACATTGCCAATTTCTTTGGGGAACGGTAGGTTAAAAATAAATAAAATGAATTAGTTTTTCTGCTGCAGAAGGGTAGTAGTGGTCTTTTAAAGAGATCAGCCACACACTCAGCTTAATTGGCACAGTAAGTCAAAATGTTATTCTAGTTAGGAAACAGCTATTACATCAATATTTTTACAAACACCTTTAGGCTTTGCAAAGCCGAGAAACTAACAATTTTAGCCATTACATATTGGTTGCAATTACCCAATAAAAAGCACAGTTCTCTGGAAGTTACTACTTTATAGGTATTCAACTACAGTTCATTTGAGTGGGTTTACGTTCTTTAATATGTATGTTTTCTACACAAGGAAACTACTGTTCTTGTTCACTTTCACAAGATTCCCCATTTATATTTAGATCATAATAACATGGAACATGGATACCTTAAACAGGTTCTAGCTTTATCCAGTTGTTCATCCCTAGTTGGTGTATTTGACTAGCAGGAACAGCTGTGCTAACTAGGAAGCAAAATATACCATACCATTAGCATGGAATATCCTTTTTTTTTTTTTAACTTCCATGTAGGCCTGGAATGATAAATCAAGAGCATGCCTTTTTTCATGCTTCTGGCTTTGATAAGACGTGCTTACTAAGACATGTATAGCCTTGTGCTATGTTTCTTTTATAGCTGCTCAGTCTGGAAACAGTACAATTTTATAATGAGTATCACTTTATCCAACAGCGTTGAGTCAGTTGCTACAAGTACCAAGGAAATAGGCTGCATTGCAGAATTTCAACACCAGAATGGAGAAAGGGAAACCTATTCTGACATTTATGGAGTAGCCACTGAGACTGGAACACATTCAACTAGGATGTATTCTGTTTGCAAAAACCATCCCACCACACCAGCTCTGTTTAACAATAAGTATGATAGTAAAAATAATGCTGGCTAATTACTTCCATATTACTTCCATGCATTGAGGAGGAATATTAACCAACGAAAAATGTTTTTTAAATAATAGTGTTACACTATGAGTCAGAAACCAGCACTGCAATTTCTGTAATAAACCATGAATCTTAAACTCTTATTTCAAAAGTCATTCAGTAGATTGGTTCATGGGTATTTTATGTTAGTTCATGTTTTTATATTAACTCATTAATGTGCCATTTGAGAGTTGCAGCCCTAGTTTTGTTTTATCCACAATGGAGAGATTAGCATCTAGATGTAGGAACACAATTGTTCTACAGGCGCCCTTCAAATTGACACGGGGAGCTGCCTTATATTGAGTCAAGCCATTAGAGCATTGAGTCCTGTGTTTTGCCTGCTCTAATCTGCAGACTGGAACAAATTTCTTAATCTCTAACAAGAAGTTACCATGACTAGCTTTAATTGTCTTTATTAAAGGTTTCTATTGAAGGCTTAGAAATGACATAGTGGTTAAAGTATTTTTGAGCTTAACTTATCCCATAAAGTTGACATGATTTTTAAAAAGAACCAAATTAAACTTGTGTGAGTAGAGAACCGTGGACATCTTGGGATCCTCAGAAAAATGGGGGAAAAGGGACACACAAAAAGAATATACAGGCAGTTCCCAAGTTCTGAACAAGTTGAATTTGTTTGTAACTCAGAATAGGTACATTTTTAAGTGTAACTCCAGCCATATATGTATATACATATATCATATTGCTTTGGATAGCACAGGGAAGGATTAATGCCCCTGTGAAGTTTGTTTTGCTGCCTGTGCCTGTTCGGAAGATTTCACCTCAGTTTCTGTCCCTGTGATAACTGGATTTTTAAAAAATTGGCTTGCTATAGAAACAAGGACTGGTGATAAAGCTTCAGTGGAGACACCTTTTCCCCATGATAACTCTTTCACAGGTGGATTTCCCTTCCTAGGGGTAGATTTCTTTCACTTCCTGTTGTCTCACCCCATTTGTAACTATGAGTCATTTATAAATCAGATGTTTGTAACTCGGGAATTGTGTGTACACTGGTAAATGTTTATGGTTTCTTAGAATTTGTAATCTTTTTTCATCTTTAGGGCACATTGAAGAAGCTGCAAGACTACTGGGCAACAAGAATGTTCGTGTGAATTGTTTGGATGAGGTAAAAGACTGGACTAAAAACGTTTTTCTAGGTTGGGCAAGTTCATATAAACAGAGCTCATTAAATTCAGTCTTTCAAGTTTTCTATAGCAAAACATTAACAGGGAAGTATGTCTTCAATGTAGTTGCTTTAAGAAGGAGCTCAACTAAACCATGTCTTGAGTACATCTCAAAGTGACTGTATTCAAGGTCCTTGTCACTATCTGTGCTTTCCCTTTTAAAAATGTTTATTGTAGAAATTATGTAACATGCCTGTAGAGGGGTACAATACACATATTTTGTATAGCTAGAATATTCGTACTTTTGCAGTGAAACCAAAGGCTTCATTTACACAGAAAATAAGGCCCATTTGAAGTGTGTATAACATGACTTCAGCTTTCACAGTGAGCTTTGAAAAAATATTTTCTTTAATTCCATCTTCTGAGATCACATTTTTAAAACATTACATTTACCATGGTTTTGAAACTCAGTAAAGAGTCAAACCAATTTATTATATAGCAAGAAATTTGAAAAATGGTTTATATTCTTTAAAAAATATAATTGGTTGCCCCTATTTGAACACTTCCCCATCTATTATGCATGTCTATTAAGTGGGCTACTGTATGGGGATTCTTGAAGCATATTTATAGTTTGGTTTTCCCACCGGAATACTTATATATCATAGCACAGTTTGTGCCTTTCAAATTAACGTCTTGCAGAACTGACTTTGCTGGATTGCAGCCAATAGGTTAAGCATGCTTCTTTTTGTTCTGGCTAATATCCCTGTAAAGCTTTTCTTTTAAAAATGAAAATGTTCAAATCTGTGTGAGAGCTATTCAGTTCCAAAGAGTTCCTGGGGAAATTATTCTATGCTCTCAGAATTATATTGTGGTAAATTATTGAGGTATAAGCCTTCATCGTGATAATCCACCTCATTTGGACAGCCTGAACTGATCTCTATAATGTTTATAACATTTTCATTTTCAAATATTTTGTAAAGTAAATAGCTCTCACCTGCTCAGAACAGACTGCTACTTCCTAATGTCAGTGGGCATTGAATTTTGCCGGGTGCTGTAAGCCGCCTTTAGTCCCTTCGGGTGAGAAAGGCAGGGTAAAAATGTTGTAAATAAATAAATAAATATTGGAGTCCATAGAGTGGTGCCAGGGGGAGTGACAGTCCTTTCTAATCAAAACTTTACAGAATTTCAACACTGTGAGTGCTGGGTTCACTTTACCAATGGTAATACGATTGCATCAAAAAAGCAAGTCTTCCTCACCAGTATAACCTCCAGGTCTTCAGATGATGCTGAAATATGGTACTGAAATATCTGAGAAATGTTTCAGCTTTATAGAATCATAGAACCATAGAATTGGAAGAGAATTCATGGGCCATGCAGTCCAACCCCCTGTCAGCAAGCAGGAAAATCGCATTCAAAGCACCCCCGTCAGATGGCCATCCAGCCTCTGCTTAAAAGCCTCCAAAGAAGGAGCCTTATGATTACATAGGCCTTACAACAGGAAATGTGTGGGTCTCCAAATACTGTTGCATTGCTGCTTCCATCATCCTTCAGCATTGGCCATGTTGGCTAGGGCTAATGAGACTGGCAAACCAACAGTATCTGAAGGGCTGTATGTCCCTCATCCCTGGTCTGTAGTAGTGATTCTCTATTCATTTTAATAACAGTGACTCAACACATTAGCTTGATATTTGTGCTGGCAGCTTAGAAATTTATACTTTGAAATGTTTATGTTCATATGAACTTGGTAATAACTTTGGTTATTGTATTTTGTACTTTTTATCTTGAATGTTCTGTATATTTTAAATCTCTTTGTCATAGGCTTTGGCTAGAACTATAAATGTATTGAACTCTCTCCACTGAATAACTCTATCTCTATGCTTTGGGACATGTTGCCTTTCATTGGCATTGGTGACTGGATGATATATTTGTAAGGCAATGGAAGCCAATACATTGGGAATTGAGCAAATGAATGCATTTAATTCCTGTTGCTCTTTGTGTAATACATACTACATTGAGAGACTTTTGGAATTAAAATATATTTCTATTGATAGACCTCCATATGTGGAGGCCTTTAAACAAAGGCTGGATAGAGATCTTTCAGGGGCTCTTTAGTTGTATATCCCTGCTTGGTGAGAGGTTGGACTTCGTGGTCCTTGTGATTCCTTCTGGTACTAGGATTCTTTAATGCTAAATACAACAGAACGGTTTTAAATTTTAAAATATGGTAGTAATATCTATTGTGGCTGCATACAGACTGTCTGCTAATTGTTTTTGCAGGAGACCTGAGTGGAAACATGAGTTGAACTTCTCCTATCAGTTAAATGAACCTTAAATTGGTCCCACTGATTTCAGTGGGAATTGAATTCAGCTTCTTTACTGTACTCCTCCCCTTAGATCAGGGGTTCCCAAACCAAGGCCAGTAGGATGTGGCCCTCTAAGGTCATTTGCCTGCCCCCCCCCCCCCCCCAATGCTAAACATTAGACTTAGGGTGACCCTCATTCTGAAACAACTTGAAGGCTGAAAACAACAATGCTAATTAAGCTGACTATCTCATCAGCCAAAAGCAGGCTCACACATCCCATTGAAAGGCTGGTAAATTGATGTTAGCTAAAATTGTCCTTCATTTTAAATATTGTATTGTTCTCTCATTTTTTTTGAACTACAAATAAGATATCTTCAGTGAGCATAGGAAATAATTCATGTTCTTTCCCCAAACTATAGTCCACCTGCTCTGCCCCCAACAGTCTGAGGGACTGTGAACTAGCCCTCTGCTTTAAAAGCTTGAGTGAGGACCCCTGGCTTAGATTTCATCTGGCAGGAGTCCCATCATCAGGTAGCAGCAAAGGAATTGATGGAAAGCAGTCTCAGGCCATCTACTCTGCTAAGAAACAAGCTTCATTTTAATTTTTTCTTTTCCCTGAATCATTTCCACTCCAGCTGGTAGTCATAGGAACTCTTAACCTTTAAGAATTGGTACTTGAATTTGCTTCTTTTCTTCTTCTCATTTCATTCCGTTTTAGTGTGTACTTGGCATCCTCTGGATTATAGTCCTGCATAAAGGGTCTCTCCTGTTTTTAGTGATCTTATGTAAGACACTCCAGGAACTTTTTTGCCTGTAAGGCAAAGTAAAAATGCTTTAAATAACTAGATGTGGATCCCTACTGTTATGAATCAAGTATATATTGCATGGTTTCTTCTTGGGGATGCTACATATATTATTTCCTAGAAATGGCATCATACTGTCTTAAACATCAGTGCTGGCTGCTTTTCTGAAATAGTTTCAAAGTAATTGTTTCTATTTTTGTTTTTTTTAAACATGCAATATGTAGGTATGGTCAACATTTCTACAGCTCTTTGACAGGAAATTCTTAGGACCAGCATGCTCCTCTTATCTTTATTATAAATCTGCAAAGCATATGTTAAGATAGGAAAATGCCTTCACTACACAGCTGCCATTCTATACAAGTGGCCCCTACACAAATACATGAATTACCCTTTAATTGACTTTATTTATAGAATGTTCTCCCTTTACTTGGCTCACATGGGTTGTATTTTCAGTGTATGGTAAATATCATATACTCAAGGACAAGGTATGGAGTTAAAGTTACGGATTTTGATATTACCTCTGGATAAGTCAAGTGTCATTCCTGGAGAGAGAAGAAAGCCTCAGTGTAGGATACCAGCCACCCCATCTGTTTAAAATGTCATTTTTTTAAAAACATCATAGTAAAGGTAAAGGTTTCCCCTGACGTTAAGTCCAGTCGTGATCGACTCTGGGGGTTGGCATTCATCTCCATTTCTAAGCCGAAGAGCCGGCGTTGTCCATAGACATCTCCAGGTCATGTGGCCGGCATGACTGCATGGAGCGCCGTTACCTTCCCACCGGAGCGGTACCTATTAATCTACTCACATTTTGCATGTTTTCGAACTGCTAGGGTGGCAGGAGCGGGCGTTTATTCCGCTCCCGGGATTTGAACCTGGCACCTTTCGGTCCGCAAGTTGAGCAGCTCAGCGCTTTAACACACTGTGCCACCAGGGCCCCCAAAAAACATCATAGGTTGTTGCTAAAGAAACTCTGATGAGCCATCTTCTCTAAATGCACAGCTTACTAAAATAACATTTTCAAACATTTCTTGTACAGTATAAGCATATATTGCAGTGACAGCTATAAAGAGGCCTTTTGCGGATGTCTTGATCCTTGAATCTTTTTTCTCAGAATTAATTTTCATTTGACACAACTAGATGTGTCATTGAGTAAAAGTGAGTAGAATGAATGTTTTTTAAATGATAAATAACAACCAAAGGGGACGTGATCTGGAATAATGGGTGGAGATAGCTTTTCTCTCTATAAACAGCAAGTGCTTGACCAGAAACCCCAAACTAGAGGGAATCCACATATGACAATACAACTGCTGTTGAGTGTAGTGGAAGCTCCTTCTTTGGAGGCTTTAAACAATGGCTGGATAGCCATCTGTCGGGTGTGCTTTGAGTGTGCATTTTCTGCATGGCAGGGGTTGGATTAGATTGCCCATGTGGTCTCTTCCAACGCTATGATTCTATGATTTTAAGAATTCCCCAGCCAGTATAGCCAATAGTTATATTAAATGGGGAGGCTGGGAATTGTAGTCCGAAGTGTGACTCTTCCCAGATCTTGTAACAAAATATGGTATATAAATATGGATTGCCAGGTAAAATACGGGATCCTGTCCTTTTAATAGTTATAATAATTAATAATAATAATAACTCTTTATTTATATCCCGCTTTTCTCCCTCACAGGACCCAAAGCCGCAACCCAAAGTTGTGTAAAAGAAGGAATTTCAGCAGATGTTGCTTCTGTGACAGCTGCAGAAATTTTCTATTCTAAAAGGCTATAAAAGACACAGTATCCGTGTCCCTTATTTAACCCATTAATCCTACTTAATTTTATCCCAATGCGGCCACTACGTTAAACATTGACATTTTTTTTGACAGCACTATCAATGGAGCGCAGTCTTTGAGCAGTTTGAACATGGGGGATAATTTTGTTACAGTAGCCCAGTCAGCCCACACAACACATTTGTGAACTTGCATTTTTCAATTGAATGTCAGAGATCCCTTATATAAAGCCATCTCTCAACAGCTTGTTCCTCTGTAATATTACGGGAACCTTGTGCCAAATTGGGCAAAACATTTCATTTTCAGCTGCATATTGCAGGTGGCATTTGTATGCATATGGAACTGTGAAAACAGATAACACTCATACAGCCCAGATGGAGCATATTGGATTTTTTTTACATGTAAAAAGGGAAACAGAATATGCATGTGAATCCAGGAGAGGATTGAGAAAATGCTATTATAGGCAACATTACACCCCAGCTGTTTTAGTCCCCACTCTCTGTTTATTTTATTTATTTATTTATTTATTTATTTTTAAAATGCCTTCCCGAGCTCTTCTACAAAGATGAGGTATAATTTCTTCATGTTTTGGGAGCCCTTGGGCTGCTTTTAGGCCTGAAAGAGGACTTTAACAAAGAAGTAAACTTGAAGTCAGATTCCTGTTTGGTGTGTGCATGGGTGGTTAGTTACTTAACAAAAAATCTGAGAGTTATGGGAACTAAAGTCTAGCAAGGACCTTAGGCAGCCCTCAACTGGCTGTCCCTGCTTTAGAGCCAAAATGGTACTCTATGGGATATCTTCAATGTGACTGCCACCCCCAGCATCATAGTGCTGAAGGTAGGGTTTAAATTAGCATCACATTCCCAATGACTTTATATTCTGGGTATACCAGAAAGCTGGAAAAAATCATATCCCTAGAACACCTTCCTTGCTAAAACTTCAGGCATTAATATCTACTTACTGAAAGCAGTATTGTCCATCTAGACTAGATCATGTTTGGGTGAACATTTTGATACATGTTTGAATGTCCTGGGTTTTTTTTTAAGCTGTACTTTTTGAGCAGAACTGGGGAACATATGACCCTAGTTGACATAATATGGCTGTATGACTAATTACAGTCCAACAACATTGGTGGGACTCTACTATCCAGTTTTGGTTTAGAGAATGATTAGAAATGTGGACTCAGAAAAAGCACATCTCTGAGCACCAGGAACATGTCGCAGCCGATGCCCTCAATGTTTTGGAGTGTAACTCACATAATCTCTCACCATAGCGTATGGTGGGATTTATGGGGATTTTACTAAAATATCTGGAAGACAGCAGGTTACCTACACCTGTTTTTAATGCAATAATCTCACTTTCAGGTCTCAAGGCAAACATTTCAGTTCCATGAAATGGTATTGCAGCAGTTGAGATTTTTGCCAATCTGTCTGCACAAAGATTTCTCACTGCCAGTTGCTAAACTTTTGTCTCAGTTCTATGGAGAAACAGAGGCTAGGACTGCTTTGTGTTGCTTTGTACAGAATTGAGTGTTTGTAACTGTTTCTGATAGGGAGTTATTAGGAACACAGAGTTGAATTTGCCACTCTCCATGGTTGGCAGGGGGTTGGACTGGATGGCCCACGAGATATCTTCTGACTCTACCACACTGCCCTATCAGTGAATTGTCAAGTGAATTAAATTATAAATGCTCTGAGTTCATGGTTGTGGTTAAGACAAAATGGTAGGGAATCTGCAGCAGGGGAGGGTGTGGTGCTTTGTGCAGAACATCCAGATTTTGCAGTCTATATAATTGTGAGCATGTCGATTCCCTTTGATTCTTTGGGTCTGCTGTAGTAGGAACTAACTTAGATTTTGAATATTGTGGCCTTTTTGGTCCTTGGGTTCTAGCTCTCGAATAATTACACTTTACTGGCTTTATTTAGAAAATATTATGATAGCACAAATCAGTATTTTTTCTGTTAAAAAGAACTGTGAGTACATGGGCAATAGTATGTTATTGTTAATGATTGGAACATCAAATATGCTATTATATCGTTGATCTCTTTATACAACATTCAAATACAAATCTTATTTCTGTTACAAGTAAATGTCTGTATTTACATAAATTTAAAGTGGGGGATATCAATCTCCTTTTAGTAAAGGCAATTCCAAGGTCCAATATATTGATGGGATCTGTCTAATAGATCAAAACTCAATCTTAAGTTTCTTGGAGGACCGTTTGTTACCCAAGAAGTTGTAATAGTGTAGAACTGTGAGGTCATTTCAACAGAGCAATTGACCATGTAATGGGTTTCATCTCCTGCTCTTGAGTAGGAGATGGAAATCTTAATTTCTATTGCTACCGTCACTGCTGATTCATTCCATATGACTCTATAACCTTAATGAGAATTTTTGAGAGGATTCATTTGTACTTTTTTCACCTCTGAGTCTACAGAGATTTCTCCTCCACCCCCATCCCATGGGAGATGAGAATCCTATGCAGATGCAATGCTAAGAGGTTGTAGAAAGAGGAGAAGAGAATGTGGAAAAGAGTAGAACTTTCAGGGAAAGCTCTTATTTTAAGCCAGTGATGTTACATTCCCAACATATGGCAAGGGGGGTTATGCTTCATGTTATTGTTATTATTGAAAATGTTAAGTGTTTCAGTGTGGGCTAGTAATATGTCCCTCTCTGCCTTTTGAAAAGACACAATTTGAAATTTTCAATATTGCTGCTCTGCAGATGCTTAGTTTTAATTGCTTAACTCTCTAATCTAGGTAGAATGGCTTTTCTAATTGCAGATACAGCAATTAGATTGAATATGACTAATTGTTCCAACATATTTTCTCTTAAAAAACATTTTTCTACTCCGCCTTTCTCACCTGAGGGGACTCAAGGCGGCTTACAGAAGTTGGGAAAATTCAATGCCCAAAATACAATAACTAAAATCAAACAACACATACAAATCAATAAACAATACTATTAAAACACATTATAAAACTTAAAAACACATATATATTTAAATCTATTCATCCACAACCTTGTACGTAAACCTTAGTTCAGACCATGTCAGATCATAATGCTTATTCATTAAATGCTTGCGCACATAGCCATGTCTTTAGAGCTTTTCTGAAGCCCAGAAGAGTTGGGGACTGCTGAATGTTACTAGTACTGTTGTCCTCAGCCTAAGTATGCATTAGAAAAAAAGGATTGTAATTGTCCATACAGAAAATAAGCTAAAACTTTATTCTCATTACAAGCTTACAAAGTGTCATTAAAGCTGAACACATACAAAGGTTTGCTGTGAGAAATTGTAGTTCAGAGAATATTCTCATGAAGTAGTGTAACGATTGAGCATCCCATGGCAATACTATCATATTATGGATTTACAAAATGCTCCTACTTTTTCATATCAAGGTCACATCATAATTTGTCCCCTTCCCTCCAATCCATGTAAGCAGTTCCATTCTCATTGATACTGAAATATGGCTAAAGCAAAATAAATGGATATATTTTAACACTTTTGCATCTGTTTCTCCTCTAACTAGCATGGCATGACGCCTCTTATGCATGCAGCATACAAGGGGAAAGTTGATATGTGCAAACTGCTGTTGCAACATGGAGCTGATGTAAATTGCAATGAACATGAACATGGATATACTGCCCTGATGTTTGCTGGTCTTTCTGGTAGGTTTACTCTCATTAACTACGAAGAAAGGTATATGCTGGAATTCCAGGATACTGTTAGCTCTACCATTCACTGGAATTAGGGGCACCAAGACCCCCATGAAAGGGGAAAACTGCAAATAAAGAAATTATTTTTTACTTGAAAGGAAACCTCTCTAGAAATTTATAGGTCTTCCAGCATGACTCTATAGTCAACTTCTGCTGAAAGCTGAATAGTATCACATTGAATGATCTAGTGATTCCTAGAAAGGTGTTTTCTCTAGAAATCTCTAGTTCCTCTAGCATGGCTGGAGCAAGTTGACCATAGAGGCACACTGCTTGACCTAGAGCACTGACCTAGAGAATCTAAAAGATAACATTTTTAATCAAATCTGTGAAAAATCAAATCCACAAAAGTCAAAATCTCAAATGTGGAGTGTTGGCTGTATGTGGCAAAAGTTTGTTGAATTGCTGGCAAGGTCTGCCTTTTTCTAAATCGAAGCTGTAAATTTGTATGGGCAAAAATGATGTCACAGTCTTCTATTTATGTTTTGCTGCTTTCCTGTTCTTTATGGTGTGTTCTCCAGTGCTATTTTTAACATTATATTGTTACTGTAAAATACTGTGAATGTGGTGTTTGTTACGGAATTAATTCATCAGGCCGAATTCTGGTTTTGACTAAAACCATATTGTTAGTTTGAACTACCATAGATGTGTTGAATCCATATAATTTACTTAAGTGACAATTTACCAGTCTCCCATTGTTTCAGTGAGTCAGGTTGAGCTGCAATGAGTAATTTGATTTACACTGGTATGTTTAATTTCACCTACAACTAAATAAGGGTTGCTGGAGATATAGCTTAACATTTCCTTCATTCTCTATTTTCCTTTTGTGTTAGGCTTTTAGATTTTGACCTTATGGACAGTCACTGTCACATTTGATACTGATTTCATTGTTACTCTGGAAGCCTTTTTAGATGAACGGGAGGAAGGAAAGGATGTAAATAAATACACTGAAATAAATATTTATTTATTTATTTATTTACAGCATTTATATTCCGCCCTTCTCACCCCGAAGGGGACTCAGGGCGGATCACATTACACATACAGGCAAACATTCAGTGCCTTTTAACATAGGACAAAGACAAACAACATAGCTCCGAGCGGGCCTCGAACTTATGACCTCCTGGTCAGTGATTCATTGCAGTTAATTGCAACTGGTTTGCTCTCCCGTCTGCGCCACAGCCCCGGGCTTATGTCCCTTATGGATGATGTTGGCAATATATAGGATGACATCTGCTGGAATGTTGTGTCTGTGCTGATTTAGTGGTTCTTAGATCCATTAGGAAATTGACAATTATTAAATGTAACATTTGTGGGAAGGCGTTTACATAAAACATATCTGGAGGGCTACTTTATAGCATACAGATTATTAACATGGAGTTGCCCCTAAAGAGACAAATGGGGAGACTGCACCATAAATGAGGTTTTCAAATTGATGTTTAATGGTTTAGCACTTTAATGACTAAGCCTGTGATCAAAGTTAGGTTGGTTAAAAAGATGAAAGTAAAATTAAACCTTTAAATCAATTGGGCTGGCCATAGTCTACTTTCAAGAAATGCATTTTAATAGATAAAAGTCTTTTTTATTTTTAACTACTGTACCTTATATTTGGGGAAAAACCTATAAAGTAATCTTTCCTGATCTGATATTGTGTTAAGGTACATCTCTTATTATCCTTTGCCAACATGGTCTATGTAACAAAGATTACTTTATAGAATAGCTTTAGAACTGACATTAGATTGGTCGGCAGAGACTGACTTAAAAGCTTTAGACTGGTTGTTGCATTATCCATGCCTCTATATAATCAGAAAGCTGTTGTCGTTGTTGTGTGATCTCAGGACTTATACTGAAGGTGAAATTATCATGTAGCTTCATTGGCAAGATTTGTTCAAATCTGACAGTCTCTCATCCCAGTGTGTGAAGCTTTAATTTCACAGTAGGAAAATAAGCAAATAAATCAAGAACAAACTCTGATATGAATTGAGAAGTAACAAGCCATGTTTTAAGCAATGCCATGGATTCCAGTTCTGATTTGAATGTGGGAATGGGTTTAAATACAATAACAATCCAGAATTTAACAAAGAATAACTTGGTATTATTAAGGATGAATGTGGCCAGTTTATTTTGAGCCAATGTCCAGAACAGAAAGCAAACTGGAACTGGAAGAGAGTTAATAATTGCTTAGTAACTGGAATTTTCCTTGCAAAAAACCTTGGGTTAAATTCCTAACGTATCCAGGGAAACATGAGAAAGATACTTGCCTGGAAACCATGGAAAATGTATTTATTTGATTTATAGTATTTATATTTCGCCCTTCTCACCCCGAAGGGGACTCAGGGCGGATCACATTATATACATATAGGGCAAACATTCAATGCCCATATACACATAGAACCGAGACAGAGACAGACACAGAGATAATTTAACCTTCTCCTGAGGGGATGTTCGATTCTGGCCACGGGGGAGCAGCTGCTTCATCATCCACTGTGACGGCACTTCCTCATTCCAATGTCGTAAATTAGTTAAATTTGCTTCCCCACTTTATAAGTGGTACCTTATTTCCTACTTGATAGATGGAACTATCTTTCAGGTTGCTAGGTCAGCAATGAGCAGGGGCTATTTTTTATTTTTTAATTGACGGGTGCTCACCCCGCCACGGGCTGGCCTCGAACTCATGACCTCATGGTCAGAGTGATTTATTGCAGCAGGCTGCTCACCAGCCTGCACCACAGCCCGGCCCCTGTGTTGTTAGAAAAGTGTTGTTAGACCATGTAGTAGCAATTTCAAGTTAGAGGAACAAGTGGCCTCACTCTTTATGTAACTACACTTTTATATGCCTAATGTGCAGTGACAGCAGCCTAAACTGCAATTTTACGAAGTTCTGAAATGTTTAATTACATTAGAAATGGGGAAATCCACCATAAAAATGTACTTGCATAAGGCTTTTTACAGATACAGAAAGATATTAAAATAAATTCTGTTTTCTTCTGTATTTAGGGAACAAAGAAATTGCCTGGATGATGCTAGAGGCTGGAGCAGATACAGATGTTGTGAACTCAGTGGGGAGAACAGCAGCCCAGATGGCTGCCTTTGTGGGTAAATGGAAGAATGGTCTTGAATGATTTCATTGAAGTTATGCGATAATATACTTTGATTTCATTTAATGTATTGGTTCTACCTAAACTTTCCAATCTGAAGTCTTCAGATAAAATACAAACTTTTCCAGTAGGATGAAATATTTTCCTGGTTAGTGTCACCACTTGGATATAGTTTTAAAGTTTGAATTGTAGAGTGAATTAGAACAAACCAACTCAAGCTTGTAAAAGTGGAGGTAATTTTAGAACTAGGTCTGAAATGCATCTTGACAGTGTTCTTTAGACACCAAACAGGATAGTTGTTTAGATCTATTCATCACTGTGATATTTAAACCTTTAAAAACCCTATCTCTGAAGCTCAAGGCGGGGGGAGTATTTCTGCTCTATTCCTCTTCGGAATTTACTACAAATACACGTCCATATCTCCAAATATAATCTGTAGTTGGCCAGCTCTATGCGTTAATGACTCGGGTTTCTTCCTCCCATTTTCATAAAGACACACTGTTCTCTCCTTGTAGGTCAGCATGACTGTGTGACAGTTATCAACAATTTCTTCCCTCGGGAAAGACTAGACTATTATACAAAACCTCAAGGACTAGACAAAGAGCCTAAATTGCCTGTAAAGTTAGCTGGACCTCTGCATAAGATCATTACAACTACCAATTTACATCCTGTGAAGGTAAAGTGCTTCTACTTTGGCTTTACTTTTCTGCGCGTGGCCTGAAAATGCGAAACTTTCTAAATGAGGTCACTCTTCTGGTGACATATTGAACCTGTGAAATATAAGATTGCAAAATTAGGTGAGATCATGTCCTGGGTTAGATAGTGCTATTCCATTGTCTAGGCCTGTTTGCCAGGGCTTTAGCAACTCATTTTCACATGACACAGTAGCATGTAAAAAGGCCTTGTGTAAAACCCTTCAAGATTGGCCTGTGGGAAGAAAGTGTTATCTCCACCATGACCAATAACTTGTTTTTACTTAGGCCTGTTTTTCTGAAGTATGTGGACCTTAAATGTTACCAGATTCTTTTATTGAGCTTTGAAAAGGTGCATTTTTGGACTATAATAATACATTTTATTTATATTCTGCTCTATCCACCCGAGGGGACTCAGAGCGGATCACAACATACATAGGCAAACATTCAATGCCTTTGATTCAGTGGAATAACAATGACATACAAATACACAGAACAAAGGTAAAGGCTTTCCCTTTCATCTCTGGTTTTCTGGAGGTGGTGTTCAACGCTGGCCAAAGTGCTCTTGTTCCATTTCCAAGCCGAGAAGCCTGTTGTCTGAAGACACCTCTTGGTCGTTTTGCCAGCATGGCCGTATGGGTACCTTATTACCTTCCCGCCAAAGCAGTACCTATTGATCTACTCACATTTACATGCTTTCAAACTGCTAGGTTGGCAAGAGCTAGGGCTAACAGTGGGCACTCACCCAGACCCGCAGCTTTGAACTGCCAACCTTTAGGTCAGCAGATTCAAGAGTTCAACAGTTTAACCTGTTGTGCCACCGCAGAATTCACTGGCCAAGCTTGATGGGGGATTCTGGAAGTTGTAATCTAAACATGTTAACTTTTCTGAACTCTACTACCTATCTGGGCTGCTTCTGCTAAACAAAACCTCTTTAAGGCGTGTGCATCAAAATGAGGCTCTTGGAGGTGTTTGTGACCATTTTATCTCTGGGTATAGGTCCTGTGAAGCCCAGAAGTTTAAGAAAATGACTAGTCTTGGTCTCTCAGATTTTTTTGTTGTTTTTCAGTGTTGTTTAAAGTGATTTGTTTGGTACAATCATGTCTTACAATACATATACAGCTATTTTGCCATGGAAAAAGTCAACTTTATTCACATTGCCTATCAAGTTCCTTTAAGTAAAGCAAATATATAGGTAAAGAAAGAGAGCAGCAAATTGGCTTTAGCACCTGCTTTAAATAATCTATAGGGGGGAAACTGTTTGATTGGTCCATTTACTTTTTGTTAATGTTTCCTATAGATAGTGTTGCTAGTGAAAGAAAATCCACTTCTGGCAGAAGTAGAAGCAATGCAGAAATGCTACAAAGTGTTGGATCTGATTTGTGAGAAGTGCATGAAGCAGAGAGATATGAATGAAGTACTGGCCGTGAAAATGCACTACATTAGCTGCATTTTCCAGAAATGCATTTTGTTTCTTAAGGAACGAGAAGATAAACTGGATGGATTAATTAAAAGGTATGGTCTTAACATAAATGAGTTTGAATCTCAGAATAACTTGTAATACTTAAGTCCTTCCCTGTGGCATCATTCAGTAGCTTTCCATTGATGTTTGTTTGGAACATACTTGAGCTCCATCTCGGAATCGGGAGCTCATTTCCCCTGCATTCAGGGAATCTTTAGGGATCTTGGAGGGGGGTGGGTAGGTAGGGTGAGCCCTTAATGTTCAGAATATTTCAAATAGTTATAGTTAAAGATGCCAATATTTTTGTAGTTGTATAAAAGGATTCTCCTGTGCACAACACAGAAAATGTACTTCATTTCTGTAATTTCATGTAAACTATATTTAAATTTAGAAGAACATTTTCCGTGTTGTGAATAGCTTTCTGTAGCTTTCTTTTTGATATTGGAGATACTCTATTGGAACATTAAATCCTTTTTTAGATGATGTATTATATATAATAAAGGAAGGCATGTGGAGTATAAAGGGAAGGAATTTTTCCAGTAGTCTTAGCATGACCTTTCATACTTTAATAATTCCAGCTTACTAAAAGGCAGAGATAAAGATGGCTTTCCAGTATATCAAGAGAAGCTCATCAGAGAATGTATTCGAAAATTTCCTTACTGTGAAGCTACCTTGCTCCAACAGCTAGTGAGAAGTATTGCTCCAGTTGAAATTGTGAGTATCTTTTGTTCAGTGCCATCATTCTTTGTGCTTTGGCCCTATTGTATGTACTCATGAGAAAGTTGAATTTGTTTTTTACCCAAAAAATGGGCTGACGTACCCATGGGTCAGTGCTTGAAACAGATGCTGTATCCACATCCCATT
This sequence comes from Anolis carolinensis, assembly GCF_035594765.1. Classification (NCBI taxonomy): domain Eukaryota; kingdom Metazoa; phylum Chordata; class Lepidosauria; order Squamata; family Anolidae; genus Anolis; species Anolis carolinensis. The sequence continues at coordinate 87,125,340 of NC_085846.1, forward strand.
CTAGCTCCTTCGAAAGCAGTAGGTGAAACAAGGTGAAAGAAGTAGGGAATTGCACTACTCTGCTGCCTAGCTGGCTCTGTATGCCAGTTTTCAAAAACATATCTCCCTCATCTTCACCTTCCAGACAATTTCCTGAATATCTTTATTTCTCAAGCTTTTCAGGATGGGAAAGACAAACTAGGAATTGTTGAAACACACTGATGATTTCTTTTGCTCATTACAAACCCTGGCTTAGTGTTACACACAAACACTACCCAGATATGTGTCTTTGTATTCCTTTTATAAATTCTTACTTTAGTATAGATGCAAAAATGAAAATAATATACAGGAAGGTGCATTTGATTGAACCTTTCTTTCTGACATGCCTGCAAGGATGGTGGAGCTATTGGTGCCCGGACAAAGATGTAAGCTATTTGTACAGTCCTTTCAAACAAATGTATACATTTCTGTTTTAATTGCTTCCACAGCAGCCAATATTTGTACCATTTCAAACTGGAAAAAATATTTGGATTTGTATAAATCATTCATCTATAATAAACATTCACAACACCTTTCTTGCATGGCATTCAGATAATTAGGCTTATTATGCTTCCTTTGTTACAGAGGACATGTTTGTATTTCCCTAAATATAGTAAGCATCCTATAACCCTCCTCCAGAAATTGCTTTAACCTTACTGGGCCAATATGTATAAATCATTGTATAAAAATAATAACTAGGGTCCCTCACAATTGGAATAATAACCAAAGTTAATATATGAAAGAAGAAAAATAATCCCCATTTCATTTCCCACATATACAAGGCAAAGAACACAATGTTCTTAAAGTGGTAAAGTGCACATTGAAGGTAAATTTATCTCCTAATTCTGGAGTCTGAATATTGTAAACACACTTCTAATTGACTGGGGTGAGTATCTATATGTTTATGCAGACTTATTTTGCTGCATTCTGACTAAATGTTTTTCTTCACTTTGCACCCCCAGGGAACTGATCCTACAGCTTTTTCTGTCCTAACACAAGCCATAACTGGACAAATGGGATTTGGGGAGGCTGAATTTTGTACAGCATGTGGGGAAAAAGGTGCAGCCAAAAGATGTTCAGTATGCAAAATGGTAAGATTTTACAGGTAAATGCTACTAAAGGTTTTGGATTTTAGTAAGTCACATAGCCATGGCCTTCTTACAGAGTGTTGCCATATTATCCTTTACTTTGAAAAATAAGCTGGAATAGTGAATGCAACAATGAGCATGTAGCTGTTAGTTGTTCGGTTTTGCATTGCATGAGCAAATACAGAACATTGGAATTACACTTACTGATTTAAGCTACTTATTACAAGATTTAGGATTCTAATTTCCCCTAGAAATGAAAAGACGAACCTTGGACCATTCAAATATGAGTATATTGTTTTCTTTTAGACTACATCTTGTTTTCTGTTAGTCTACATTCTCATCTGATTTCAGAAAAAAATAGGGTCCACCCTGGTTAATTCTTAGCTGAGACATCACTGAAAATTTCTAGACAGGGCTAGGAAAAATCCCACCTAAAGTCCTAGAGAACTGCAGCTGGTCAAAGTTGACAATATCAAACTAGATGAACTGACTCTTTATAAACCAGCTTCTTGCGTTCATATCAAAATAAGTACCTGCATTGTCTTTTTTCAGGTGATCTACTGTGATCAGAACTGCCAAAAATTGCACTGGTTTGCACACAAAAAAGTATGCAAGATGCTAAAAGAGACCCATGAGAAGCTGGAGCTGGAAGCTGCCAAAGAAAGGAAGGAGGAAGAAGAAATGCAAAAGAGAGGTGGGGATTCCTTGTTATCCTTACCATAGCATTTCCATCATGTCCCTCACAGTGGAAGTTGAAAGAGAGTACTCAGGACATTGCTAAAAAGTATTCCTGATTTTGTATGTAAGAAAGACGGGAAGTATAATTATGATATTTCAGAAAACAATACTACTGCCACCAAATCTGTTATGGAGAGCTCAGGGTTTTCAACAAGAACTTAACTACTGCTTCCTCAGGAAGTTGAGTTCTACTATGTTGTAAGGAGGCATTGACTACCCCTTTAACCCATTCCACCCATCCTCCTCTGGCTTCTTTTATGAGCCAGAAAGGACAAGGATCTTGTACACAGGTGTTGGTTCTCATCTCTCCAAGAATCCTGTCCACATCCTCAGGCTCCACAATTTGAGAAATGCCCAATAACACTGGATAAACAGGAGCCAAAGTTGTATCCTCTGGAACTGTACCAACTACAGCATCCAAGTCAGAGTGAATCTGAGCAATTTTATCTGCAAAGTGCTGTACAAATACTTCATGGTAAGCTGTCATAGTAAGTTCCATTTTCTACTTGAGGAGTAGTGTGTAAAAAACCTCCAACCTGGAATACTGTGCCCAATTCTGGGCACCGCAATTGAAGGGAGATGTTGACAAACTGGAAAGAGTCCAGAAGAGGGCAACTAAAACAATCGAGGGTCTGGAGAACAAGCCCTATGAGGAGCGGCTTAAAGAACTGGGCATGTTTAGCCTGCAGAAGAGAAGGCTGAGGGGAGACACAATAGCCATGTATAAATATATGAGGGGAAGTCAGCTATGAAGTAGGCTATGAAATATGTTCATTCAAACTCTTTCTGAGTCTTCTGCTAATGTTACTTCTCTGTGTGAGAATTTCATGAGTAACTTCCTAAACAGTTACTGATTGCTATGTTTTATTCTGCAATTTTCATGCTATATCTGTGTGGCTTTCTTCTGCAGAGGCAATTCAAGCCACAGAATCAGCTTTAGCAAGCGAAGAACAGTTGGTTTCTGAATCTGGGGATAATAAAGAAGGAGAACTAAATTGTGGTGAAGACAGAACTGAACAGACGATTCCTAGCAAAGAGACATCTGCAGCCATTCCTCAAGCGGACAGTGTCTTTGAAGCGGATATTAATTTAGAAGATATTGCAATTGCAAAACCACAAGAATCGGAAGAGTGAACAACGCTTCTCTGAGGTGTCCTCTAAACCCTAGTTTCATGACACATACGGACCATGAGTTATTGTTAAAATTCTCACTCCAACATATTTTATGGACCACCATATGTTAGCTTGTTTGTCCACTGCAACTCCATTATACCAACCTAGATTGTGAGAACAAGCACTTAACCAACTGGCTAAAATTGTAATAGCATGCCCATCTGTGATTGCACCTATGTGAAGCAACAAAATTTTCTTGAAGCTAAAAGAAAGTTGAGTGCAAACTAAAATGTCTATATTCAGTCAAAGCAATGTATCTCAGTTAAAATTATCTTCAGCTTAGGATAAAATACAGTTCAGATAACTGCTGTAATTGTGTTACTGTGTCTGCTGCAACAGCCGAAGGTAAAAAAGTGCAGGGTTATTACCTAGGTTTTGAGAATGAATTTTTACTACATGTCTTGTCTCCATTAAAGAGTGCTGCTATTCAATGTTGTCTTAATTTGCTGAAACTATCTCTTTCTAGCTAAATTGGTCTAACAGTTTCATTTATTAAAAAATCACATTGTAGAGATGCGCTAGTCTGTTTCACATTAACAAAAGAGTGAATCTTCTGACATCTTGAAAACCGAATAGATTCATTTTAGGTCATTGGGTTACAATATATTTACGGTAGAGTTTCTTGGATTAAACTGCCACAGCAATGTCTTGCTGTACTTGCAAGACGCATCACTGCGTTTTTGTTGAAAGCATCACTAAAACTCTGATGTTTCAAATATTTACAGAGTGTCTGTATTAAGGTCAAAGAGATTTGTCTCACCAAGAAAACTGGATTTTGAGGATTGGAAATGGGGGAAAGTGTTGTTAAGGGACTGAGCCACTTCTATTTATATCCCGAATGTGTGAAATTTCTATTTTTAGCAGACACTAGTAAAAACAGATCTACTCTAGGGGCAACCGTTGTTACTACCGATTATATAGTTTTATTTCTTCATCCTTACAGAACCTCATGTTTGAGAGTGAAGATTTATTATGGCCTCTCAAATGTACAGGAAATGGGATAAAAGCAATCCAAACAAAAAAGAGTTAAGAGAAATCCTTTCTTTCTTTCTACATTGGACAAATTATTGACAGCTTGTATCATGCAGTAGAGCTAAGCAGCTGGAATTAACAAGTGATTGCTCATTCTGTCACTCATTTTAAACAGCTTAGATCCAAATAATTCTAAAGAGAAGTATTCACTGATATGTGAATATTGCATTAAGTACAAAGACTTAATTAAGTACTCCAGTGGACTGTGTTAAATTATAAAAACTAGCTTGATCATAATAAATGTAGGATCTTGAAATATGCAGGAACCGATTAGGTGAATTCAACTACTGCAAGGGTCTGAGGCATCTTAGCAAGTGGTAGGTTCCAAGTTGCTATAGTTCATCTACAGCAGAGGTTCTCAACCTGTGGGTCCCCAGTTGTTTTGGCCTACAAGTCCCAGAAATCCCAGCCAGTTGACCAGCTGTTAGGTTTCCTGTGTGTGCATCGTGGGAAGGGCTCCATGATGAAAGGGGAGAAAAAGTGGCATAGGATGGGTAAATCAGCCCATCTGAGGTCAATACTGTACTTCTTGCACACATGGACAGTGTTAGAAGAAAATGGGACATATGTCTGCACAATGAGACAAAAACATGTTGCCACAGTGATTGTGGTGGCATCTTACAGAAACTACATTTTAATAATAAGAGGTAATATGGTATAACATTTTATAATCCCAAAGTTCCACAATATTTTGTCATTTAAGAACATCTGTTAAATATTAGTTATAGCAAATATGATGTTCTATCTTTAGCATGATCTGTGAAATAAATGTTTTTAGTATATTTGCTCACATGACACTACAAGTAGTGTCTGGTGTAATTTCATCCTTAGCAAAGTTCCCTGCTGAGTGTTAACTTTGGTAGTGAATTGCACCTTCTTATATTGCCTTTGATTGACAAAGCTGGTTGCAACTTGCAACAGGGATATAGCATTTGTTTCAAACAGCGACTCTCATGAGTTGCTGCCTTGGCCATCAAGGGGACATCAGTGTCAATGATCCACAAGACAATTGATGTAAGAATACAGTGTTCCCTCACTTATAGCTGGGGTTAGGTTCCAGGACCACCCGCAATAAGTGAAAATCCGCAAAGTAGGGACACTATATTTATTTTAATATTTATACATTATTTTAGTAGTTATACACTATTTTAAGTCTTTATCAACCAATTGTGTGCTGATAAATCACCTCCTCCTCCTCCTGTTGTCGCTTGGTCTTCTTTTCTCTCCCTTTGGCTTCTCATCCCTCCCTTCCTTAGGTTGTGATTGTATTTTTTATGATTTATAATACTCTTTTTAGAGTATTGAAAAACTGTGAAATAGTGAATCCACAAAAAGTGAACCGCGATGTAGTAAGGGAACACTGTACTATCAATTGGAATTAACTCCTATGTTGAATGCTGAACTCGCCAAGAGGTGTTAGGGAAAATCCATTAATTCTTATCTGTGGTCTTCCTGCTGCTCTTATGAGGACTTGGTGCAAGTGTCTTCCACTTTCTATAAATCTTACGTAATGTCATCAGATAGAATATTTAAATGCTGGAATATTTAAATACTGGAATATTTTTACTTACATAGTTTCAGGAGTTGTAGATCTAAAGTATTTATTGTCTAGTTTGAATATCAAACATCTTATAAAGAGGCCATGATTGGTTTCTATAGTGTTTGGGTTTCTAAACAAGCACATTTTAAATATGATGAAATCTTAGTTTAGGATTAGGTGATTTGAAGGACAGTCTGCATTCATAAACATCTATCCAAGTCTCATGATTGGTTTCCAAGGTCCTATTTGTGGGACTACCATCAAAATACACCGGAGTGGTGAGTGCCAGAGTTAGTAGTCGCCTTGTATCTTTAACATGCTCTGTCTTGGTTGGCTGCAGAAGTAAACTTAAAGACATGGGTCTGAATCTAATGGCATTAATGCCCTAGGATATATTATCTTGCACGTGGCAGAAATATATATCTAGACTTAAGAATAAGGGCCTGTCTACATTGTATAATTAATGCAGTTTGAAACCATTTTAACTTCCATGATCAAATGCTCTGAAATGGCAGAAGTTTTAGTATTACAATTCCCATGAGTCTTCTTTGCCCAATCAAGCCAAAAATCCCAAGAATCCATACACTGAGCCATAGCAGTTAAGGCGGTATCAAATGGCATTAGTTCTATCGTGTAGACAGGGCCGTAGCCAGAAAAAAAATTCGGGAGGGGTTTTGAAAATTTCAGGGGGGGTTGAACCCCTAGCACATACCCCTCCTCGCTACAAACCTGTCAATATCTGCTTGAGATAGTGCCTGGAGGGACTCTTAATGTTTTGCATCTCATAGACTTAGCATGGGGATTTGGTTAACCAGTTAAAATTCATGAGCAAACGAGATTTTTTTTATAACTTGAAAAATTTCGGGGGGGGGGGGGTGAACCCCTAAAAAAAAAAACCTCGCTACAGGCGTGCGTGTAGATGAACCCTAAGAGAAGGATCCAAGCCTGTTGTCCAATTCAACTGTTAAATCCAATGCAACTATACTAACAGACCTTTATTTTCCCTTCTGGCGCCATATTGTATCCAGGTCCTATTTGTTTCAAACTTCATTCTTTCAATAATGTAAGTTGGGGCATCAGCTGCTACTGTTTTTCATTTTTATAATTGAGTTGCTTTCTTTTAATTGCTCATAATGGTTTTAATCAACTTTACAAAGTTGCAATTTTGCCATCAGCTATTGGTGCACTGAACCTCAAAACTCTAAACTGACTAAATGAGAATGAAATAAGCTATTTCTTGTTTCCCTGTCTGTCCCATCCATATGTGGCATAGCCTATATCAATGGCAGCATTGTTCTTTATGGATTAATTTTGTGACATGTCTTCCTCATTTTCTGAGTCCATCTTAAAACATTCTTTGTTGTATTGTACATCAATACCAAGTTGTGAAATTATGGACCATAGGTTTGAGTACCAAACTATGAAAAATGTATCAGATCTTTAGAAAATGCTTTATAGTTTAAACCAGTGTTTCTCAAACCCTGCTCCTCCAAGGTGTTTTGGACTTCAGCTCCCGGAAATCCCAGCCAGCTTACCAGCTGTTTGAAACTGAGTGCTGAAGTCCAAAACATCTGGAGGAGCACAGTTTGAGAAACACTACTTTAAACTCTTTTTTATCTGTGCTGAAATTGAATTGACACATTTCAGTCTGAAATGTCATTAACTGGGAGTCATGAGAACATTTAATAGGAGTAAAAGTAAGATGGGTTCTTAAAGGGCACTGCTTTCAAAGCAAAGATGCTCTTATCTGAATCTGATTGTCAGTTTCTCAAGTCTTTTTTCTGGATGGCTGCCAAGACGCCTTTCTTCATAGGTAGGCATTTTCCCCCAGTCCACAGTTGAGAACTCCACCAGAGAGCGTTTCATGGCCCTCAGACGGACAGCATCTTCTGGATTTTCAAATGGAATTCTTCAAAAGACATTATTGCCACCCATAATTAGCAAAGGACAAGAATTCTCTCCCATACTACATGTACATTAATATCCTAACAGATTTCTCAATATATAGAACCCAATGCATTACATAATTCTGTACCGTATAGATCGCTGGTTCTAAACCTGTGGGTCCCCATGTGTTTTGGCCTACAACTCCCAGAAATCCCAGCCAATTTACCAGCTGTTAAGATTTCTGTGAGTTGAAGGCCAAAACATCTGGGGATCCAAAGGTTGAAAACTACAGATATAGTTGATTTTGTACCACATGATTATGAAAAATACAAGTAAAAATCAATAGAAGCAAAACAAGATGGTATAAATGCCAAGGAGTACATACTACTATTGATGTGCACCTTTTAAGACTCTCTAATCATGGGGAATTATGAAGTGCTTAAACCTGCCTGTATCATACTGCCATCAAGTACTGATGGCTTTCCAAAATGAAAATGTCACCAAAGAGTGCCAAGAGAAAGGGGAAAATGGGGCAAGATAATTTGCTTTGCTCATCAATAATATTCATACACCAGTCTTCCCCAGTCTGATATCATTATCCAGAGCCCACAAAACTCCCTCCTCAAAAAGACCTACTACAATCAAGATATTGTGAATATTTCTGCATCTGCACATTTTGGACATAGACAGTTACAAGCATTTGACTTACAAACAATTCATAGTTAAGATTGGGGGTGATACAGCAGGGAGTTAGAGAAATCCTTCCCTAGAAAGGGAAATTCACTCCTGAAAGAGTTATTATGGGGAAAGGGTGTCTCCAATGAAGCTTTCTCATCAATCCTTGTTTCCAAAACAAGCAAATTTTTTTCAAAATCCAATTATCACAGGGACAAAATGGAAGTGACATTTTCTGAACAAGCTCAGACAGCAAAACAAACACCACAGAAGTATGCTATCCAAAGCGCGCGCGCGCACGTGTGTGTGTGTGTGTGTGTATATATATATATATATATGGCTGGAGTTGCACTTAAGTCCTGACTTGCATAAAATTCAACTTAAGAACAAACCTACAGAAACTATCTTTTTTGTAACTTGATTGTCTGTAGTTAGCTTGGTGAGGTTTTTTGTGTTGTTTATTTTGGTGTGAATAAAGGTTTTCTCTTCCCAGAACAGGTGTTGAATGAAGAAGCAAAATTGTCAAAGACTGGAACTGTGAATAGACTGGAACTGTGAATATTACTGGAACTGTGAATAGTCACTATAGTTTTCTTTTATACTTTCTGGTTCTATGTGTATTTGTTACTAATTTTTACTTCATTGGCATCCAGCTCGTTGGCTATTTCTTGTAATAAAACCCAAATTTGTCAGCTTGAATACTGCAAGCTGATAAGAATGAATTGAAATGAAGTTCAGATGGGCAAATGTGTTGGTTTGGCTTTTATCTATATCCATATTTCATGAATTTTTGTAATTTTTAACCAAAGCATGAGAACAATTTATGTATTTGCTGAACTGGGGCAGAATGCTTATTGAACAGTAAATCTTGTCAGTTTTTAAGGTGCCAGTGTCACCAGATCCTTTTATACCTATTGGTTTTAATTCTACTGCTGCAATTGAATGTTAAGAAGATGGTGATCTATAACTTACTTAACCAGGTGATTTCCAAATTCGCAACCTAAAAAAAGGTTTACAAAAAGGTATTAATGTTTGTATACCACTTTATTCAAGGGACATATAGAAAATAACTAAAATGATGCTTATACATAATTCATCTTAAATAGCAAAAGTTGAAACTGAACAATTTGATCTATGAGCAGGGCCGGTCGGAGATAAATTTAAATATTAAGCGCCCCCCGCCGGCCCCGCCTCCTGCGCCCTGGCCCCGCCTCCCAACCAGCGTGTCCTGGCCCCACCTCCCGCGCTGCGTGGGAGGCGGGGCCAGGGCACGCTGGGTGGAAGGCGGGGCCAGGGTTGGCCCCGCCTCCCATGCTATTCGCCCTGGCCCCGCCTCCCACGCAGCGTGGGAGGCGCAGCCAGGGTTGGAAAGAGGGAGGCTTCGCCGCCCGGGGAGGGAAGGAGGGATCGCCTCCTCCCCTCCCCAGGCGGCGAAAGAAGCAGGCTTCGCCGCCCAGGGAGGGGAGGAGGGATCGCCTCCTCCCCTCCCCGGGCGGCGAAAGAAGCAGGCTTCGCCGCCCGGGGAGGGAAGGAGGGATCGCCTCCTCCCCTCCCCGGGCGGCGAAAGAAGCAGGCTTCGCCGCCCGGGGAGGGGAGGAGGTGATCCCTCCTCCCCTCCCCGGGCGGCGAAAGAAGCAGGCTTCGCCGCCCGGGGAGGGAAGGAGGCGATCCCTCCTCCCCGGGCGGCGAAAGAAGCAGGCTTCGCCGCCCGGGGAGGGAAGGAGGCGATCCCTCCTCCCCTCCCCGGGCGGCGAAAGAGGGAGCCACAAGGCCAGGGCGCACTGGTCGGGCGGCGGGGCACCGTCAGAGCGGTGCCCCGCCTCCCTCCCAGCCTGACGGCGCCCCCCGGGACCTGCGCCCGAGGCGGCAGCGTCACTGGCCTCTATGGTGGGGCCAGCCCTGTCTATAAGTCATGTTTTTCTAGGTTTTTTTCCCTAGCTATACATTACTAAGGAAAAAGGAGAAGTGAGCAGTGATGTGAAATTTCTAATGAGATCTGTGAGTTTATTCAAAATGTCTGTATGGTCTAATACCAGGATCTTTTTGCAAAAAAACCCCCACATTCACCTAAAAAAGGACTTGGAGATAGGACTATCGGAGATATCTCTAGCATTTTTCATAACCATTATTTTCAAAGTCTTAAATACGTCAATATTCAAGATTAGGGAAAGCAAAAAATATGTAAATTATAGAGTTACCCTACAATTTATAAAATAAAAATTCTACCTAAATGTATAAATTACAGAAAACAATTAAAAAATCCTGAACTAGACCTCTTAAAGTGAGAAATTATAGAGGTTAGGCATTACAAAAAGCATTTTGAGTGTAGGAGTGAGTAAGAATTACTTGGCTGTATTATTTTCTTAAAGTATAGTTACATACCTGGAGGCACATGCAACACTTTGATAGGTGGGAATCTAAATCTTGGTTTAGGCAACAGCGGGACATCAACTCTCTTCCCAAATCCTATAGACTGGAGAACAAGCGTCTTCTTGTGGTTGTAAATATGCAGAGCAGATTCTCTTTCTTTTCCAGTTACTTCTGCAAAATATGTTGTCTTTTAGTTTAGTTTAGCCATCTGCTAATAATGCACTGGAGGAAAGGCTCAACCTAATGCCAATTTAAGGTCACTTGGCTTATCAGCTAAAATAAGGGATGAGCAGAGGTTTACTGGGTCTTAAGCATGGAACAGAATAAATGCTAAACACAAAGTTCCCCATCACATTTGAATCAATTGTGATCACACAAATTCTTAACCAGAGCCTGAATTAATGAATGGGCTTCATAAACTGAGCTTGAATCCTGATCATAGACATAATTTGTGGGCTACAATGGCTCATGTTTCAAGGGAATAGGCCTGTTACTCATCAAAAGACAAGGTTGCACTTCTATATCTATCCATCATTATCACTAGAAACTAGTGTTAACCACAGTGAAAACCAGAGATAATTTCTGTACTTCTAATTCCTATATATAAGAGATTGCTTGCCAACCAAGAAATTAACAACTAACACATACTGAAATTCCCTTTTCTACAAAATCATTAAAGGTGCAAGAACCCTTTCCAGTTTCAGATATGGCAATCCAGATGACCTCAATGGTTCAGAGTACTTTTTTCTCCAGCGTTATCTGTTATATCAGCTACAGCTGCTCTGGGACAGAAATAGACTGGCATGCATGATATTAGTAGACTCAAGGTTGGATGCATTTTGACTACTCCCAGTGGGACTTCTGATATTTTTGCTCAGTAGCAGGATCCCTTGCTGTGTTACAAATTGCCTTTTAAATACTCTTGACTTCTCCTATAATTGATTTGGTTACAGAGAAGGAAAGCAAATTCCCACTGCTACTATGTGGAAAGCTTCATTTCATAGGTTATAAAGTCTAGTCTGAAAAAAATTAGAAGGTTTATCTACTCCCAAAGAAAATAAGCAATAAAAGGTTGTTCTCAAAGACACTCCAAGGACTTTGAGCCCAGTGAAATCTGTTTCACATGTTAAAATATGGAAGACTTTCTGCTTAACTTTTATTGACTTCTTACTTAATTTGTGATGAGTCATTTATGTAACACTCTTCATAAAATCCAACCCAAAGTAGTTCCTGGCTTATGCAGCTGTAATCAAACTGAAGTTACTGTAACTCAGTTTTGTACTGGATTAATCCAATTTACAGCTGTTCCACAAGACTAGGTAAGAACCCTTGAAGAGATGTTGGACTGAGAGTTACAGAGGGCAAATAGCTAAATATAAAAATTGTTGGGCCTTAGAACAGGAGTCAGTGGAAAGGTGTGGAAAATCCAATATAAGGACTGAGCCTGGCTCTGCAATTATCTCAAAGGAGAAACCAGAGTGCTTTCTGATAAGACAAAGTATAGAGACAGCTAGTTTGGGTGTGGCTAAGGACTTGCTTTTCAAATTGGACATTGAGCAATACTAGTTGCTAATTTACAACATAGTCACATCATGAGAACATCTATAGATCTCCAGTGATATCAGTTGGGCACACATGCAATGGTGTCTTCCACATGATTTAAGATGTCGAATTTGCTCTGTATTGTAATCCAAGTTTTAAAGGAGATGTCCAAGGAGCTAACTTCACCCCAAACATAGGTTCAGTAACCCTGAATTGTTCCTTTAACAGACTAAAATCCATAGTGGGACTAGGTGCCTATCGGGGATTTCAGCCCTTGTCAACATCTTCTTTTTTTCCATTCCATTTCGCTGTTTTTATTTTATACCCCCTCCTCTCTCTCTGTCCATGAATATCTATGAACTTAATGACCCTACTTCTGAAGAGATTATGCCATAATAAATGCACATGCTATAATTAATGTGGCTGGCCCTCTGGAAACTGAAAAAACTAGCAATTAGAATTGCATTTAACTATGCTAGAGATGTAAATTCACATCTAAGTAGATTTCATAAAGTAAGTCTACTTTTATAGCAGATAAATGAAATATATATTTTTAGTATTAAAGATTCTGAATTTAAAGAGATAAGACAAAACTAAATTCAAAACAAAATCAAGCAGTAACTTTTCCTGTACATAACAGTTTAAGAAATAGCATAAATGAATTGCCAAAAGAACAGTGCCATTAGAAACATGCCTATGAAGAAAAAAATTCTTCTACCTTTTCTGTCAAGTAGTGTTACTGAGGGAATATGATATATTACATACAGACGGTATCTAGGATCTAGTGACAGAGGGTTATTAAACAGGTCTGTATAAATTGAAACAAAAAGAACAAAGTTAAAAGCAAAATACAATATAAACACAATTTTGCAATTTGTATTCAGAAAGTACCTCTTCATGAACATTGTGAATCATTATGATATGCATGGGGGGTGTTGAATGAATGCCTTTTGGTGACACAATGTGTGATGAGGCTTTGAAGTTCATGTTTATTCTTTATGATTAACTGGAAGAAAAATCTTTGAAACCCTGATCAGGGATGTAATCTGCAACTTCCCCATTATGCATTGCACTTATGTGGTGCTCCCTCACATATTAATGTAAACCAGTGATTCTCAACCTGTCGGCCACAAGAATGAAAATTCAGTCCACAAAAATCCTTCCTCTTTATTTATTTGTTTGTTGGTTTTATTAATTTTTATTTCTGCTCCTTTCCACAGAGCTGACCATTGCATTGGCTTGACCACATCAACTCTAAATTATTAAATATGGTTTTCTGAGGGCGACCAGATGGCAACTACTGGATGGCATATGTTCTGTATCATAAACTAGAGCTGATGTGGTCTATCCAATGAAATCGGCACCCCAAATAACCAAACCGAATCTGACTAAAAACTGATTTGTAACCCTTTTGTTCCTAATGTTGGAGAGTAGTCCCTGGTCAAAGTGAGTCCTGGTTAAAAAAAGGCTGGGAACCACAGATGTAAACCAACTTCAGTCCTAGAATATCTCAAGTATATCTTGCAAATAGAGACTACAGAAATAATCGAACTGCAATTTCTATGTTCCCAGCTGTGAGATTTTGTAACTTGTCAATTCAGTCTGGTTCAATTTGGGCAAATATTCAGATTTGGCAGAGATGGCATCTGAGATTTGCAAAGGTCTGTCAAAATGAACATAGTAAAACTGATGAATTTTGATTAATTCAGGAAACGCTAATTTCTTTGCCATATTATTATTGATAATATTTTTGTAGTAGGGTATAGAGTTCCCAGATCTAAGGATGGAATATGAGTTTTCCAGTTTTCAATGTATGTGTATGTTGGAGGGGGAATATAAATACACATCAGCAAATTATTTTTTTAAAAAAATAAAACAAAAATATAAAATTAGGAATCTACAAAACAATCTATACATGAATTTAATATTTGCTAAAACCTGGAGTATAAAAACCCTAATTCTGCACTAATCTATTTGAATACTCAGAAATTTGAACCCATTGATAGCCTTGTTTCTGGATGGATGAATCTGTCATTATAGGATGAAACTTTATAGATAAAGCATCTCTTATCTGGATTTCCAAAATCCTTAATTGTCCACATGTGCTTCTGAGAATAATACTGTTGCTTTCTGGTGGTTACGCGTACACAAACTTTCTGATAGTTCAATATACAGTGGCTTAATTTAATAATGGCCAGATCTATATTTGAACTATAATGCTGTGCAATGTCAATAAAGTTTTAGAGCAGACAATTTGTGAATTCTTCCCTTGTTGAAAAATACAGATTTTTCTAATAAACTGCATTGAAAGAACCACAAGATGGCAGCAGTAGAAAGAACATCACTTTTATAGCAATCAAGTAGATACTAAATAATACCTCCAGAGACAGCGAATATTGATAAATCATGTACATGGAACAAAACTCTGTATGTAGGGGAAAAAACCCCCAAAAACATTTGTTTTCTAAAAAAACCTAGATATTGTTTTGGATAGGTAGATAGGATAGATACCTGATTTTTCCATTTAAATATGATGGGGCCAAACAACTGAAATCATGGCAAGTTAGTCATGGACTTCAATAGAGACAGCATTTCATAGAATTATAGAGTTGAAAGAGACCACAAGGGCCATTCAGTCCAACCCCCTGTCGTGCAGGAACACACAGTCAAAGCAATACTGTGCAAGCAGGATTTTATGGTGATTTCATGAATTTGCTTCTATTAGCCTTAGTGGTGGCGCAGTGTGTTAAAGCGCTGAGCTGCTGAACTTGTAGACCGAAAGGTCCCAGGTTCAAATCCCAGGAGCGGAATGAGCGCCTGCTGTTAGTCCCAGCTCCTGCCAACCTAGCAGTTCGAAAACATGCAAATGTGAGTAGATCAATAGGTACCGCTCCGGTGGGAAGGTAACGGCGCTCCATGCAGTCATGCCGGCCACATGACCTTGGAGGTGTCTACGGACAACGCCGGCTATTTGGCTTAGTAATGGAGATGAGCACCAACCCTCAGAGTCGGTCACGACTGGACTTAACATCAGGGGAAAACCTCTACCTTTACCTAGCCTTAGTGCTCGATGTCATCTTCAGCTAGCAAGTAAATCGTGATCAAACTCCTATGGGCTGCTATTAACTACCATTTATACTCATGTATAAGTTGACCCCATGAACACATTTTGGGGGCTAAATCATGGATTTTGATATGGCCTATGGGTAAGTCAAGGGTTATTTCACGGAGAGGGGAAAGGACCAATGCTGCCTCAGGGGACCATCGACCCATGATCCCATCAACAGCATTTCCATTGGCATTCAAAAAGGGCAGAAATGGCACTATGGCAGAGAGAGGAAAAGGGGTCAGTGTCTCCTTTAGGTTTTCCTGGGGTGAACTAAGATCTTTGCTTTTGCCACTTGACTCAGAGTAGGGCATGATTCTTTTTTATATAAGAAGTAAAGTATAGTACTTACATTGGCCCTTGGATAAGTTGATCCAGGGTTGATTTTTTAACTAATATTTCTAGACATACATGAGTATGTAGGTTAGTCTGGCATGAATGGCAGGTGTAACAACAGCAACAGTAGAAACAATGTGGGTGAAGTGGAAGTAGGGGGAAGGTTATTTTGCTATTTCTATTCCTGTCCAGACAAGAA
Source organism: Anolis carolinensis (assembly GCF_035594765.1). NCBI lineage: Eukaryota > Metazoa > Chordata > Lepidosauria > Squamata > Anolidae > Anolis > Anolis carolinensis. The sequence continues at coordinate 87,141,044 of NC_085846.1, forward strand.
GATGACAACTTGTCTGGAGTCTACCTTTGCAGTGCCTGCTTTACAGATGCTCTGAGAAGGCTGTCTTAGAAAGCCTCCCATTCCACACAGGGAAACTCATCCAGCTTATTCCCAGAACATCTTTAGCATCAAAAATCCAGGCACTGAAGAGTTGGGTTGCTCAAGAGCTGACACCCTCCTCTATGGAGGGGGCTGTTTTTTTTAATTGTTTTTTGCTTTCCCCTTTGCTTTCACTGTGCAAACTTGAAAAAAGCTGCATGGGACAAATGGACTATCACATTGACTTAATCAAATGCTGGCTTTCTCCATTTCTGCATACTTTAAAGACATGATAAAGATGGAGTCCCACGGAGGCCATCACATGATGCAAGAGTACTTCCTGGGAGATTCAGTTTCTGAAGTGTGTAGAAACAGAAGGTTTTGGAGTTGTGGAGCAATCAACAATTCAATCAAGGTGGAATGGGAACTGTCAGATTTCTCAGTTTTAAATCATTTTAGTGAAAATGTGGATGTTCATGTGGACAGACTGCTAACACTCCTTCTGTTTCCATTTGTGGTTTAAATATTGTGTGGGTCCCACTGAAAGAAGTGTTTAAAAAGGATGCCTTATGTCTCCTCTAGGGAATGAGGGATCAAATGATCCCAAGTGGTGTTTCAAAAAGGATGCCTGCTTGAAAAAGTGTGCTGGTATCCTTGAAATGGGAGGAGGCATTGCCTGCCCGTGTGATGGGAATTAAGTAGATGTTTAAGCTAGAAGCAGGAGGAGGTAATCTTATGTGATGGGAATGAATAAATTCTCCTTTAAAGATGAAACCCCATGAAACACCACACAAAGAAGATTATTCCTGCTGCTTTCCCCCCAAATGGGATGAGGTCCATAGTGTGTTGCAGAATTCCAGTCATTAGAATCAAGCCAATTGTGCATCCAACACTAGATTAATCTTCCACTGGTTCAGGAGGAAGAGTCCTTGTACACACCAAAACTTGCTCTCAAAGCCAGAAGGCTGTGAAAAGACAATGGAAGAGGAGGAAGTTCTGTTGATACCTCCGTGCCAACCTTGTACTAGATTTAAGTGTATCTTTGGAGACAATCTAAAGCATACTTTATACACAACTGATAGTAATTAGTCTGTTCAATTTTTCTTCATCTTATCTATAATAGAGAAATAGTTCTATACATTTTACAGCTGTCTGCCTTTGCTGCCTTTGGGCCTATGTCAATCTGAAGCAGAAACAGACAGCATTTGCTCTATGTGATGTATTTCTTTTTAGTAGAATCCTGTTGCAACTGATATGTTATGCATTTAGAATGAAAACGTATATATTCCAACTCTTCTGGATGAGGAATTCGAACAAATAACCAACATATGTTAAAACAGTTAAAAGATTCATAATTACAATAAGTAAAAATTAAAATGTTACATTCAGAACTTCATTTCAGGTCTCTCCTCCTCCCCGGCATCTACCAACCGAGACTGATGTCTCACTTTGTCCAACAATATAGCTACCCCCATCACCAAAATGTGCAAGACATAGCTGGAGAAATTGGAAACTGATCAAGCATCATATATGATATTTTAAAACTGAGCGATAAAATCACATTTTTAAAGCATAACCTATAATGAAACATGTTAGTGTAATGTGACTGGCATAGGATCCTTCTGACATTTGCCTTGCTTTCAACTTCAACTTGGCTCAACTTCAGGTTCAAGTCATCTTTACATTTCTTGCCATCAAAAATTCAGCCCGCGATCTGCCAGTTGAATGATATTAAACACCTCCACTAATTACTTGACTGAAGCATTAAATTAGTCCCAACTTCTGAAAAGTTCTGAAAGCCTAATATGATGTATGAGTGCATTCCTTTAGGCAAAAAAAAGTGGGAGAAAAGATTGCTTACACTTTCACTTTCAACAGGTTAACAGTATATAATTCTGTTTCCCTGGAGGCAATTGCATACAGCAAAACTGTGTGGCGCCAGCACTGTCTTGCTTATCTTCATATGAAATTTCAGCGTCTAAGGCATTTTCATCTATACTGTGCTCTGCTGACTATAGCCAGATTTCTTTGTTTGTTTAATTAATACACTAGTTAAAACGTTTACTGGAATGTTTAATTATATAATCTATTTGCTCAGCAGAAGACACTTTAAAAAAATGGTTGAATTATTTGTCTCCATTTCCTTCAATGAAGTGCATTGAAAGGGCATGTGTTTGTGTGCACCTGCCCTCAAGTCGTCTATGAATTTCATAGGAATTTCGTAAGTAAGAGCTTCTCAGGGATGGTTTTGCCACTTCCTTCCTCTGAAATAGAGCCGATTGTACCTGGTATTCATTGGCAGCCATCCATCCATATACCAACCAGGGCTAATCCTGCTTAATTTCTAAAATCAGATAGGATCTGGTGTCTTTAGGGCTGCATTTGGGGCATTTAGCCTGAAAGGGGAACAGTGAATATGTGTAGAAAGAGCAAGAAAAAATACATTATTACTCAAGGTCTGTAAACCTCTCATTCTATGCAGCTCTTTCACAGATGTCTCTAGGTTTCTCAGCTGGTTGTTGTGTAGAAACAGGATCTTCAAGGAACGCATGTGTTTCAGAGCACCTGAAAATCACAACAATGATTATATTGCCTTTCCTGTGCTCTTACAGTTTAGTACTCTTGGATTATGACTGCCATCATCCACAGCTATCAGGACAATATATCTGGGGATCATTGGCTTGATCTGTTGCTTCAATTCACTCTGGAATACTATTAGCAGTCTGGTAAAGCAGCATTTCTGAGGACTGCAAAATATGCTCTTCACCATATATCTGTTGAAGTTGATGTTGAACTTTACTGACTGCAACAATGACAATCTAAAGATCAACCTAGCCACCACCACTTACTCAACAATGAACTGCTTTTGAGAAAGATTGCCAAGAAGTACTTCCATGCAGTTTAGGATTTACTAGGCTGCCAACATCTAGGCTTTGAGAAAACTCCACAAGGCTACAAGCTAAATATGATGCACTTACCGTATATACTCGAGTATAAGCCGACCCAAATATAAGCTGAGGCACCTAATTTTATCACAAAAAACTGAGATAACTTATTGACTCGAGTATAAGCCGAGGGTGGGAAATGCAGCAGTTACGGGTAAATTTCAAAATAAAAATAGATACCAATAAAATTTCATTAATCGAGGCAACAGTAAGTTAAATGTTTTTGAATATTTACCGTATTTCAAAGAAAAGTAATAAACTGGCTCTATAAGTGGAAAAGTTATTTTTCTTTTCTTTTTGTTGTATCAACCTAGAGCCATGGATGATGGGTTGTGTCGTCAAATTTCGAGGTTGGGGGGCCTGTAGTTTTATTGTTTTGTGGGTCGCCGTGATGCCATCACTAATCCAAGCTAAACGGGCCGGCAGAAGCTTGGATAAGCGAATATCTTGGATAACAAGGAGGGATTAAGGAAAAGCCTTTTAAACATCAAATTAGGTTATGATTTTACAAATTAAGCACCAAAACTTCATGTTATACAACAAATTTGACAGAAAAAGTAGTTCAATACGCAGTAATGTTGTGTTGTAATTACTGTATTTACGAATTTAGCACCAAAATATCACGATATATTGGAAACATTGACTACAATAATAATAATAATAATAATAATAATAATAATAATAATAATAACTTTATTTTTATACCCCGCCTCTATCTCCCCGGAGGGGACTCAGGGCGGCTTACATGGGGCCAAGCCCGAATATGGCTTGGATTATCCAGAGGCTTGGATAAGCGAGGCTTGGATTAGTGAGACTCTACTGTATATTCATATCTATCCAGACATCTCTCTTTATATAGATATTTGCAGAGACTTGCAAACATATGAGGGTAAATTCATATATAAAAATAATGTATATGTATGGCTACAGATACACAGGTACATGGATCTATATGTATAAAGGATTTGCAAAGACCTGCAAACATATAAGGGGAAATTCATATATAAAATTAATGTATATAAATAGATACACATATAAAGGTACATAGAGATTGCAAAAGTTTGCAGAGGGTTAATGAGGAGGGAGGCTTTGCAAAAGTAAACACACTGATAAGGTAGGGGAAGAGAGAAATAGATCACATATTGCAAGCAATAGCCTGCAGGATCTGTTGCCTGCCTTGACCCGATTATAAGCCGGGGGAGGCTTTTTCAGCTCATAAATAAGGGCTGAAAAACTCGGCTTATCTTCAAGTATATACGGTACTTTGACCACATAGAAAATCATTGCTGTAAACATCACATACATAAGGTGAGACATTTGTATGCAACCATATTTGAAATCTTCCAAATGAATTGAACCTGTTCAGATTGCTAGACCACATAAAGCACTGCTTCTTAAACTGTGGGTCCTGGCCCCAAATGGGATCACCTTAACACAGTGTTGGGGGCATGAGATATTTGACAACAGTAAAACAGCCTAGTGCAGTGGTTCTCAGTGTGTGGGTCCCCATGTGTTTTGGACTACAATTCTCAGAAATCCCAGCCAGTTTACTAGATGTTAAGATTTCTGGGAGTTGAAGGCCAAAATATCTGGGATCTACAGGTTGAGAACCAGTGGCCTAGTGGCTTTTTTAAACATCACATAAATCTAATAACAACAACATGCAGTGTTTCCAGTGGACTCTGCAGAAAATGCTTCTGCTGTACTTCATGCAAAGGAAAAATCAGCCTGTTTAGCAAGCCTTGCAAATGCCGTATCTGTGAACATTCATAGAAATTCACAGGCATACCAAGACTTTTGTATTCCCAAAAAGATAATGTTAATGCAGTACCTTCTATAGTTCTGATCTCATTATTGTTAAGGTATAGTTCTGCCATGCAAAAGTTGTGCTTCAAGAAAGCCAGATTCTGAATCTAAAAGGTGAAAAGTTGAATATTACTATTACATCATTATATTGTTGAGGGGTTTCTTCTACAGACTTTGCAGAAGTAAATCAGTGAGCAACCGTGGAAGCTTAACGGCCACATTAGCTTCTCCACAAGACTTGAACCCTCCACAAATGACAGTAAAAAGAAGACATAGAAGAGTTTTCACCATGTTTTAGGCTCGCTCGTTCTCTTTGGGAGCCAGAGAGACCCTTTTTAATGGCACAAATTGGACTCGCTATTTCAGATTAAGCCTCATCTGGTCAAAAAATGTGGAAAACTGCCCTCCAGACCCCAAAAGGTACTTGAGAGTAATTTTTTTGACTCCTGGGCACCACAGAACTAGCCCTGGGCCATACTTGGCCCACTCTCTAATTCAAATGGTCTTGAGGAAATTTTTAACTACAAAAAAACCAATTTTTAAATGTGTAGCTCTTTTATATCAAATATTAAATAGTTATAGTATAACACATATTTCACATTTCATTCTGCTGTCTTACTGACCAAATTATCTTTGAAAATCATTTTTAAATCAACATGATTAATGAGATCTGCCCAGTTTTCTTTTCAAGGTAGCATTGCATACAGCTCATTCCAAAATAAGGCAGAAAGGTAAAGCAAACAGCTGTTCTCTGATTCTATAATTTATGAAGTATACATTTCTTCGGTAGCAAAAAGGAAATGGATGGGATGCTGAAACCATAGGTATTTCATTCAGACCTGGCCCTATCATTAGGAACAGTCAGGCAGATAATTTTGTGTTTTACAAAGGGGCATTACATTATTATTTCATTTTTTATGCCAGGAGGGATGGGGGAAGAGAGGCACCTGTGAGATTTTCTGCTTTAGGCTTCAAAGCATTCTTTTGCTTCCCAATTTGTGTTATCTCTCCATATCCAGTTTTTCTCCACCTCTTAGCTTTTGTACACTCCATCTTTTAGTGTGTCTTTTTAGTTCTGAATTCCACTGAATTATTATCATCAGACCTTTTGCCCTTTCTCCCACCTGCTTTATATCTTTGCTGTGTTCAACAACAGTTTGCAGGATTCCCATTAGTGGGATGTAGTCCAAAAAAGCCTACAGTTTTGTTAGTTTTCAAGGCTTTTAAAGAACACTTCATTGTTTCAACTATACATGTTTCCATAAAGATGTAAGCATGGGTCACAAAGAAACTAGTATTTAAAATTCACATGGGGCCAATTTAAAAAAAATATCTATAAAACAAACATGTAGTTTTATGTTCTAATCTACAGAGTATGAAAGAGACATGTCCTAAAATGCTGTGAGATGAAGTTTACTTCTTCAAAACCCAATGCATTTAAATCCCTTAACATTTTAAAGTCTTCTCTGGGATGTTAGTAAATATATATAAAGAATAACACATACATTCAGGTATGTGCTATTCTTTATACTTCATAAATTATAGAATCAATTCAAATAATTGTATACTGTATTATGGCTTATATAATTTTACTTAAAGTAAGTCTGTAAAAATCTGGAATCAAAAAGTCTTTGATTCTGAACATTCGAAGGAAAACATAGGAAGTGTTCAAGACACCCCCCTTTCTCACCTAGTCACATCCAGATGTGAATGTATAAGAATGTGATCAACATAACAGATTGAAATCTAGAATCTTCTATTCATTTGTTTTCATTCTGTAGTACTCTGTATGAAATATATTTTCATTAGACATTTCTGCAAACATATTTATAGGCAATTTTGGACACTAAAACTATTTGAATTGATTTATGGTTGCTAGTGTGAAAACTAGAGAAACCTCTTCTACTTTTAAGAGTTTCAAAAAAGATATCAGCAGGTATTGCCCATCACGAAACATGGTCACAAGCTTCACCTGCTGAAGCTTGTGTCTCTTGGAGCTCCTACTCCTATCTTCATACTTCTGACAGTTCAAGGAGCAAGGATTAGGACAGTGGTGTATAACATCCGCAGGTTCTTTGGATCTTGGTGAACCATCCACTCTGATGTTTTTTGGCCACAAGTTGCCTTTTAAATACATTTAACAGACACAGAATTTGTAGTCCTCCAAAACACGATCCTCAAATTAGACTAATGGGAGCTATATTCCACCAAAATCTGGAGGACACACATCCTACACCCAATCCAAAATTTATTTAAGGTCTTGCTTTTTCTCAGGAACACATGAAAACATTATTTTTTCTTACCTTATTATCGTTTACCCATAAATATGTTAGTATCTTGAACTGGGATAAATCGGGAACTTCTTTTAGTCCTCTGAAACAAAATGCACGTAACTTCAACTTCTGATACATACTTAGATATTATGCTATAATACTTGGCATACAAGCTCTGCCATGGACTCTTTCTAAATACAGGGTGTTTGAAAAAGAACTCCCTATTCAACATTTAAATGAAATGGTGAATAGGGGGTTATTTTACAAACACCCTGTATAAGAAAACCATTGCCTGAAAATAAATGAATTTTACATACTTTTTTGTTTCCTTGGCTCATTTTGGAGAATCTATTTCTGGTGGTCCAGTATGGACCATTACATTTTTGCTTAATCAAGACATTATCAAGACATTTGCCTACAATACAGCTTCTTGATTCTTCACTGAATGAGCAAATCAGGAATCTTTTACACAGGTACTTTTGTACAAAATTGCAAACAAGATGAACAATTCTTATTTGGAAGGCACATGGTTGTCAATTAGATGGGAATTTATCGAGTCAGACTGATAAGATGCTTCCAGATGACATTTTTTTTTATTTTTGCATGTGTTATGACTGAGCTCTGACTAATAGAAATCACAAAATAAATTAGCGATACATCATTGACAGCGGTGGGAAGATTACAGGAGTAAAGTAACTCACTGTCCTAGTTGGTCCTAGGGTAATTGTGGGTGCATCTACACTGTGGAATGAATGCAGTTTGACACCACTTTAACTGCCATGGCTCAATGCTATGAAATCATGGGAGTCTTACTTTGGTGAGGCATCAATACCATTTGGCATAGAAGGCTGAAGATCTTCTAAAACTACAACTCTTGTGATTCCACTGCATTGAACCATGGCAGTCAGAGTGGTGTCAAACTGTATTATTAGAATGGTTTTGATGTACGCTATGTGTGCCTGCTTACAACAGGGAAGGTAAACAGTAGCTGCCTCCAGAATCCTGCTTTACCAGGATTTACATGAAGCATGCTTTTTAAAAACACAGATCTATACATCTGGCCATGAACATGGCATTTATAAGAAAAAAATGAGAGTGATGAGAGAAGAAGTCATCCTTATACAGGCATGCATTTTTGCTTAGTGGGGAATTTTCATTATTCTACACAAAGCAATAATGTATAATTCATTAAATGTTAAAATTTAGGCTACAATTTTAACATGTCTCTATATAAGAATAACAAAAGAGTGAATCTATACTTTATCTCTCTTTAAGAGACAAAATCCAATTTTAGGTTTTCAAAGTAATAAAAAGAAATACTGTATATACTTGAATATAAGCCTAGTTTTTCAGCCCTTTTTTAGGGCTGAAAAAGCTCCCCTCGGCTTATACTCGAGTGAGCTTATACTTGAGTATATAGGTATTCAGAGTTGGACTGTCTTATCTTATTAAAGTCTTGTTATTATCTTAAATTACAGTTTTATATAAATATTCAAAAACATTTAACCTACTGATGCCTCAAATAATGCAATTTTATTAATATCTATTTTATTTTTGAAATTAACCCATAGCTGCTGCGTTTCCCACCCTCTTCTTATACTCGAGTCAATAAGTTTTCCCAGTTTTTGTGGTAAAATTAGGTGTCTCGGCTTATATTCAGGTCGGCTTATACTCGAGTATATATGGTATATGTTTTTTCATACTTTAAAGATGCTAACAAATGAGTTCCCAAGTTCATTCATACAAAAGTGTTAAGTTTTTAATTTGGGGACGGATTAAACAAGCATTAGTCAGTCAAACCCTTTTACTTACTTTTCACCAAGGTACAAATCTGTGACTTCTTTCTCTATCTTAAAGCCACACAGTTTAAACTGTTCTTTTAAAATCTGAAAATAGATTGTCAAGTGTGTCAAATACAAACTATACTCAATTACATTGAACTATAATCAAAGAAAATGTATTCATATATATAAAGGCAGAAGGAAGAAATTAGAGGATCTGTTTCTTTAGCTATATTTAGAAAAATGATACCTAAAGCGATCACATGCTCATTCTAGCCATGTTACTTCATTTAGCTTTTTTATGGAACTGAAAGTGAATGTCTTGCGGCTACACTGGCTCCTGGAAGATAGGAGGGAAGAATGTAGATACAAGAATTATGATCTAGCTCTTAGCCATTAATATTCTTTTTGTTCTCAGGTTGTGCAATTTGAGAAGACAGACAAGCTGCTAGCAGGAGTGAAGTCTAACAATTGTTCTCTTCCTCTTCCTGGGTAAAATAAGACAAACTAAGGGCGAGGGTGACTTGAGTGTTGGAGTATGGGTGTATCTGCACTGTAGAATTAATGTAGTTTGACACTATTTTAACTGTCATTACTCAATGCTATGGGATTAAGGGAGTTCTAATTTGATGAGCACCATCATCCTTTGGCAGAGAAAGCTAAAAACCTACAGTAGTAAAAATTCCAGGGCATTGGACCATGGCAGTTAAAGTGGCATCAAGTTGCATTAATTCTTCAGTGTAGATGCACCTTTAGACTCTGGAGACCAGGGTTTGATTCTCCATTCAGCCACAAAAACCAACTGGGTGATCTTCGGTAATTCGCATACTCTCTCAGCCCCAGAAACCCCCATGATCGGTTTGCCTTAGGGTTGGAAACAACTTGGAGGCAAGAACAAAGGGTGAAAAAATGGACTATAGAGCCTGTTGGGAAGATGTAATTTTTATGTCCTCGTAAAGTTGCTAACAAAATCTAATTTAGACACTACTATCCGATTTACTTATCAACAACTTTTTTTAAAAAAATTATTTCTTCATACAGATAACAAAACGATACACTGCAAACCTTTGCCATCTAAAAGATAACACAAAAACTGATTACAAACTTTATGACTGGGATACAGGTTCCAATTGTGATTCCCTTTACCATATATCTTAATTAATTACCCCTTTTAACCCCGCATTCCACCCACCCTTACAACCCTCTTCCAACCCCCCTCCCACCCCCATCTAGGTTACTTGAATCAATACATTGATTTAATTGTCTGGAAGGCCTGATTTAAAGTTTTGTACCTATCTTTTCCTTCTGTTTTGTTGATTAAACAAGACCATTTACTATGCCAATCTTGTCTTGACTGAGTATTCAAATATTTATTTTTCTGGTGGTCGCATCTCTCTGATTATTTAATTAATGATTTCATCCATGAAAAGAAAAAGAAAAGGAAAAAGAAACTTATCAACAACTTTTGAACAAGTAAGGAATTGTGATGGGATCTAAAGATTAAATGTCTTGGAAGAGACTGCTTATATGGGTCCCTTCCAACATAATGGCTGGCCCGGCTCTAGGACACTAATGCCTTGGTTAATCTGATGGACAGTGGAACATGACATATTTTTTTCCTGGACTGCTCATCTGTTTTGATAGCATCAGTTATAATGTCTATCTGGCCTACCTTTCTGAGATGGGCTTAGAAGGCAATGTTCTTTGTTCTGGGCATTCTCAGAAAAACATTTTGGAAAATTCCTGTACCGGAACCCTGTTGTCTTCAGGGTCCTTGAACTGGTGTCTGGTCAGTTTAGGGATAGGCCCGGGCTGTGGCGAAGGCTGGTGAGCAGCCAGCCAGCTGTAATAAATTACTTTGACCAAGAGATCATGAGTTCGAGGCCAGCTCGGAGCCTATGTTTGTCTTGTCTTTGTTCTATGTTAAGGCATTGAATGTTTGCCTTATATGTGTAATGTGATCCGCCCTGAGTCCCCTTTGGGGTGAGAAGGGCAGAATATAAATACTGTAAATAAATAAATAAATAAATAAATAAATAAATAAATAAATAAAAGATGAGGGCAAACGAGCTAAACTTTACTTCAGATAAGACAAGATACATTACTCCAGAAACCATTAATTACATCTTAAAAGTGACTTCCCAGTCTCATTTTCCTTCCTTCCCACTCTACTAACTTTCAGAAGAAATGAAAAACAGAAAGACAAAATGAAGAAAAACCTTCCCTTGCAGTCTCTCACCCTTCTACTCCTGAGGCTCTCGTCTTCACAAAATGTAGCTGCCATGTTGGTGCCCTTGATCTATCATCATAGTTAAACCCTGCTATTGCAGAGATTCCAATCAAAAAATGGGAGGTGTAACAAAATGATATCTAGCTTTGTGGTTTGGCAGCTAAGCTGAAGGAGCTATCTGTCAAGAGGGAGGCCACTCTTCCTGATGGAATCAGGAAGCACATGTCACTGACAGTTGGGACTTGTCAGTTGCAGAGCAAAAGCTAGCTTGAGAGAGAAGCAGGTGGATTCAGTTTAAGTCTACCATATATACTCGAGTATAAGCCGACCCGAAAATAAGCCAAGGCACCTAATTTTACCACAAAAAAACTGGGAAAACATTGACTCCAGTATAAGCCGAGGGTGGTAAATTTCAGAAATAAAAATAGATACCAATAAAATTACATTAATTGAGGCATCAGTAGGTTAAATGTATTTGAATATTTACATAAAGGTCAAATTTGTCCAACTCTGATCAAATCATTATTCTCATCTTCTTCAATGTAAATGTGCTTATGTAGCCTTTTAATAATAATGGAGTAAAATAGTACATGTAATAATAACAGTAATAAATACAGGGAAATAATACATGTAATAATAAATCGAGTTAAATAATAAATGCAATAATAATAATAAGATCAGACTGAATTAATAAATGTACTAATAATTATAATAAAATAGAATTAAATAAATGTAATAGTAGCAACAATAATAGAGAAAAATAATAAATGTAATAATACCAATAATAATAGAGAAAAATAATAAAAGTACCATATATTCTTGAGTATAAGCTGACCCAAATATAAGCCAACCAAGACCCTCATCCGAGTATAAGCTGAGGGTGATTTTTCAGTCTTAAAATAGGGCTAAAAAACTAGGCTTATACTCGAATATATACAGTAGTTGTATGACTTTCAAATATATCATCAAAGATACATCTAGGGCACATCTACTTTGACTCTTTATACTGAAAGAAAAGAGTGGGGTTGGGGGTGAATCAGCCCTAAATAATGCACAGAGTTGATTCAGGTGAATGTAAGTCAAGGCCACATTGTGGTTTGCTCTAAATCAGTGGTTCTACAACTTCCAGAAATCCCAGCCAGTTTACCAACTGTTAGGATTTCTGGGAACTGAAGGCCAAAAACATCTGGGGACCCCATGTTGAGAACCACTGCTCTAAATTCTCTCTCAGAATCTGAAGCAAACCTTAACTTTGGCCCTGTGTTAGCACTTATTCTGAAATGGACCTGGCCACAACTGTTCACATGGCCATCCTATCTTCCCTGGGCGTGTGCAGCCTAGGTCATGGGATGGCACTCACTCCCCCCCTCTCATTCTCATTACTCCAGGTACTAAATAACTAACACTACCATTTTCGTGCCTAGTGGGCACTACAAAGGCCAGAACGACAAAGAAAGGCAGGCAACAACCTTTGTCCCTGGGTGGCCTGAGCTCAGGAAAAGTAGAATGGTGGTGTAAATAGCCACAGATACTTCCTAGATAGGAAGCAGCACATTTGTTTACACTGATCCAAAATGTGGATGAGATGATGCTCCAGAAATCCCATGTTAAGACAATTCCTCCTTTCCCTTCCTTGTGTTGCTTAATCACTCTGGCTATCAATACGCCAGCCACTGAGCAAATGAACACCACAATTTTGTGCCCATAAAACCCAAAATGACAGGGGTGGTCTGGCAAGGGCAAAGTGGTTACAGTACTGCTGAGCTATGCAGATGCCAACCAGTTTGAGGGCATGCATTGCGGATCATGGCAATGTTGATCTAGAGTACCCCACAGCATTGCTGTTTCTGACAAGTGGAGATGCTCCCAAATTGATTTGTATTTATGGCAACCCCATAACTGGTTTTTTTAACCAGTGCCTGTTGAGCCTATTTAGCACCCATTTAAGGGTATTTATTTAGTGCCTGTTTAGCCTACTTAAAAGGTAAAGGTTTCCCCTGACGTTAAGTCCAGTCATGTCTGACTCTGGGTTTTGGTGCTCATCTCCATTTCTAAGCCAAAGAGCTGGCGTTGTCCATAGACACCTCCAAGGTCATGTGGCCAGCATGACTGCATGGAGCGCCGTTACCTTCCCGCCGGAGCGGTACCTATTGATCTACTCACATTGGCATGTTTTCGAACTGCTAGGCTGGCAGAAGCTGGAGCAACAGCAGGCGCTTACTCCGCTCCCGGGATTTGAACCTGGGACTTTCGGTCTGCAAGTTCAGCAGCTCAGTGCTTTAACACACTTCGCCACCAGGGCTTCTACTTAGTGCCTGTTTAACTCCTGGTTAGCTCCTGGTTAAGGACATGGAGTATTTGAGCTGGAATGTTTTACTACTATTAAATAGCTATTGTGGCCTCTTTGAATGGTATTATTCCATTATAATTATAATTATTATGAAATTGACCTTTTAGTGTCTCTATTACTATATTATTATTGTTGTTTTTGAATGGTCATTGTGTGTTTTCCAGCTCTAAGAGTCTTTATAATAATTATTATTATTGAATGGCCATTATTGTCTCTTTTAACTGAATGAATTTGTAAAAAAGATATATTCAGAGAAGTTTCATCACTATCTTCCTCTAAGACTGAGACAGTGTGATTGCCCAAGGCAGAGCCAGCCCTAGGTATTTTTCAAGTGTAGGCGAACAGAATTTTGGTGCCCCCCCCCCCCCCCAACCAATCACTGAAAAATAAAAGCGTGGGATAAGTGAAAATGTTGGATAATAAGGAAGGATTAAGGAAAAGCCTATTAAACATCAAATTACATTAAGATTTTACAAATTAAGCACCAAAATATCATGTTTTACAAGAAATCAATAGAAAAAGCAGTCTCGACTGCGCCCCCGTATGTTTTGCACCCCAAGCGACTGCTTAATTCGCCTCATTGTTGGACCAGCTCTGGCCCAAGGTTATCCAGTGGATTTCTATGACTCAGCTGATATTCAAGGTGCATCTACACTGTAGAATTAATTCAGTTTCACACCACTTTAACTGCCATGACTCAAGATATGGAATCATGGGATATGCAGTTTCATAAGGCCTTTAGCTTTTTCTGCCAAAGAGTGCTGTTTTCTCACCAAATTATAAATTCCATTATTCCACAGCACTGAGCCAGGGCAGTTAAAGTGGGATCAAGCTGCACTAACTCTAGTGGATTCAGACCCTAGACTCCCAGTCCAAACAAATTAATTAAATGCATGCATCTCTTTGTCTATGCATCTGTAAAAAGAATGATGAATGGGAAAAGTTGAAATAATTTAACAATGTTATTTTTCACAGACATTGTGCGACGACGTCTGATTTATCAATGGAAAGTCGCCAGCTAGAATTCTTTAAAGGAATAGAAGTATATAAACAGTAGTCTGGATTTTTTGTGTTGGTAAAACTGAATTATGTAATCAAAGTGACATGGCTCTGTACAGCAATGAAGGAATAGATATGGTTTTGAATCAAAGGCACATACAAAAGCAAGATATTTTAATAGGGGTTGCCAAAAAAAAGCAAGTTTGACATAAAACGGGCCAACTCGCACTTTAAAACACCATGAGGACAGATCAAATGACAAAAGAGCAGCACAGAAATAAAGTTTCATTTCTTTGTGTCATCAAGAACATTTTCAACTGCAGAATTAATCATTAAACAGAACAGACTTCTAATGCTGATTTAAGCCTTTGGGGGTAGCTAGTTGCCTTAGGCATGAACTTTGAAGTATTTTTTGAGGTCACAAGATGCTTGCTGAAACTTGGTTATGAAGGGAATATGTTCCTGTTTTTAGCTTAAATCAGTTGCAAAGTATTTAGACTTCCGGACCTTGTTCAAAGTATAAAATATCATGCTGCCTTTTTAGTGATTATGTATGCATGTCTTCGGCGCTATTTGTACACATTTTAAGGGCAGAGTCTAACTTATTTTGTCTAGTGATTGTTGTCTCTTTTCTAAACGTGGGTCACATTTATGGTCACTATGAAATGAAATGGCATATCATGCGGTATTAAAAGGTTCTGGAATAAATACTGAACTTGCAGTGTGATTGATTGATTGTAGTCATCCTAGATCAGGAAGGATATGTTGGTCCACCTGAATTGCTATTGTACATTTTAATGATCCTGAGTGCATTATTAGAAACGGTGCCAATATTAAAAGATATTTAGAAATAGGCATGGGTTCAGAATCAGTGCTCCAGGAGCACACCTAAGTTGATAACCTGCATCTTCAGGAGGAGAGTATCCCAATTTTAGCATAAGTTGAATCCTGTCTATTTGGTCTAACTTTTCATTGAGCAGAAACACCCCTGTCTTCTCTGGATCGAGGTTCAATATCTTTGTTCTCATGAAGAACCTCATCAGACATTCTTCAGACTCAGTTTCTATGCACTTAGAAAACTGAGCCCCACTAGAGACCCATGGAGGCCATCACATGGCGTGAGGACACGTCCAGTGGGAATCCATTTCCTAAGGGCATTAAAATGGAGCCAAAGCCCATCTTCAGGAGTCAGGTGTTACCTGACTCCAAAAAGGTTCCAAATGGGAGAAAGCAGGGGGAAGATGAGAGAAAGATGGAGATGGATGGTCCTCCCTCAAGACATGAGGGAACGGGTTAAGATGGTTCCCTCCACTTTCCTCTTGCTTTGTCTGATGAAGTCCTAAGTCACTTACTTGAAGGTAAAGGGTAAAGGTTTCCCCTGACGTTAAGTCCAGTCATGTCTGACTCTGGGAGTTGGTGCTCATCTCCATTTCTAAGCCGAAGAGCCAGCGTTGTCCGTAGACACCTCCAAGGTCATGTGGCTAGCATGACTGCATGGAGCGCTGTTACCTTCCCGCCGGAGCGGTACCTATTGATCTTCTCACATTGGCATGTTTTCGAACTGCTAGGTTGGCAGAAGCTGGAGCAACAGCGGGCGCTTACTCCGCTCCCCGGATTTGAACCTGGGACCTTTTGGTCCGCAAGTTCAGCAGCTCAGCGCTTTTACACACTGAGCCACCAGAGGTTCCAACACTTACTGATATCAGGCAGTTATTTGGAACCAATCCAGCTTCCCTGGAATCAGGGCCATCTTAGCAACTTCATATGCCTATGGGCAAAGCAGTACACAACTACTCACAGGAATAAAAAGAGAAGAGAAGGAAGAGAAGAGAACCTCGCTTCGACCTCTCCAATTGAAAGAGAGGCAGTGCTTCCCTCTTTTCTTGCCTTGTTTTCTGCATAGAACAATGCATTCCATGCTTCCTTTTTGTTTTTTCCTTGGACCCAACCCACACACAGACACAGACACATATCTGGGAGTTAGAAGGAGAAAGGGGAAGGTGTGAAAAAACAGGAATTGAAAACAAAGTTTATATCTTTATTGCAGTCAATAAAAAAATTATCTCATGAATGCAGACATGCCAACTGTCTGCTACAAGTCATAATTTCCCTCCTTCTACTGAGTTAGTGGGAGATATTAATATTGAGATGAGTGAGCAGAAAATTGTGTTAAATTCTGGTCTGTGCATAGATTGGCATCTATTCTCTTGGTGACTGTCCAATGTGCTCATGCGATAAGAGGGCATTGCCTAGAAATATATGGATAATAGGGAGGGAAAGAGAGGGCGGTGCATTGTTTAAATCCAGATAGCACCAGACCCAAAAAGCTCTGCACAGCCTCTCCCAGTGATTTTGTGTTTATGGAAAATATGTGTTCACAAACAGAAAGACCTGGTTTATATAATAACAATGGAACTGATTTGACTTCTCATTGCAGTAAGTGGGATGTCAAGATGCACTCTTTGACTTATGGTGATCCTATCATAGGGTTTTCTGGGCAAGATTTATTGAGAGGAGGTTTGCCATTGCCTGCCTCTTAGAATATAAGAGTTTTGACTTCTACAAGTGTTTTTCTGTGGTTGAGCAAACTACTGTACTAGCGTTTCCCAAGCTCTAATCTTCTATGTATTTTAGACTTCAGCTCCCAGAATCTCTGATCATTAGTAAATGCAGCTGAGGCTTCTAGGAATTGAAGCCCAAAATACCTGGGATACTAGAGTTGGGATATCACTGCACTATGTCATGCTGGCCCCAAATGCATGTTTACTCAAGTGCCACTGAATTTAGTGAAACTTGCTCTCAGATAGTTGAATACAAAACCACACCCTTTGAGACATGTCTTCATCATATGTTCCACCTTCATATTGCTCATATCAATCTCAGTATCCAAAGGCTATATAATAATTTCACTTCCTCTCAACCACCCAAGAGAAAAATAAGGCCACCCAATTTCATAATTCTTGCAAGTTGGCATGAAGCACCTTTCCTCTGTCAACAACTCAGTGTAAATGGCTCTGGCACATTCCTTGTAGCTGAAATGGTATTTTAACTAAACTCTGCTGTGAAGGGAAGAGGGCTTGGCTGATGCATTTTTTTCAGCCTGGCTTTGTGTCAAATGGGGTCAGATAAAAAGCATATGCAGAAGTAAGTACATACTCAATATTTCTGGAGAAATTGAAACATTTCTAAGCCTTCCAAATCTCTAGAAAACCAAAAACATGGAGAAAGTGGCAAAACATTTGAATGCACAATCAAGAATTAGATGTCTCTATTTGTTTCCAATATACAAGAAACAAGACTCAAAGTACAAGTATTAATCATTTAACAGATATTCAGTACAAAATATATTTTGGGCCCAACTTATTCTAGCCACAAGATGGCAATCTTCAAACACCTCTGTCTTGAAATGACTGAAAAGACTGGCGGCATCATCTTAGTTTTAACATCTTGAACTATATTTCAAAGATAGATGGTGCCAT
This sequence comes from Anolis carolinensis, assembly GCF_035594765.1. Taxonomy (NCBI): domain Eukaryota; kingdom Metazoa; phylum Chordata; class Lepidosauria; order Squamata; family Anolidae; genus Anolis; species Anolis carolinensis. Next base: position 87,158,946 of record NC_085846.1, read on the forward strand.
CATTTATCGCTTGCAAAATGTTACAGAACATATGCAGTAAATACAATGAACAACCTATGCAGTAGGTGATGGTTAGTTAATAAGGCAAACAACTCTCGCTTTCTGTCCTTCTCTTGCCCCTCTCCTCCTTGTGCATGCTCACCCTTAAAAAATCATCAATGGGTGTAGTTCTTAACATGATCATTGAGGAATTCCAACTTCACTTTTCTACAAAAGTATTGGTCCAGTATTGGGATTCCAGTCTGGAATAACATCTTCATATAGTAGATATTATCTGATTAAGGAGTGAGCATTTTGTGCAACTGGCCCTTAATAAGGAATTGTGGCTAATTGCACCTTTACCTCTTTGAATCATAGAGTTGGATGGGGTTGAATGACGATTCAATTCAATCCCATGACATGCAAGAATTCATAATCAAAGCACGTCTGACAGACAAATAGCTTTTACAAATAGCCATGAAGTTCTTCGTAAAGTTTAGGTGAAATCTCTTTTTCTGTAGTTTGATTAATTGCTCTATGTGCTAGGATCTGGGAAGTTCTACACAGTCACATAATGCAGGTTGAAACCAGTATCCAATATCCCCCTCTCCCTTCTCTCAGATTCTTTTGCCAGTCACATGGCATGGAAAGAGGAAGAGGGATTGACAATCACGAAGTAGGGAGCCCTGTTGCCATTGAAGCAACAGGGAGGGAGGGGGTGAAAGAGGGCAGCTGTCTTACCTCTCCAGACCACCTGAGTCCAGGGAGTGCAGAATGGTTGTGGGGACACCTGTAGCCAGTTCTACATAGGATCCAGGCTTTCTCTTGAGTTATTTCAACTCAAGGTGCAGCCACATCAAGCTTTTCCAGAGTAAAACTGGATCAGCCTGTGTGCATTTTGTGGCCACTCATGGGCTGTTCCAAAATTAGTAAAGGTAAATGTAAAGGTTTTCCCCTGACGTTAAGTCCAGTCATGTCCGACTCTGGGGGTTGGTGCTCATCTCCATTTCTAAGCCAAAGAGCCAGCGTTGTCTGTAGACACCTCCAAGGTCATGACTGCATGGAGCGCCATTACCTTCCCGCTGGAGCGGTACCAAAATTACACCAATCTAAATGGTCAGTGTAGATGGGACCTCTGGACCATCAGATGGGGGGAAAGGACAAAAAAACTGATTACCTTGCATTGTTGGCGAGGAAGCGATCAATGGGGCGAGGCCACGGCCAGCGTCATGTGATGGGGTTTGACAGGTTCCATCCCCAAAGAGGAGGAAAGGACCAAAAGCCCTTTGTGTGATAAGCTGATAGAACTGCATTGGCTTTCTTTAGCTGCCACATCACATTATTGATTCATTTTTAGCTTGTGGTCTACTAAGGCCCCTTCTACATTGCCATAAGAAATCCAGATTATCTGATTTGAACTGGATTATATGGCAATGTAGAATCATATAATTCAGTTCAAATCAGATCATGTGGATTATCTGATTTGATCATCTGGATTATATGGCAGTATAGTAGGGGCCTAAGTCTCCTAGATCCTTTTTGCATATATAGTTGTCTTCAACAGTTGACTGACTGGCTTTATGTTCAATTGACTGTGTTATAATTGCGAGGGAGGGAGGGAGGGAGGGAGGGAGGGAGGGAGGAAGGAAGGAAGGAAGGAAGGAAGGAAGGAAGGAAGGAAGGAAGGAAGGAAGGAAGGAAGGAAGGAAGGAAGGAAGGAAGGAAGGGGGGGAGAGGATATATTTAAATTGCAATGCCTATAAATTCCTTACCACTGGCTATGTTGGCTAGGACTGCAGACTAGGATGCGGAACAATGGCTTCAAACTACACGAAAGGAGATTCCACCTGAACATCAGGAAGAATTTCCTCACTGTGAGGGCTGTTCAGCAGTGCAACTCTCTGCCCCGGACTGTGGTGGAGGCTCATTCTTTGGAGGCTTTTAAGCAGAGGCTGGATGGCCATCTGTCGGGGGTGCTTTGAATGTGATTTCCTGCTTCTTGGCAGGAGGTTGGACTGGATGGCCCATGAGGTCTCTTCCAACTCTACTATTCTATGATTCTATGATTCTATGATTCTAGGACACCTGGGAGTCTAGACTAAAATATCTGGGTAGCCACTAATGCCCACCAATGGACTACTTGGATAAAGCACTGCTACTTCACTAATATTGCCAGGCAAGAAATTGGTCCAAACAATGTTTAATTTCAACATTGTATAAGGAATGGTCTCATCAAGATGGAGGTTTTATTTATCATGGTAAAAGCGAACCGGGGTACAGCTATAATGTATGTAAAAACACAAAGTAAAAAACTTGGCATTATATTAAATGTCCTTTGACCAGTAGCCTCTGATGTTGCTGTGAGAAGGTCCTCCATTGTGCATGTGGCAGGGCTGAGACCACATTGTAATAGATGGTCTGTGGTTTGCTCTTCTCCACACTCACATGTCGTGGACTCACTTTGTGGCCCCATTTCTAAAGATTGGCTCTGCATCTCATGGTGCCAGAACACTGTCTCTTCAGCACCTTCCAAGTCACCCAGTCTTCTGTGTGGAGGTAGAAGTGAGAAGAAATAAAGAACTGAATTACATCAAGTTCCATTTGGTGAAGAACATTCTAACTGTCTGACAGGTATCTGAGAGCAAATGTCTAGCCAAAACAGCACTTCTCTGATGCTTGATTTCTTTCTGGGAGGAGATAGTTCTGTGCCCATCTTAATAGCAGTGGCAGTCAAAACCTAAGTAGTCATTGCTACATGTCAAATAAAGGAGTTTGTTCTTATATTCTAGGAAAGAAAAGACCTACATGTAGAACCCTGCTTCTGATGATACTACATATAATTTTATCAACTTTATCCTATTGCTTTCCAGTCTTCTGTCTCCATACTACCTGAAGGAGATGAGTGTGTCCAGGCACTGATGTTATTTAGCATTGTCTCATTTAAAAGAAATAAAGGAAAATTAATTAGTTTAAGCACAAGGCCAACATGGTTGAAATCAGAATGTACCATTTCTTCTTACAAGATAAAAGGTCAAAATTAGTTTTGAGGAAAGCTCTTGAGTACAAAATTAGAACATACTGAGATGGGAGTGACTTCCATATGAAAGAGCTATAGAGCAAAATTGTGTGGATATTCCACAAAGGTTGAAGATTTTCCTTTAAATGTTTATTACATTTTGCATATGTGACTCAGCTACTTCATCATGTTGTCTGTTTGATATTTTTGGGCATTATGATCATATGAATCTTTTTATATTCTCCAACTTGCCAAATAGTGCTCACAGTAACCTGATATTCCCACACAATACTCTTCAGCAGTCAATTTCCTGTTTGCAAAATATATCTATTTCTAGCTATTCAGCTTGTGTGGTTTGGTTTTGGCAATCTATTGGAGCATTGGATTCAAAGCACTTGTTTGGGATCATCCAAGAAAGTTCTGTCTCATTTAAAACCAGAGCTATTATGGATGCTTCCAGGTGGCATAAAAATTTGCATTAAATGAGTGGGTTTAAAAATCTTGGGACCTGACAACAAGTCCAGATACAGACCTGTCAGTCCCAGGAAATGGTCTCCTGCCGTCCTGACACCTCCCTTTTACAAATCTGCAAGATAGGCGGGGGACATTAGGTGGAAGTTTTTAAAAAATTATATCCAAGATGCTGGATTGTACATGCTCTCATGCAGATTTCTCATTTTCTCTTTTTAATATCATAAAGATCAGAACAAAGGAATGGTTGTAGAGAGTTCTAATTGTAATTGCTTTCCAATTGTGTTTCCATTTAGCCATGTCCGTTGCTTCATTTTTGACAGCCTTGATCAGCTGTTTTGGTCTTTTAAAAGACTGAGCAGTCCACACCAGGTATAGGAAGGAAGTCATGTGTATGATTGCAAGGATATACAGTCATGCAAATAAGCACATTTTTTGGCTGGACTCAGGTTTTAAGCACACCTTTTAAACATGTACTTTTCAACTATTAAGCTGATTCTGGGTGCACTTTTGCAAAACATCATTTAGCCACCCCATCCCTTTTATCCGTGTTTCTTCCGGGTTTTATGGCATATGTAGAAGGGCCCTATGTCTTTAAGAAGGAACTACTAATCTTTCTTTGGGTGTATCTACATTGTAGAATTAATGTAGTGTGATACCACTTTGACTGCCATGGCTCAATGTTATGGAATCCTAGAATTACTCACTGCCTTAGGTTACTTTGAAAAGTTATCCATTTAATAAATATGGATTTGTCTTTCCTGATCTTAATCTTTATCTGCTAACCCTTTCCCCAATAGATTCTCAGAGAGTTGCCCTTTGTGTTTACAGCCCTCTTCTCTGAAACTTTAACTGAAAAAAAAAACCCATGAAAAATGTCTCCCTGCCCTTGGATAGCATTAGAGCATTTTTACCGTATGTTAGGCAATATTTACAATTGCAGAATTTGTTCTTTTTGAAACAACGCCCTGCTGCCTTGACTGCTCTTGGAAATGCTTATGGGATTAATACAGGGAAAAAACCTTAATAATAGTTGTTTATGGGCTTACCACTAGACTGATTTTAATTGCCATGGCTGCATCCTTTAGGATCCTGGCATTCTTTGACAGAGAATTCTAAATATTTCTTCTAAAATAGCATATCCCAGGAATCAATGGAACGTTGCCATGGCAGTTAAAATGGAAAAGCAAGCACTACAGTTATAAAATCCTACAAATATTTGTTGTTGTTTAATATATATGCAGCATACAATGTCAGTAATGAATAGAATATGGAAGTGGGTTATTCATCCTAACTAATGAACTATGGCATTGGCTTCCATACTCACTGTATGAACAGATACTAAGCTGTGACTTATTGACTAAAAGTTGTGTTCCAGATATAATAGAAACGACCACAATTTTAATCAAATTTCTAACTACTAGTAATCTAATTGTTGACTTTGAAATTATCCTGATGTATATTTTAAACACTTGTGCTGCCCCTTTACAAATATGTGTGTGTGTGTGTGTGTGTGATGTAGTTACAACTGCATGAGTTTTTGAATTTTACAAATATTCATGTGCATTAAATGATCTGCCTATTTTCTGAAAGTAACCCACTGGTCATTTGTGAAGAGATTGTCCATGTCTTTCCTGTGGCTAAAATATTGAAAAGATAAGCCATTGCCTTCTTTTTATTTCATTCGATGAGAACTTTCCATTTATAGCAGCATTTGAAAGTGTGGCACTATCTACAGCTTCAATCTGATTCTTTTTAGACAAAATCCACAAAGCAGTGAAGTCTTTATTGGGTTAACTAGTCTTATACAGAACATGGCTGAATTTCAATGTAAGCTACATCATGTGCTGTAAATGGATTAGGAATTTTATTGCCTGTTGTTTACTGGCCATAGTCTCTAATCTCTCACTGGCCATGAAAACAGTTACCTGCATTGAGTTTCCTCCAGACCATCTTATCTGACAACAGAAGTAACAATGGGGAAAAATGTAGGCCTATGAGTATAACATCATCTCTTTTCCTCTCCTGTGTGATTTTTAACTTTTTTTGCCTGATGAAAAAGCCAGTGAAGTTTTGAAAGCTTGCATTTTAGTTGGTCCAGTAAAGGTTTCACTATTTTGTAGGTTATGTGTTTTGTTGTATTTTGCTACATGGTCAACATGGTTATCCTTAAATATATTTGTCTTTAGACAGAGAGATATGTTGTTAATGAATGAGTAATATATTGGTTCTCAGAAGTACTCTACTTTGGGTGCTATTTTGTATGTGTGTTTGTTTCTGAATACCACATTTAATCATATAATAGTCTCATTCCCCCAAAAGGGGGTGCAACTATTATGTGGTGAAAAGTGCTTCTGCCAGCCGAGTGAAGTCCTATAGCTGTAAATGACAAGCACCCTTCATTCGCTCATCCAGGCAAGTGTGGGGTGTATAAATAAAGGGTACAACTTTTATGTGAGAAACATCAAGTATACCAACACTGCGGCCCAAAAGGGGGATGTGGGACTACTATTATGTGATTGTGATGACAACTATTATGAGATGAAATACAGGTATGTACCTTTTGTATAATTTTTTAAAAAGAAGAGGAGACTAGTGCTGTGGTGAGTAGTTCACAATATCGCCTATCACAACACCAGTTTACCATTCTGTGGTCATGCTCCCAAAACATAACATTTGTGTACAATATGGAACTTTATTTATTTCATGTCAAAAGCATTGTACAACGAATACATTTCAAATAATGGAAATAAAAAAAAGAAGAAATCACAAGCAACTAAATAGTTTTGGACCAAAAGCGGGCAACAGCAACCGCATTGTCTAGCTTTAAACAACTCCTCCTCCGTGCATGAGGCAGGGCATTGTGGGCAAGCATACATGTGCTGAGTTGTTTGTTCAGCTCCACAGTCACACAAGGTGGAGGATTCCTCCAGGTAGTGCCACCTTGCCAAGTTGTCTTTTGATCTGCCCACTCCACTTCTGAGTCTGTTCAGGGACTTCCAAGTTGCCCATTCTTGGTTTGCCCCTGGAGGAAGACCCTCTTGGGGGGTCATCCAGTTAGAATTGCCAGGTTTAGCTGCCCAGAGGGACACCCTTGCTGCTGCTGGAGGAACATCAAGAGGAGTGGTGGTTCTCATGAAGCCCTTCCTTGATTTGAGTCTGGTGGGAGGAGGGTGATAGCCATGCAGTGGGTGGCTTTCACAATGTTCGACCTTTTTTCTCTCACCGTTAGCAGCAACTTCCCGTCGCACGTCAGGAGGGGCAATGCCAGCTAACTTGTAGAGTTTATCAACAGGTGTAGGTTTAAGGCATCCTGTGATGATTCTGCATGTTTCATTCAGTGCTATGTCCACCTGCTTTGCATGGGCAGACTTGTGCCAAACAGGACAGGCATACTCTGCAGTTGAGAAAGACAAGGCCAGGGCTGATGTTCTTATTACTTGTGGGTCTGTACCCCATGCGCTGCCAGTCAGTTTCCGCAGGATGTTATTGCGTGCAGCTACTTTGTGCTTGGTGTTCATGCAGTGTTTCCTATATGTTAGTGTTCGGTCTAAGGTGACACCAAGGTATTTAGGATGGAAACAGTGTTCGAGCTCTTGGCCTTCCCAAGTAACTTTCAGGAACTAAATTTGCACATAATCACACAAAAGCCGATTTGTATTTGCAACAGGAAATGCTGGTGGCCAGTGGTTTTGGCAAGCTATTTGTGGTTATGCATGCAAACATAGATACACTTCATCTCATCATTTACATATGTCCAAAAAGATCTGATCACTGGAGAATATTCAAATGTTTGGACCAATAATGTTCAAAAATTCTTTGAAAGCATGAAGAACTAAATTTTTATTTTAGAAAGTGGTAATACAGTAGAGTCTCACTTATCCAACACTCGCTTATCCAACGTTCTGGATTATCCAATGCATTTTTGTAGTCAATGTTTTCAATATATTGTGATATTTTGGTGCTAAATTTGTAAATACAGTAATTACAACATAAAATTACTGCGTATTGAACTACGTTTTCTGTCAAATTTGTTGTATAACATGATGTTTTGGTGCTTAATTTTTAAAATCATAACCTATTTTGATGTTTAATAGGTTTTTTCTTAATCTCTCCTTATTATCCAACATATTCGCTTATCCAACATTCTGCCAGCCCGTTTATGTTGGATAAGTGAGACTCTACTGTACTTCTAATATTTGTGATTATAGAGAAACTATAATATATGTTCTAAACATATATAGCTGAAATTATCATAGAGAAGCCAAAACATAGAATCAAGACAAAAGCATATATGCTATAGCATTGCATGCATATGAAACAATACTGATGAAGAAACAAGTCACAGTTCAGTTTTTAGATGGCAACTTGTCTTATCAAGAGTTCTACCACTGCATTTCTTGGATACTCTTTCATACTTATGCAAGTTTGTAAACTATTTAACTATTTTGAAATAAATGGAGTGGTATACATGAAACACATTTCAGTACTGTAGTTGCCTTCATGGGAAAAGGTTGTTTGAAAAGTGCATGCTTGGAGAAAATCTAGAGATTTATTGAGTGTAACTTTGTTTCCAACACATAGTCAGGAGAAATAAATGATTTATCTTGAGCCAAATTGGAAATCTGGAGAAAGGGCAAAGGCTTGCATTAAATTATATTTTTGTTGATGTTAATCAACACCAAACATCACAAAGTCATGGAGCAAAAAAAAAAAATCCCTCCTTACTTGTTCAAGAGAATATGAAAATGTCACATAAGATCACAGAAGAAACAAATAGAAAGAAGCAACATAAGAGACAAAGAAATAGAAAGAAAGAAGTTCTCCCTTTTAATTTACTTCCCTTCCACATTTCTCTTTGAGGGAACCTGATGTCATAGTACACCCAGAAGAATCACATAACTTCTGTCAAGATAAATTCTGACAAAATTTGGGAAATATTCCATTTAGCTCCTTAGGTAAATGAAGAAAAACTAGCAAACCCAACTTAGGCCTGTTCAGATCCTGCCCAGATGTTTCAGCAGGTTACTCAAAACCCATATTTTTGTGCTAATTCCAGAAGCATATCTCATTCCCTAGTTTAGATGGCTAATTTTCTGGATGGATGCTTAATCACTGAGTACAAGGCAATATGAGTCATTCCAAAAGGACAGAAAGTTTAGTATGAGGCAATCTGAGTCACTTCAAAAGGAGTGAAAATTCATTTTGAAAAGATCATTGTCAAAAAGTCAAAAGTCCATTGATCTCTCAGTCCTGCCCAGTCTTAACTTGTGGGATCTTAAGTTCACCATAAATATACTTATGCATGTTTTCCCTTCGGTGTTAAATAAAATATTTGATAGGACAACAGGACTTCTAGCTGACAGCAATCCAACACGGCAGCATTCAAATTTTGGAACAAGCAAATTACCCAGGTAATGTGGGTTGGCATTTCCATAGATTATTTTATTGTGTAGAATGTGAGTATCATCATGCTGCAAGTGAGAAGCCAGCATAAGCAGATCAAATTTTGTAGGAATGAAAGACTTCTTCCTGTTGTTGTTGCATGCCTTCAGAAAATTGTTGACTTGCACCCTCATCAGATGGGATAAAAAATGGCGACATATGCTGTTTCCTCTTCCCTTTTGCAACAGAGCCCATCAGCTCCCATCGCATGACGTACATCTACTTCTGGTGGAATTCTGTTGTGTTGCATTGGAATCAACAGGGGGAAGCCAGGCTTCCCACTGAAATGGGCCCTGGGGTAAATTGGCTGGTGCAGGACATGAGGCGACAGGTTCTCCCCGCCGGGCCCTGTGGCGATTCTGGCAGCACATATGATGAGGTCCTTAAAGCAGCTTTAAGGTGAAATCATGGGGTTTTCTTGTCAAGACTTGCTTTGAAGAGGCTTGCCATTGTATTCCTCTGAGGCTGAGAGTGTGCCACCCAGTAGGTTTTCTTGGCTAAGAGATGTTTTTAATCCTGGCCTCTCAAAGTCCTAAGACAGATCATTAAAGATTTCCTTGTCTGTCAGATGTTCAGTTTAAGGGAATGGAATGTTATTCAGCAGTAGGTTTATGGGAGATTGGACTTGCCACTTTGGCTAGTTGATTGTAGATCAAGGAGGTCAAACTGCATATTGAATCTTCAGTTCAATGGTAGGAGCACATTTCAACCTAACAATGTGTTTTCTCAGCCTATTTGCACTAGAATTCTATAGGTAAAGGTAAAGGTTTCCCCTGACGTTACATCCAGTAGTGTCCAACTCTGGGGATTGGTGCTCATCTCCATTTCTAAGCCGAAGAGCTGGCATTGTCCATAGACACCTCCAAAGTCATGTGGCTGGCATGACTGCATGGAGCGCCGTTACCTTCCCGCCAAAGCAGTACCTACTGATCTACTCACATTTTCATGTTTTTGAACTGCTAGGTTGGCAGGAGCTGGGGCTAACAGCAGTATTTGGACCTGGGACCTTTTGGTCCGCAAGTTCAGCAGCTCAGCGCTTTAACACACAGTGCCACCAGGAGTTCTATAGTCACATCCAATTTCAAAAGTGCCATGAGTCTGTGCTATTGATACAATTACAATATAACATTCTCATCTAGAGAACTCTAGCTTTTTACCACACTGCAAACCCCAGGATACTGTTGATTGCAGCCATTGCAGTTAAAGTAGAATTAAGCATTATAATTGCATAGTGTGAGGAGGCAAGGATGCCCTTCGTCATACTTAGAGAAGACCAAAGACCTCATCATATTGAGGTCCTCAAGCCGGGAGATAGTGAGGGCATCCATGGGGAAATGGGGCTAATCCAGTGGGCTGCGGGGCACCGTCACCCTGCATCACCTGCATTGCCCCCTTCCCCATCACATGGGGGAAAGCGGTGATGCCAGGCTTCCCCCCACACTATCCTTGGCTTACTTAAGGAGAACACAGGTAGCCACCTGTGTTCTCAGGGCTCTGTCCTAGGATGCTTCCAGGACCGAACTCGATGGAGCCCTGCCGGAAATAGCCCTGCATTAAGTAATAGGCTCCAGCGGGCTCTGTCCTGGCTCTGTCCTGAAAGTGTCCTAGGATGGAATCCAAGTCTCATGTGATGAGTTCCCTAGTGAAATCACAGGGATGAATGTTGGTTACATGATTAAACTAAGTGGATCTACTTTAAGTATGACCTTTAGTCTAGATTCCAACCTAATGATCATTCAAAATGTGAGATACTAGGCAGTGATTCTACCACACACAAAGTATATGCTGAAAAAGGATGTTCAGAAAAAGCAGTAAATTATTCTCAACTGAGAACATTTCAACAGCATAGATGAAAGATTCCTGCTAATTTTCTTTTTAAATGCATATATCCAGCAATTCAAATGTGTCTGGCTGTTTCTTATGCATAATCTTGACACTAATTGCACTAATTGAAACATTAAGAAAATTACATTGTAAATACATTTTCATTAACAGTAAATCTCATTCTTCCTGATGCAATGGCAAAAACGTCTCTTCTATTTAATGATTAAAAGGCACGCCTTCACTTAGATTTTTAATCTTTTTAATCTCTTGTTTGACCTTCAATATTTTTTCCTATCCCTGTGCATATTATGACGTGCATAATAAGAAAAAGGAAGGAAGCACAAATGTTTCTACCTGGGGCATGCTCTACTACAACTTTTTTGTTTACTTCACACACTTCATGTCCGGATGCAAGACCCTTGAAGTTGAAGGGGGTATCTCCACTGACGTCAATGGGTGTCTTTTCAGACCCTGAGGTATCAAAATGCCTTAATGAAGCTCCAGTTGAATCCTGTGTCTTTTCCACTAGGAAACCAAATGTCTGTCTTAAATGTTTCAACACTCAATTGTCCAAAATGTACTGAAGAATTTTGCTACGAGGGTTTGCTGACATTTGGAAAGAAAAATGTGTTCTCATCTCTGAACACACCTTTAGATCTTGGCTTGGCATCAGAATGGCATGTTCTTCTCTGGTTGCTCATATCTTTGATACTTGTCTAAGAATGAATATCTTTGCATCTATCGACTTCCTTGCCTTACATAAGATATTTTTATGTTGATTACGAATATGATGGGAAATGTAACGCAGTTAGTGGGGGGGGGGGGGGAGGGCAAATCAGATATGAGGAAACAGAAAAAACTGGAATGAATAATTTCCCAGGAAGATGTGTATGTGTGTGCATTGCTTCTCAGCCTTTCAACTGGCAATTGCCAGGAAAGCTACCACTTTCACCAAAATTCAATGGAAAATATTAAGGAACTCTCTGGTGTAAAAGGTGTATTGTTATAGTCATTTGATATCATTGTAATTGATGGGGATCCTTCCTATAGAATATTTGGATTTGTAGTTTATTGAGGTGCTGCAAATTCTCAATGAGAAAATTTGAATGCTATAGTTGGGTGGGTGGAATTAGGGTTCTTCTCCTAAATACCTTACCAAAATTTTAAATTTCTTAAATTTCTCTAGGAAATAGAAATATGTTTTAATTTGTGTATTTTATAGAAATATCTATTAATATGTGTATTTTATAGAATGTTTGAAATGAGTATGTGTTTTAACTATGTTGTAATCTGCCTCAAGCCATTAGGCAGTTAGGAAATAAAATTATTATTATGATTATTAATAATAATATGTCAACCTGGTATCAATGTACTGTAGCTGTGTAGAGTACGAACACTCAGGAAATAATATTTTGTCAGAATACTCTGTGGTATTGTAATGCAAGGGAATATTGTAGCACCTTTGAGAATAACTGAAAGAAGTTGTAGCATTAAAATGAAGCTCCAAGTTGACTCAAAATTGTGTTGTCAAAGGCTTTCATGGCCAGAATCACTGGGTTTTTGTTTGTTTTCCGGGCTGTATGGCCATGTTCCAGAAATATTATCTCCTGAATACAAAACGTCAGGAGAGAATACTTCTAGAACATGACCATACAGCCCGGAAAACACACAACAATCCCGTGACTCAAAACTGTGACGATGTGTGCTGCAGCACAGATTGAAGGATATACAATGCATTGAAGAAAGTTGCAGGAAAGTTTGAGTGAAGCTCTTTAATGTGATTGCAACAGATCTGAATATGTTCCATGGTTAGTGATTTTCCTGGCCTCAAACGAGTTCCAGACCTGTCAATTTAATCAAGTGTACAGTGTAACCAGCTCCTCCAAAGCCAGTTGCAAGCTCCATTATAGTGTCAGTGTAGATAGATATGTCCTTAGACAACCCTACCACAGGGTTTTCTTGGAAGTTGTCCAGAGGGAATTTGCCTTTGACTCCCTCTGAGGTTGAGAGAGTGGGACTTGCCCAAAGTCACCCAGTGGATTTCTGTGCTCAAGCTGGTCTCCAGAGTCATATTCCAATATTCTAATATTCAGACCACTACACCACATTCTTGTCATAGCTACCATTAAAAAGGAATTCATCACAGGTAATATATGTATGTATGTGGAATGTACGAAGCTGTGAGCTGGCCAAATAACATCAGAGTTGGTCCAGGATCAAGAGACAGATCTGAATGACATGCAAGGATAAATATATATTTGTGCACTATGCAAAAAATTGCCTTGATTGCCCCATAAAGTAAGCTCCCATTATGGCCAAGGAAGGCAAAGAGAAATGTGGTTGGTGAGCATCAAGCAATATTCCCCGACTATTGGTATTACTAATCAAACCAACACTAGCACTGACATATATTTCCATGCTAAATATGAACAAGAAGACATATGATGGAAGGAGCTCTGTTTTCTCATCAGATGGAACCAGCTGGGATGGCATTTTACTACACCTGTTGGCACTGAAAGCTAAATGCAACTGCTCGTAAAGCACTGAGGCAAGTCACAAACTGGCAAGGCCAGCTTTGCTGTTATGCACATGAGACGGTTGCCCCAGGGGTATGATTCAGAGTGTCACAAAAAGACTACAAATAGTTCTTTAATTTAAATTTGATTACATTTTTACTACCATGAAGGAAAGAGGGACTTGTGGGATTTGCTGTCTCTGGTGCCAAAATACCAAACTTGGGTATGACTTGCATGATGTGGAAAGAATTTGTGACTACATCTCAGGCAAAGCATATTCTTCAGCTGAACACTAGAATCATAGAATTGAAAGAGACCACAAGGGCTATGGAGGTGGTAGACTGTCCTCTCAGGGCAGCTGCCAAAAATGATCTCATTGAGGAATCCTTGCTAAACTGCTTAGTTCTTTGGCTTGACAGTGTTCTCCAGAACCTAATTTAACAATCAACAACACCATTTTCATACAGTTTTTCTCATTTTTTGCAGTTTTGACATAGGGTATGGAAATACTTACCCTGAAAATGCTTCCATCTTCTATCATCATCTCCTGTCAACATCTGGTGTAAATAATTCCTTATATAAAAGTAGAGTTCTGATGAGAATTATCTGTTTTAGATTTATGTAAGGATATGATAATCTCCAGAGCACACAGGCTGAGACAATTGGAATGATCACGGCATCTTTTGCTGATGTGAATCTTATAAATCAGAAAGTTTTCAAACAGAAACAGGTTGAATCCATGCTGCTTTCCAAAAGATTTTGGCATTACAATCGACCCTTCCCATTTGCAGGTTTGACATTTGAGAATCTGATTATTCACGAATTTGATTAAAATGTTCTCTCTAGGAATCCCTATGTCCTTCAGTGTGTCTTTGTATTCTACGTCTACAAGATCTTGATCATAGAGTCATGCTACAGGATGTGGTCTAACTAGTGATTCTAAGTTTTAACATCTTGGAACTAACAGTTATACAGTTTTCATTGTGGGTATGTGAGAAATGCCCTCATGTCCCAATACCATTTGCTTCTTCAAACTCTTCTCAAGGAAGTTTTTGTTGAATGCCTTCTTCTGAACTATAAATGCATGGTGGTATCCTTATTGAGCAGCTGATTTGTGAAACATCAGACCATTTTGGGTTGTAGGGTACTTACTTATACAATGGCAGCATTATCTTATGTCAAGAGAGAGGGTCTTTCTGGGTCGCAGTGATATGGAACTACATAGAATATGCACATTTGGATAACTAAGAATATATAGGAGACTGAGTATTTAGACAACATTAGTAGATACCCTAACTGAAGAAAATTATTTCTAGATGGTGCAAGATTTTTGATTGCCAGAATATGATAGCTGGTGCTAATATTCAGCTTTGTAAATGAGCCAAGGAAAGTATAGATGAAATCTTATATCCATAATTAAGTTGTTCATAATTAAGTTTGTAGACCTGGCCATGAAAAAGAGCCAAAGAACTTTAGATGAAATGTTATATAATCAGATAACAGAATATTTATTTGGTGATAATGGCATTTACCATTCTCATATCCCCTTTCCAGACTAATGGAAATTGAGGTCATTCTCAGAAGCTGTGAATCATAAGAGACTGGGAAAAGATGAAAGAAGTCCAGATTCATAGGGTTTAGGGGCCCAGGACCCCCATGGAAGTAAAAAGTAAAAAATACAAATAAAAAAAGAAAAACCTCTCTAGGAATTTCAAGGTATTCCATCATTACTCTATGGTCAATGTCCACTGAAAGCTGGCTATAGGATCACATTGGAGGACCTAGAGATTATTACAGAAGTGCTCTCTCTAGAAATCTCTAGGTCTTCCAAAATGACCAATGCCTATCTTGTACAGCTTTAAAAAGTGGCAATATTAAACCCTTGAACATTTCACAAATGAAAACCATGATAGGTATAGCAAAGTAATATCAGTGTATGAACAAGATAGGCCTCCACATTCTTAATGAGGAAGCACATGGGGGCCTAAACACCCTAAAGCTACCAGATTCCATCTGATACTGGAATCAAAGCAGGGTTAGCCCCAGTTAGTACCTGGATAGGAAACTGCAAACAAATATTTGGTACTGTATGCTATATTTCAGGGGAAGGGACTGGCAAAATCACCAAAGTATTGTTTGATTAAGAAAATCCTATGAAATTGCACAAGTCAAAGAAAAGACAAATATACAGCATGCCAAACTGGGACAATTATAGAGCACGTAGAAGATTTGGCTCTCAGTGGCTAAAACCTATGATGTATTAGCCTCTATATCAGGGGTCCTTAATCTTTTTAAGCAGAGGGTCAGTTCACAGTCCCTCAGATTGTTGGGGGGGTGGACTATAGTTTGAAAAAAAATGAATTAATTCCTATGCACACTGCATATATCTTATTTGTAGTGCAAAAAAACTTGAAAGGATAACACAATATTTAAAACGAACAACCATTTCCATCAACATAAACTTAACAATACTTCAATGGGAAGTATGGGCCTAAATTTGACTGATTTGTCACTATCAGTTCTGACAAGTGATGCAATTTTTCATTTCCTTCACATATTCTTTTCTAGGGATACAAAATGGCTATTACTTCTTTATGATGGGCATTATTTTTGGGGGGAAATCAGAAATTTTGTAAGTTCTTATTAAAATTAGTTAAATCTGTACTACTGAAGTGATATCTGACATGTGGGCATGGCCTAAAACTTAAGAATCAAAACTTACCCAATCCTTTTTCATTTTAATTTTGTAATGTTTGAAAGCCTCCCAAAGTCAGGTTCATATTCATAGCAATCAGCCAAAAAAGGCTCCCATTCCTCTTTAAATTAATGGCCTCTCACCATTAAAAGAGAGGAAGCAGGGAGAAAGCAGAGTTCGCTGGGAAAGAAAGTACAGAACTCTGGGAAATGTAGTTTGGAAAGGTGAGGAGCCCTGTGCCAGAGAATTCAAAAGGCCTTGCCCTAAACTACATTTCCCAGAATTCTGCTCACATCAGAAAGCCCTAATCAGGAGAGGGGAGAGATATTGTTCCAGTGTAGCAGCAGCCTGCCAGAGTTACAAGAAATTGTTGAAGAAAGAGGACAACTGACTGATTCTTTAATACTAGTAAGTAAGTCTGTACTGGCTGGGAAGAGATTCCCTAAATTGATGGCCCTTGGGGGTCCCTTACAATTCAATAGGGGAAGCATATTAATTAATTTAGAGGTTGGACGGCCATTTGTCAGGAGAGTTTTGATGGTGCCCTTCTGCCTAGAAGAAGGGAGTTGGACTAGATGTCTCTTGGGGGTCCCTTCCAGCTCTAGGATTCTATGAAAATGTAGAATTGATCAATATTTGTTTCTATTAGTTAATATGAGAGACATTTAATGAGATCCTGTTGTGGCTTTTTTAAAAAGGCTTTGTCAAAACTTTTTTTTAAAAAATCCCTAAAATCAGTACATATATGAATATTTCTGGAAGTTGGGGGAATGATCCCCTGTTATCTTGTGTCATTGTATAGAAAATTTAAGCAGATAGCTCTTGTCATTTTAAAAAAAACTTGTTAATAATAACTTTGAAAATTCCCCAAAAACCCGTGGATAAGTGAAACATTCTGAAACTTGATGGGCTAACAGTGGTAAGTGTGCTCTACCATTTTAGCAAGTGTCACTCCAATAGCTGTAAAAATGAGAGAGAAAGGAGCCCCTGAAGTTTCCCCAATTATGGTAATTATGTGCAATTATTATAACAAAAAATAATGAAATTTCATTACTCTTGTTATAGTAACAAAATTTTTACTAACCATATGTTAGAAACACTTTAGAAACAAAACATTTTTAATCCATTGCACATGCCTAAATTGAGCATACATATCTATCACATAACTGCTGTTAGGCAGTTAGTAGTAGGGGGCTCTGAGAAGGGCCTATCTCACAATATCCCCATGGCTCTCTTTCCTCCCTTCTCTCCATTGTCTTTCGTTCTTTCTTTCCCTGTTCAAGGGTCCTAGCAGCTGAAAGTGAAGGGGGCAGGAATATGTCTTGGAGGGCTGGAACCGGCCCGTGGGCCTTAGTTTGGGGACCCCTGCTCTATATCAATTGCTAGGGAAGAAAAGATGGAAGATAAGTTTGATACTCATGCCCACTGGAGAGCTTTCTGTAGGTAATGGAATGGATTGACTACTGTTTGAACAGAATGCTGCATTCTGTTTGCTTTAAGCCTGATCCAACATAGCTCTCCAAAGAAACTTGCAGAAACTTGTAATATGTCTGAGGAGTTCACAGTGTTTTTGTTAGTTGAAAATTCAGCCTTGAACCTTTTGGGTTTTCAACACAGGATATAAGTTGCTGTTTTTAAATTGTATGACTAATCACAAAGCATGGGAACATCGGGATTTCAATTCTAGAAATTCCTTAGTGAGGATCATATCACAACACACTGCACTTTGAAGCCACTTTACAGCAATTGAAGACAATGTGGGAAAGTGGGAGGAGAACAGAGAGACTGGGGTGTTTTAATAGCAGCTGAGAAATGGAAGAGCAGAGTAATAATCCCTGCCAAATCAGAGTCACCCACTGTAGTCATGGTCAGAGACCCTGTTTGAAATTAGTGCAGCCAATGTGATGGGAGGGAGTCAGCTCAGAAAAATAAAAATCCCTGAAGATAAACAGTTTGATCATCACTGCATTTTAACAATTAATTACTCTGTTCAGCAGCAATTAATTTTTCAACCATTCTAAAAAAATAATATTTTAATTTCATTTTATCCTGCCTTTGAGTATTTCGGAAGAACTGAAAATATGCATCTAGTTAAAAGAATGTGTTCCCTTAAAACATGTTGCATTTCATACAAGACACCTATTTTCTTTTTCTTTTTTTCCTGAAGAGACCCATTTATTTTAATATGGCTTGTGTGGGAGCTGCACTTTGAGGATTACAACTTGAGCAAGGTAAAGTGTTCCCCTTGGGGGGAAAAGGAAGGCGAAAGGAATGAAATCCCTCCCAGATTCCTTGAAGGCCTGTAGGCCTTGTTTTAAATTATGACTCTTTGCAGGATCAAAGAACAGGTTTGGCAAGCACTTATTTCGAAAATGCTGCAACTTTGCCAGATTTTCTGGATGGATTTGATGTTGAAGACACTTTAAAAAAATGCACTCTTACCGTCATTTCAGAGCACTTAAATAATTAGAAACAAAGTAGTGAATTTAAACACAATTAGCACAATATAATATTAAAAGTTTAATCCGTGTCTTAGAAAGATATCCTCTTATTCCTGTTTTAATTAACTTTCATTTAAGATGCACCATTTGGATGATGTTCCAGGCCTTTAATGAGCAAATGCAATCTCACATTTAGGCAGAAAGTTTTAGGGTTTGAGGGAGATAATATAGATTGAGGTAGATCCCTCATAGTGTAGTGAGTTGAGTGTGTTGGTCTAGGGCCTCTTCCAGACAGCACTTAAACATGCACTGAAGCGGGTTTAAGAAACCTGCTTTGGTGCACATTTAAGTCCCCACACCTCTCTCAAAACCTGCGCATTCCCACAAGGATGACTAGATGCCCTCCAAGTACCTTCCGGGAGCGCACCCAGGCACCCAAATTAATTCGATTTTACTGGAGGTGTTGTTTGGAGACCTCTGGTAAAAGCACATGAGCTCACGCATTTTGGGCCCTGGCTGGATGGGCCCTGGAACTTTGAGAGACTAGAGTTCAAGTCTCCACTCAGCCATGGAAACCAATTGGTTGATCTTGGACAAGACATATTGTCTATATTGGTGTATAAATCGATTTCATGCATAGATCAAGCATATGTTTAAGAATCAAGTCTATGGATTTTGATATAACCTGATATGGATAGGAGCAGGGAACAGAATCTTCCCATTTCCAAACCTTTCCTACCTGAAAATTCATTTTCTCGGCAGATCTGTTTTAGTCTCTAGTGAGACTTTCTTGTTAGATGTATCACCAGAAATAAGAAAAAACAGCTAGGGAGAAGAAGTTTTAAGTGGAAAAGCATAGGTAGATGTACCTCCCTTCAAGCTGTGCCTTAAATATCTTGTCCTCTCTTTCCACTATATAGCGAGTTGGCACAACCCGAGTCTGTTCTGCTGCTCTGAGTAATATGCTTTCTGATTGGATTGCTTCAGCTCCAAAATTTTGTTAAAAGCTTGCTGGACACATGCAGGGAGTTGGATATTCTAAAATAATGACATGAAAACTTTGCAATTTTGTTTTTTCAACTTTGGGACTTAATACTGACAAAAGAAATGGAAACTAGTGAATAAGGATGTACAGCTCTGCAAGAAAAAGAACATGGGAGCAATGCATGGGATTCTATTCAAATTCTGGCCCAATTGTACTGAGTAAATACTTTTGGCTTGAGACCCATCCTTGATTCAAATAGTTGCAGCTGAAGAAGGGTTATGGACAAGTAAATCACGGGGGTGTTTGTCATGCAATAATTTCATTAGTAGCAGTTTATATGAGTAACATATATATTAATATATGTTAATAAAAATACTGTACAGTTGTACTAGAGGACCTAAAAATGCCTAAAAGTGACATAATTTGTTGGACATGGGTAAATGAAACCCTGGATACTGGTCCTGTAGATACATGATTGCATGGCAACTGGGAAACACGTCTGTTAGAAAGAATCTGGAGTGCCATAGAAAATGTAACTAATTGACTCAAGTGAGGTTTACTAAGTAATATGTCCCATTGCAGGACTTAATTTTAATAAGGATGTATAGGGCAGAAGCTCTAACCTAGAGTTCCCAAGTAAGATTAAAGGGGAGGGGAGAGGAAGAGTAAATCCAGTGTTTTATGCAGATGAAAGAGCGGGAGAAAGAGAGAACAGATTGATGTAGACAAATAGACCGTCCATTTGTGCTCATTAGAATATATGCACCTGTTTTTGATTAAATCCCTGAAAAGTTTGGTATCGGTTGAACATGCACAGGAAAACTAAAGTGCCATTTTCTTAAGTTTCCATTTTTTCTGTTTTGCAGTTCTAATGTACTCTTTATGAGGTCTTCAAATTATGTGAACCTCTTGCTCAACAATTTGCTTTTAAGTCCTGAAGAATTTTACATGGATTACGATTTTATATTCCTTTTGGGGCTGCTTCTTTTATCATGGTCCAGACTGCATTTTATTCTGCTTTGAAGTTCATTGCTAGGCTTATTACATAGAAGGGGGAGAAAACCTGAATTCCATTGCTACCACACTGTGTAGAGCAATTAATGTCAATGTCCTTTTTGTTGTTGCTTGTCTTACTTTAAAAAAAAAATAGTATGGTTTCACTTTGAAAACTGGCTAGAGGTGAAATGTTAAAGAACCATGTCTTCTGTTTTTGAAGATCAGAGATGAATCTTGATCCTTTTAGAGACTGAATACCATATGGTCATTAGAGAAAGGTATCAGCAGCCTAACCCCAGGTTTGCAGGAATGCCAACTCTTGACTACTATGGCGTGGAACAAAAAAAGAAAAAACAGCATAGTGGGAACTGAACATGCTAACTTGAACACTGCATAGAGCCTTCAACACAGCAATGTGCCAATGCAGTTTCAACTCGCAATTACATGTGAATATTGGTGGCCTTCACTCCATATATGCCTTTGCTGTTGGTGGGATACATCTGCCCTGCAAATATACAAGTGACTTCAGAATCACCTTTCATCTGTTTGATGTATGCTGGAAGTATGTATTCCAAAAGAAAGCCTCTCTTCTAGCAATTTCTACTTGTCTATACATATCTTCCATTTCCTGGATATGTTTTTTTCCTATTGGTAGACAGGTGTTTGCTTTGAAAAAAACCCACTTTGACCTTTGGGTATTATCTTGAGGCCTAGGGCATATCGGGAACAGACTTTTGACAGATTTATAAATGACCCCTGCCTTATATGGGAAGGGAATTCTTTTCTATGACCTTTGCAGAGCTTATTTGTCACATTACTATGCTCACCTTGGGAAGAAAAGGTGTATATTTCACTATATCCAGAAGTTGCCCAGAGCAAGATTTAGGGGATAAAGAAATACAATCGCTCCTCACTTCAGACATATGCATAGAAGCAGAAACCTGTATCACTATATACTATATTTCCTTTATTCTAAGATAGCATCGATTGTAAGATATACACTAATTTCAGTACCACCAAGAACAAAAAAAAACCATAAGATTCACTCCATTTTTAGAGATGTTTATATGGGAGGGGAGTGTGTCTTAAAATTGAAGAAAGTCAATAATTGTTTAGAAATCTGTAATTATTACTGACACTTTTCTTGAAATCTGTTATTGACCAGAGAAAATGTACCACTGTGATCCAGCACTTCTAAACTCAATGATAAAGGCATATTTACTATGCCAAACTATCATGAGTTTAATTGTATACTTCTGGACTGAAAATATTACAGAGATATACCTTTTTTTAGTATCATGACTAAATATGTATGATATCAGAATTCTGTTATATCCTCTGACCCAGAATAGTTGCTCCACAATTGGTTATATCTAGTTGTGTGGGGAGGTTTTGCTGAAACCATCAATACAGTGTTGCATACTTTGCTATCTGTATTCCAACCCCAATACATTCAGATAGTAATTACATACTTGGTAAGCACAACATTGATCAAAGTTAGATGGTTACCCAATATACTCATATATACATCTTGAAATTTTAGTCACCCCCCCCCCCCAAAATCTGGGGTTGATTTAACCACGAGTCAATGTGAGTCTATAATTTAATTCTTATCTAGTAAAGGTAAAGGTTTTCCCCTGACGTTAAGTCCAGTCATGTCTGACTCTGGGGGTTGGTGCTCATCTCCATTTCTAAGCCGAAGAGCCGGCGTTTTCCGTAGACACCTCCAAGGTCATGTGACCAGCATGACTGCATGGAGCGCCGTTACCTTCCCGCCGGAGCGGTACCTATTGATCTACTCACATTGGCATATTTTCAAACTGCTAGGTTGGCAGGAGCTGGAGCTAACAGCGGCCGCTCACGCCGCTCCTGGAGTTTGAACCTGGGACCTTTCGGTCTCCAGCTCAGTGCTTTAACACACTTTGCCACGAGGGCTCCTTCGCCATACTACATGACAATTTGTCATTTATTGCTATATTCTATACTTCTTTATACCAATCATGCATTTCTTTCCAATGTTTAGCTATTATCAGCCTTGCTGCTGTTAGTAAATTGGAGATTAACTCCTTTATTTTTTGTGATATTTTAATATTATCACATATCAATAGTAAAGCTATTTCTGGTGTGCCCTTTATCTCAAATTTTGTTATCCCCCTTATCTCTTTAAATATCATTTCCAATTTTTTGGCATATATTTCCAAGTCCTTCACATATGTATATATGAGCCTATTTCTTGACAACCTCTCCAACATTGATTTGGGTATTTCTTATCTATCTGGTTTAATCTGACCGATGTTAAGTACCATCTCCAGGCAAACTTATAATAGTTTTCTTTATTCCTTACAGACATATTTTTCAAAATACGCATATCCCATATTTCCTTCCATTATTATACATTTAAACTTTTTTCACAATCTTTTCCCCATGTTTCTCTGAGGTGGTCTTGCATCTGCTTTTCTTCCATCAAAATTTTATAAATATCACTTGTTGTGCCTTTAATTGTTTCATTTCCTGTTTTAGCCTCTCTTTGAATAATCATTAATTCAAACTTTGTATGCTCTCTACCACCCTTATATTTCTTTTGTATGTCTTCTGACCATTTTTCCAATTGTAAGCTCTTAAACTAGGCATGGGCAAACTTCAGCCCTCCAGGTGTTTTGGACTTCAACTCCCAAAAATCCCAGCCAGTTTACCATCTGTTAGGAATTGTGGGAGTTAAAATCCAAAACACCTGGAGGGCCGAAGTTTTCCCATGTCTGTCTTAAACCATGTAGTTTCACTTTTTAAAATTTAATCTTTTAATCTCTCTTTGCTTATCATCTTCATTTCCCAAATTTTTATTTTCATTAATTTCTTTACTTTTAATATTTTTTCTCATTCTCTTTTTAAATGAGTCAGGAATTTTTTCTAAGAAAATAGTTGTAATTTCTGTATAAAAGAGTTGTATTATCTGTTGCTATTTTGTCTTGTCCAGATCAGGGCAATTCGTGGTCCTCCAGATATTCTTAGGATGTTGTTTCTGTCGGTGCTAGCAAATGGCGAGGGATGATGGGAGCAGCAGTCTAAAATATCTGGAAAGCCAAAAGTTGCATACCTCTAGCCTAATCCTTTGAATCCCTTGGCAGAACTTTTCTCCATTATAAATCACATATTTATATTGCATTTTTCATAAGCTTCACATGAATTGCTTCATATAAATTATCAAAGTCACCCTTAGGGCAGTATTATCATCCACACATTACATGAGGCTAAGACTATGAGAGAGTGGGTTGTGTAAGGCCACCCAGTGAGTTACAAGTTGATATCTGAGCTAGGGGTGTTTAGGTCATAGTTGCTCTTCACTGCTTCGCCAGGTCATCCTTATGCAGTTCACTCACTGCCCAGTCACCATCCATTAAATTCAGGACATGTACACAAGGAAGATCCCACTCACTTAAAAAAAGTTTATTTTCTCCACAATCTTCTAAGAAAATGTTGTCAGATCTATTGAAAGCTCAGAAGTAACAAGTTGTAACTAACTACCTAAATGGAACAACTCATTTTCATAGTAATGAATGTATAGTAAATTTACTCTGCAACTGTAACTTAATCAGTGGTAAGTTGTTATTTAATAAGACATAACCAAAACCAAAGCATCTAGAGGGCCAAGGCACCATTGTGTTGCCAACTTGTGCATAGGTCCTGGAAACCATCTACACTGCTGAATTATAGCAGTTTTACTCCACTTTAACAGTCATAGCACCATCCCATGGAATCCTGGGATTAGTAGTTTATTGTTGCACCAAAGCTGTCTGGTCACAAAAGCACAAATCCCAGAATTCCATAGCATTGAGTCAAGGCAGGTAAATTGTGTCAAACTACTATACTCTTGCAGTGTGAATACAGACCTCACAACATTGGGGTTTAAATGGCCCCTTTTGCCTTTTTTGAACAGGGCCTGCCATGTGCCATCAGATGATGCTGGCTTGGCCCCATCCCCATTTCTTCCGAAGCAGAAGGGAAGCATTGCAAGACGCTTCCTCTGTCACCATGGAGAGGAAAGTGTATTTTGGGTAGCTCCAATGAAGCGACTTGCATTTTGTTGCCCTTTCACCCATCTGACAGGGGAAACGTGCGTTGCCACCCTTTCATCCAAGGACAGAGCACCAAAGCACCTTGTCCCATCCCCACCATGTGATAGGGGAAGGAGGGAGGGCGCATGGGGCAACTGCTGGGAAAATAGCACAGCTGTGAAGAGGTCTTAAGTCTCACTGAACTCTTGGAAGTTACTGCTCAGCAAACATGCTTGGGATTCTGCTTCTAGTCAGATCAGATTACTTCTTTCTCTGTTAATATATCCTTACTGCATCACATATGATGTCTGTATGTCTTGCAATAAAATGAGTTCAAACAATCTAAAGTTAGAGGAATAACAATGTAAAACCGCAAATATGAATTTTATTTGACTATTTCAGTCATCAACATATTGATAAAAGAAATTGTTGGGAAGCAAATTATTGAAACTTGCTTTTTTAAATAATATTTTTTAAAAAAATAGTGGTTTAAGCATTGCTCTATGACTCTGGAGACCAGGGTTCACATACTCGGTCAGCCATGGAAACCCATTGGGTAACCTTGGGCAAGTCACACTCTCTTGGCTTCAGAGGAAATCCAAGACTGGCAGCCAGAGGAGTGATTACAGCAAAGGGATGGTACAATCTCCATAACCACAGCTTTTTGTATAAACAGAAGCAGAGAATATATAAACTTAAACAAAAAATTGTATTGGAAGAAATAGGATTTCAATTAGCATCAAGAAATGTATATGTTGCTGCATAATATAAAACTGGATTTCTATAAAAGTACTGCATCAGATGGAGCCCCCGGTGGCACAGTGGGTTAAACCGCTGAGCTCCTGAACTTGCTGACTGAAAGGTCGGAGGTTCGAATTTGGGGAGCGGGGTGAGCTCCTGCTGTTAGTCCCAACTTCTGCCAACCTAGCAGTTTGAAAACATGCAAATGTGAGTAGATCAATAGGGAAGGTAATGGCACTCCATGCAATCATGCCGGCCACATGACCTTGGAGGTGTCTACGGACAAAAGCAGCTCCTCAGCTTAGAAATGGAGATGTGCACCAACCTCCAGAGTTGGACACGACTAGACTTAATGTCAGGGGAAAACCTTCACCTATCGCATCAGACACAAATTAAGAAAGTGAAAAAAGAAGAAGTGGAATTTCCAGTGGCATCAAGAAATGTATATAATCCCTACAGAATGCAAGATTTTGTGACATTAGGCACAAACTGAGAAAATGCTTTATGCATGTTGGATGGTACAAACAGCAAAATGCTGGATGGTACAAACAGCAAAACAGAATCCATTTCTTCATGATGAAATTGTTCATTGGTAATTTCACTCTGTGTCTTGCAAACATGTGCACTTGTCCGAAGTGAGTTTTTATTCACTTAATATACTTTTACAATAAAGTTTGCTCCTTGTTCAGTGTTTGCCAGATGTTCTGTACATTTTATAGCCATTTGCTCCCTGAAATCTTTCTATCTTATTTTGGGCTTCCTCAGGAGGCTTAAAGATAATATGTTCTCTAAGCATTACCAGAACATGGATGATAGTCTCTCACACATCAAATGAAGGTGAGGCTGTTTCAGTATTATTTGAATGTGCCCATCATGGGTGTATTATTCATCCAGACAAGTATGAAATGATTCGAGTGAATTGGTTCACCTTTTTTTTTTGTAAAGACACTTGGCAATCTGGAAGTGTTTTCTTAGTAACCATCTGGCTCCTGGATTCTAAATTACGTTTATTTTCTCTCTGCCTTTGATCAGAAAACTGTCAGCATTTCTGTGATGAGGGCTTTGCCAAAGTTATCGGTTCTTCCGTGATCTCCTGACAATATGACATATTGTCAATAAGTTGATTCTCTCCCAGACTGAACCTATTGCTTCTATAAAACATCGTTCCTTGATTAATTAATGATACTGGCCATAGGAAGAAATGGACTTTTGAAGTCTGTATTGCCTTCCTATTTGTCTCTAGGCAAAGCGTTTCTATTGATCTATAAAGACCTCTCCTCTTGGAATCTTGCCTGACAGATCTGTTCTAATTTTATCATTGTGACAGATGACATTTTCCATTTAAAACACAATTTTTTTGAGATCTGTAGGTGAACTCATCCTCCAAGTCTCATTGGTCTGAAATCATTACAAATTACAAAGCTTGAAAGTTACTTTCTAAAATAGGTCCAAGCTCCATGTAGATGACTTTCATTGTAGTTACATTTTTAGAAAGTGATTCTTGTCTTTCTTCATTCTCAAGAGTAACTAAAATTGTTACCTTTTAAAAGGGAAGTACAGTAGAGTCTTGCTTATCCAACATAAATGGGCCAGCAGAACGTTGGATAAGCAAAAATGTTGGATAATAAGGAAGGATGAAGAAAAAACCTATTAAACATCAAATAATGTTATGATTTTACAACTTAAGCACCAAAACATCATCTTTTACAACAAATCAACAGAAAAAGCAGTCCAACCATGGTAACATTATGTAGTAATTATTGTATTTACAAATTTAGCACCAAAACATCACAATGTATTGAAAACATTGACTACAAAAATATTGACTGCTAAAAAATGGACTACAAATAAAAATAGAATTGCATAAAATGAACTTACATTAACAACGTTGTCAGAAGTTAAATCTATAAAAAGTTCAATCCTGTGAAGATTTTTTAAAAATCTGTGATCCTTGCCTACCTAAAGAAACAGCTGTGGATACAGGCAGAAGGCAGACAACAATGGATAATACAGAACGTTGCATGAGTAAAAGTTGGATAAGTGAGACTCTAATGTATTTGAATGCTACAGGCAACTCAGTGTGGTTCAGATTTTTCTTCCTGTCTGCCTTGTTATAGCTAGCTAACAATTGACAATTATACTGAAAAAAGACATAATTTCTTACTAAGTTGTAAGTGGGATTGTGTAGAAGTAACTCAGTAGTTCATGACGCAACTGGACATAAGCCAAAAGGACATCCAACTGTGGATGTGCGCCAAGGCGAAGCTGCACAACACATATTCTAGGAATGTGAAAAGCATGAATCAGAAGAAGTTAGACATAGTAAAATGACTATGAAGCACATGAACATTGCAATGCTTGAGCCAAAGTGTACAGGAATGGGAGCCAGATAATTATATGGGGTTTATTCGGGTAATCACAAGCTAAGAAAAAATGGGGTGGCACTGATAATGAAGAGAAATGTTACAAAAGCAGGGCTTTCTCTTTTCGTGCCGCCTTCTACCTTACCAGATATTAGGATTCTTTTTTTTCTAGTGAGTCATGTTTTTTCATGATATAAGCAAAGTATCAATTTAGTCATTTTAGTTTCTAGGGAGAGTTCTAGGAAAACTTATGATATATATCTGCTATCAATAATAGCCGTAGGTACAGTGGAATTGTGGGTTAATGCAATAAAATCCTAAGATTCAAATACTGACATCAGGGAACTGTCAATGGGATGATTTGTGAGCTGCCCTGGAAGCTTTTGGCTGAAGGATGGGATGTAAATACTCCCAACAGTACCTAAAAACAAGCAACAGCAGTATATATTGTAAGCAGGGATGACTTGTATTAATGATAGCTAATATATTTCCAATGCAGTTGGCTTCCTCACCAAACATGCCTCTGTAAACTAGTTTTAAGACAAGAAAGCTTTACTTAATAATTGCTTTTTGAAAGGAAAATAGATTTCATCATGTCTGTAAAAAAATTGCAGGTAAAGTTGGATGTATATAAAAGGGGAGATGCGATAGTCTGGCTGTGGTGAGATTCATAACCGCCAAGTCCTGATCAAACTTTTCCACACAAAAGCACAGCTTAATATACCTTGGTCCCACCCTGCCACATTCTTGATATTCCAGAAGAGGGTGTGGCCAGTTTTAATGCAGGCCAGTACGAATCGTGCTTCCCTCATTTAATAGTTGCCAAAGACCTCCGGGTTTTGCTTTTCAACACCCCAGTGATTGCTTTGTCTTTATCACAGTTGCTGTCACCTGAGTAGTGTTTTGGTGCTTGATCTTCCATGGTTGATGAGAATGATTCAGTTTTCATCAAGCATTGGAAACACCACATCCACTTAAGCCATGTAATTTTCATGTAAACCAAATTTAGGCATATTGGACTACATTGGATTATGCCTTGTGTTAGACAACTCAGGCTACACAAAAGTTGACATTATTAACAAGCATTAAGTTGAAATCTTGTTTTTCTTGTCAAAGGTGGAGGTTCTACTTACCCATTCATGCTTGGAAGTTGTAAATGCTATAATTGTATACCCAGAGGGTATGAAATCTATTATGCTAAGTGCCCAATGGGAGATGATGCCATTCGTGCAATTACCGATAACATGAGCACCTTAAAAATTGTAGCTGCAAGGTGGTGATCTTGATGGCAACTCTAGCATGCATGATGCAGAAAGGGGGGTGGAGTTAATTCTGTGCGTATCATGACAATCCTGATCACATATAAACCCTACAAATTTGCAATTTGTATTGATTAAAAGTTGACATTTCCTTCCATGCTAGCCCACCAATGCAAATAATACACATGAAGGGAGGGCAAGGGTTAAAGGGTTCTTTCCTCCCAATCTATTCTCCCAATCCAGGTCAACTCTGCACACCTGCAAATTACTCTTTAATAGCCTTTTGCACAATTCATAATTGCATGGCTTGCATCACATTTCGTCCGGCCTTAAGACCATTGTACTTCTAGGAACATAGGAAAGTTGAGCAGAACTTGCCTTTTCAAGATTACAAATTACAGAATCTCTGAACTAGTAAGGCCAATGGGGATTCTATAACCACTGCAGCTCAAGTCAGCCCTTTGATATTGACTTGGAGCAGCTCTTTGGAAAGTTACGTAGGAGGTCTTTCCTAACAATGCCTGAGGCCAGAGATACCAGGGACTGAACCAGGGATCTGTTGCATGAAAAGTATGTGTTGTATCAGAAGTAAAACACCTCCCTTTTCTGTTCTGGTGGATACCTTCAAAAGGAGTCTTGACAGCTCCAACTGACCTGGAGAAGGATCTAAATCTGGACCTTTCTGCATGCAAAACATGTTCTCTGCCATAGAACAGTGACGTCACCCATTTGTGACACATCCAATCCAATTTTATTTGATTTGGCACAATTCAATATGTGGTTTAAGGCTCTTCCCTGCAAATGTATGCCAATGGGATTTTCTACAGTGGCTCTTCGGATTTTGGAGTGAGGAAGGATTTAGATGGTGGCTTCTCCAAAAAGTTAAATAATAGATAATGAGGGTCTAATTTTATTTAAATGTTGCTCATTTTGTCATTTCTTATTCCTCAAAGATATCTGGGACAAAGTAAGAAATATTAAAGTTTACAAGTACAGTTTTAATTGCCCCCTCCAGAATGAATGTGTTGTCTTCTGACCTCCTAGTGAGATCTTTACACACACTGTTCTTAAAAGATCATTGTCCCTGCAGGTCTGACGATTTCTATACTGGTTTACATGTTGAGCTTACATGTTACAATTACATTCTAATTGTCTTTTTTACTATGATGCCAGACAGGAATTAATTAGCCCCTTATTTCTAGATTTCTCAGGAGACAAGCAAATTTTTATGTCTCTTATTGCTTATCTGGCATAATTTCTTCTGTTACTCGTTGCAGTTTCAAAGTCCTTTTCTGCGGCAATAAGGATAGGAGCTCAGTGACTGCAAGCCTAATTCATTATGTGGTTTCAGCTATATTTGCCCTCTTTGTGTATGCCTTTACATACTTTATTTTTCTGTTTGTCAGTATTGGTGTTTGCTGACAGGACTTGGGCTGGAATCATCAAGATGTGGTTTTGATTGGACTCTGCTTCATTTAGAGATATAAATCTACCTGATGAGTTAGCAGCTATGGCTGTAATTCACATGTTAAGGTGAAACAGTCATGCAGCCTCTAAAACAGAGTTCATAGTCTAAATGTAAGGTACCAACCTAACAGGTAGCTGAGCCACAAATGTTAAAAATCTCTGTTGTGCATCAAGTAGGCTGGCCAGGACCTGGAATGGGCAGTGAGAGCAGCCTTGCCAGAACCTGAACAACAGGTTGCTCAGACTCAAGAGAAGAACAAAACAGAGTAGTAGAGTGAGATCCCTTGAATTTATGAGTTGATAGACACAACACTGCCCCCTGATCTTCAAGGATGAGGACACGTAAATACAATCAATTGCTCCTGAAAAAGAATTCGGAAGCCATGTGCCAAACGGGGTAACACACAAGTGAATAGTTGGGCAGAATCCTACTTCAGGTCATGTTCCTTCTCTTCTTTTCTTGTGCTGCTTTTTGCAAACTGGCAGAACATTTCCTTTGCAGGTCTAACTTTGAGGCATGTGAGAAACTTTCTTCCGTGCAAAAAGTATGCTCCTGAGAGAAATTGCTCCTTTTCAGGAGCATCAGAGATGTACAACCAGAGAATTACAACATTCTGCATATTGAGATGATTCCCCTAACACAAACATTGCTTTAGGAAAGCACCGCTTTGATCAAAGCTGCATTATTAAAACCTTTCTCAGGGCACTCATTAAATTATTCACTGTTTGAGTAGCAATAGTAGCGTTCTCCCCCTTTCTCTTCAAAAAAAGTTGCCTTTCATAGGTTCTCTTTTTTTTGCCTGTACTTTTATGTAGTTTGTGCAATTCTTGAAATAATAACTCTCAGAATCTCCAGCCAAAATCTTTTTGAGCTGTAACCTAAAAGTATTCCCCGCAAAAAAACCTCTACATGAATAACATTTGACATCCTTCACATATCTGTCACATCACCTACATTAGTAGGGGAGGCAAAAACCACATTGTCTCAACGTACCATTAAGATGGACAACTACTGACAACATCCCTTCAGTCACAGATGATGGTGAAGCTGAAGAGTGCAAAAGAAATGGCACTGCACTTTGTCTTGTATGCAGTCTCCGGTTGCATTTGCTCCTTTACAATTCGACAAACCTTTAGCCAGGAATCCTGCCCACAGCCCCTCCTTTCAGCTCCAGCCTTCTATGGGCAAGAATCCACCCTCTTTCCAGGGGATCCCACCCTCTCTGCTCTGTGTTTTCATCTCCCCCACGTTTATACCTGAATGAGTGCCAAGCCTCTCTCTCTCTCTGGGACTATAAAAAGGAAGGCTTTAAGGAAGGATTTCCAGAGCTGCAGGAAAGCGCAACCGGGAAGCAGCAACAGCTGGGATCCTTCACCAGGAGCCAAAGTGTAGCTCTCTAACCAACCATGCTCCCTTCTGCGCTCCACTTCTCTGGCTTTTTGCTAGCTTGTGTGCTGCTGAAAAGCTGCTGGGCTTTTAAGAACGATGCAACAGAGATCCTTTACTCGCATGTTGTCAAATCCATCCCTGCCAGTTCTGGTGGCATTGGGGGCAGCAACAACAGTGCCTTGAATCAAGCCAGGAATGGAGGAAGGCACCCAGGATTTGACCGGAGCAGTAAGTATTCTCAGTTTTTGCCTTTTTCCATAGTTAACTACAGATGTGTTGCATTAGGAATTCCCGCTCGCCCTTTTATTCAAAGACATCCAGGCTATTCCAAAATTAATCTCTCTGTCTGTCACAAGGGATGCCTGTGTGCCTTCAGAAGTTAACTTTGAGAAGTCTGCCTCCAAGAAAGCCCCCTGTCTATTTTGATTGCTCTCTTTAAAAAAAACTTACATTATTTCTTAAGTTCCAAATGTTAGTTGAAAATTCAATTTGTAGTTTTATTTTTCCTCTTCAATGAGATCTTCTCTGGGATAGAGGAAATCTGAACAAAGGCCAAAAAATAAATTATGGAAGCAGAAATGTCTACTGCCTCCCCCCTTTTATTAACCCATTGTGAGCAATTTGGGATTATCTGATTGTCTTCTCTAGTTTCTTTGTTAGGGGTGTTATAATCTAGGAGTAATGTAGGAAAGGTTATGCTTCCTACAGGTCTCTTCCACATTTTATGCTTTTCAACAAAATCATTTTCAGGATCTTCGCAAAGCTGATATTTACCTCCCAGCAGCTCAGTTTTGATTCATTTCCAGCACAGTGTTTGGACTTCCTAACTAAGCACTTACCTGCTTAAACTTCTGTAGTCAGTGTAAACAAACAGGTTCACGAGCTATTTGAAATCTTTGCTCTAACATGCCTTTGAAAATGTCCCTTTCACCTTGTGCCTGACATTTCTGTTTTGACTGGGTCTCAAAAGAAATCCATAAGGAATGGGTGGGGGGGGGGGGCTGGGTCAACTCAGTGCCACTACCCAGTTTCAAAAGGTATGAAAGGCACATTGATTCAGTAGGACCACCTTTATATCTCAAACGAAAAGATGCTGATAGTCCCATCTTTCAAGAACAAAAAGGCTTCATCTGCATTGCTATTCAGCATATGCAGGAAGCATCTTGTCACTGCAAGTTTACTGAAGCAGCCCAATGGGCATTCATTGTCAGTAAAGTCTCACCATGGCTAAAAAAGAAGACAAAATGAAAAGAGAAGCTAAACATGTGTACATGCAGCCATTCAAAAAGACAAAACAATAAAAAGGTAACCACTTCCTTCCCACATGCATTCCTGAGCCAGGTGCAGGATGCAAACAGATATCAGAATTATTCAAGCGAGTGGCAGCATGCAGAGGTCTGCTCATCACAAACGGTGTAGGGTAGTCGTTGAAGCTTCTTCACTTTAGAGAATAAACATTTTTTCTTGCACTAAAAAGGGATCTCACAGCAGAGAAGATTGGTGGATTGAGCCAAGCCATGTTGGCACCAGATTCAGACTCTGAACATTAAGGGACAATTCCTTTATTAATATTTGCTAGTATCAGAGGTATGGCATGGGTGCAAAAATAAATACCCATGGGTTGCTCAAATCAACTTCATTCTTTAAAAAAGACAAATTAGCTTGCCCTCTGGTTCATTGCACAAGCATTCCCATCTAGATCTCAATTATAAGGCAATTGTGAAGATGTATGATATATATTTTATATGTG
Organism: Anolis carolinensis; assembly: GCF_035594765.1. NCBI lineage: Eukaryota > Metazoa > Chordata > Lepidosauria > Squamata > Anolidae > Anolis > Anolis carolinensis. Next base: position 87,192,336 of record NC_085846.1, read on the forward strand.
TGTGTGTGTGTGTGTGACAACATTTGAGAATCTGCTGGGTTTCCAAATAGCAATTGCAAGCCAAAATATTATCAAGAACATGGAGACTCCCATCATTAACTATAATTCATTGCTCTTAAGTAACAGAGCCTGGTAACCATGATAACTTTTTTAAAAGGTAGGGGGAGTATGAGAGGAAAAGATGATATGTTGAAATGCCTGATGTGTATTCATTTCAAAGGAGTAATTATTAAAATAAGGAATAGGGCTTATTTCAGTGAGGATATCTGCAGATGCATGCAGGCACAAACATGCCTGCATTTGCTGCTACTTCAGCAACTTGGTACAATGTCAGTTTAAAAAAAACAAAAAAAACAAATGAAATAACATTGCCTCGGGTTTTGGACCATGACTTCTTTTGAGAAAGGGTACTTACTTGCTGCTGCTTAAAGAAAAGTACATTTAACTAGTGATAGGAGAATAGGCACATAATGCAAATTCCCTCCAAATTAATTTTCCTCTAGCATTGTAACATTGACTTATGGCTGATTTGAATATAACACATTAATATTCCAGACTCCCAAGCCAAGAGACAAACATGTTCATGATAAACTAGTACTTAATATCTCAGAACAAATCCATCCTGGATCAAAAGACAAGATATTTTTTAATGAAATGCAGTCAGATGAAAGCATCTCTGATACCATCAGAAGCTGAGGCAGCACCAATATACAAATGATAGACTACTCATTCTGAAGCACTGAATTTGCTGCTATATAGTTTCCCTGAGAATGGTGCAGTATAAGGTATAGTCAATCAGATTAGGACTACAGTAGCAAGTAAGAGGTGTAGTATATGGAGAAGATTCATGCAGAGGAGTAGTTCCCAATCTTTGGTCCTCCAGGTGTTTAGGACTTCAACATTCAACCTGGCCACCTATCAGGGATCAGAAGACCAAAACACCTGGAAAACGAAAGATTGGGAGCCATTGAGCTAAAACAATGTAAAACTATCGACTGACAGCAGTTGAACCATGAATTTATATTGTGTGTGCTCCAATTCAGACCCAGGTTTTCTAAGACAGAGAAGCAGTCTGATCTGCTTTCCACCTTGTAAATGGTGTAAAATGAGTGGAATGCTTAATGCCTACTCAAAATTATTTCTCTCTCTCAAAAACAAAAGATTACTGCAGCCAGCATATATCATGTAGTAACAGCTAGGCATTGTGGATAATTCAAAAAGACTGCATTGGCCAAGTCTGGAACTGAAGCCACTTCAGTTTTTTTGGTTTTTTTTTTTTGTATATCTCTTTGCCATTTATTAAATTGTGCATGTGAGTGGACCACACACAAGCACTTATTTGTACAGGAAAGCCGACTGAAGCATTCCCCTCCAGCAATAAGGGGGAGGAGCAATCAAACAAATGGGTGTTGACATGGATCTCCTGGCTCATATGTTACCCACCATCTATACATCAGAGCGCCACTCCTCAGCCACATTAAACACCCATATTCTGCCTTTGTAAGCTATTCTGATGGAAAGAACAGGTTTAAGTGATTAGAATCTGACCACTGATTTCTATGCTCTGTGTCTCTTAACAGGTCGTGTTCAAGTTGGCTGTCGGGAACTGCGATCAACCAAATATATTTCAGATGGCCAATGTACCAGCATCAACCCTCTAAAAGAACTGGTCTGTGCTGGAGAGTGCCTCCCTTTACCAGTGCTGCCTAACTGGATTGGGGGAGGTTATGGGTCCAAGTACTGGAGCAGAAGGAGCTCCCAAGAGTGGAGATGTGTCAATGACAAAACTCGCACACAAAGAATTCAGCTTCAATGTCAAGATGGAAGTACAAGAACCTACAAGGTAACTGTGGTTACAGCTTGCAAGTGCAAGAGATACACTAGGCAACACAACGAATCTAGTCACAACTTTGAAGAAACATCTCAGACAAAGCCAGTCCACCATCATAAAGAGAGGAAGAGGAACAGCAAGCCCATGAAGCATCTTCCAAGTTAGAATTGGACAATAGTTTTTATCTGTTGAACATTTTAATAACCATCTGCTTTACAGACCTCACCAACTGATAGAAAGCCTACCATATAATTGTTCCTTCTCAACTGTAGAAGAGCCTACATACATTTGTGGCTTGGACCAAATTCAGAAGGGCATTCTGTGCATACGAACTTATGGGCATGGGCTACATGCCTCTCTTTTTTTCTTACTGGACACAAAAACTATTGCCACAAATGTTCAATGAATTTTGTATTGTAGAGAGCTGCTGTTGTGAGTTCTTATGGGCACACTTTCCTGATCAAGTATTTTATCAGGATCTCACATCTCATTTTAAAAGGAAACAAATGCTTTGCTTTTTACTCTGGTGAAACAAAAAGCATTGTGCATGCCGATCTTTTCCATTCATACAAACATCTGTACTACCAAATTATGTAAAGAAAACAATATATGCATGACAGCAGCTGTAAAATAATTTCGAACAGAGCCTATTTATTTGTCCATGTAATTATTTAATGAGCTTTTATGTATTTTGTTGTTTTTTCTTTAAAAAAAGATCCTCGTTATATGCCTGATCACCATTTTCTACACATCAAAATCTTTTGTTATAATTTGTGGTTAAAGCAGAAATAGACATTTTGTAGATAATGTAAACTAGGTATTTTATCCTTTGTAAGTTTCTCATTTTTCATTTTCAGCTCAAGTAATTAACTTTAGCAAATGTTTTGTACATATGATGTAAAATACATTTGTATTTTTAAAAAGTTGTTCATTGCAAAGGTGGACTTTACTTCATATTGATTTCATCCATTTTAATAAAAAAAATCAACATTATAATTGTTTATGTTTTTATTTGGTATAAAGCTGGGAAAATGCACAAATGGTATGAGAGTGCTTAAGAGAAGGGTTGTAGCTCTGTGGTTGAGCACATGCTTTCCTTGCAAAAGGTTTCAGCCTCAGTTCTTGGCTACAGTTGAGAAAACTTTTAGATAATTACTGCTAGTTAGTACAGACCAGGGTAGGAATCCACACATATCCTGAAAGAAAAAGCAAAAAGGGAAACTTACAGTAATGATATTAGGATGGGGATTTGTTCTCTTTTTAAACCAAACAAACAGTACCCAGATGATTTTTAAAGCCCACCTCCTCAAAATTGCCCATTTGGGAAGTTATTTACAATCAATGAAATCAGTTAATGCAAACTCCTCTCCATATGTTGGTGGGAAAGTAGAACCCAAATCCCAGATCTTCTCCACCCCTAATATAGACACTGCTGACCTAGATGAACCAATGGTCCAATCTCATATAATTTCCTGTGTTCCTTTTTAGATATATGCTTCCAGCTTCTTCCTAAATAGAGAACTTACACATGAAGGGGTGATAGAGGACAAATACATGTTTTGCATTAGCCATTGATGCCACTATTTTGATGCCTTTCTGTATACCACCACCACCTTAATTTATGAAGAGGGGCATTTTTGATGGCATAGTAAAAATTGATTGACTTGGCTAGTAAATTGCACTATATATAACTGTGTAGTACAGTGGTTCTCAACCTGTGGGTCCCCAGGTGTTTTGGCCTACAGCTCCCAGAAATCCCAGCCAGTTTACCAGTTGTTAAGATTTCTGGGAGTTGAAGGCCAAAACATCTGGGGACTCACAGGTTGAGAACCACTGGTGTAGTGTGACACCTGGTGACCCATAACATTTGATCCCGCTATTACAAGAGCAATAGCGATCATCAAAGTGTTCCTAGTGAGCTTTCCCCTTGTCATTAAGAACAAATCCATTCCTGTTCTATTTAAGCTTTCTTTCATTAGATGTGGTCCACAACCTTCTTTCTTTGACAATGCTGAAGGAAGCCGAGCTCTTCCCCAAACTCTTTGATGATGGATGCTATGCCCTGGACACCAGAGCCAATCTCGGAGGGCCTTCGTCATTGCAGGCAACCATGGGTGTGCTGGGAGGCCTGGGATGCCACCCTCTGAGCTGGGGAAAGGAGAAGGCCAGCCACAGAACTGGAGAGAGGAGAAAGCAGGCCTCAGAGCTGGAGAAGGGGGAAAGTCATAGATCTTCTCAAAACTGGAGAAGGGGAAGGTCATAGATCTTTTCAGAGTTGGAGAAGGGAGAAAGTCATAGATCTCAGAGCTGGAGAAAAGAGAAAGTAGACCTCAGAGCTGGAGCAGGGGGAAAGTCACAGATTTCTCAGTCCTGAATTTGGGAGAAAGAAGCCCTTCTCAGAGTTAGGGAAGAGCAAAAATAGCAGGTCTTCTCATATCTGGAGAAGGGAGAAAGTAGACCTCAGAGCTGGAGAAGGGGGAAAGTCATAGATCTTCTCAAAGTTGGAGAAGGGAGAAAGTCATAAATCTCAGAGCTGGAGAAAGGAGAAAGGGCTGGTGAAGGTAGCAAGTCATAGATCTTCTCAGACCTGGATTGGGAGAAATAATGCCTTCTCAGAGTTAGGGAAGAGCAAAAATAGATCTTCTCAGAGCTGGAGAAGGGAGAAAGTCATAGATCTTCTTGGAGAAAGAGAAGGGAGAAAGAAGGCCTCAGAGTTACTAGTAGGGAAGAGCAAAAATAGTAAGTCTTCTCAGAGCTGGAGAAGGGAGAAAGTAGACTTCAGAGCTATGGAAAGGAGAAAGTAGGCCTTTCTTAGAGCTAGAGAAGGGAAAAAGGAATAAATCTTCTTATAGTTGGAGAAAGGGGGCCTTCTCAGAACTGGAGCAGGGGGAAAGGAGGCAGGCAACAGTTCCAACAAAGTCTAGTCCATATCTATCTATGTTTGGCCAATCCCAAGGTTCTAAATGTGTGTTCATCCTTTGGACAAAACTGGACTTGCCTAGAGGATGGTCTTCTAGTGTTGACTCCGTTCTGCTGCTCTGATTGATTTAGTTTCCACTTTTGAACCGTTTCTGGGGTGAAGTGACCCCTCATTTTGTCCTGCAGGTGCCTCTATGCCAGTGACTCAGAGGCCACCTAGTTCTGCAAAAACAATTGGGCCATTGTGTTGACCCTGCAAACCCCTTCTTTCTTGCTGGACAGCGAAGCAGAGGAGGTAGGCAGGTGTCCGCTGGGGAAGTGAACCCATTTTTTCATCTGAATGAAGTGTTTCCTGCAACCTTTCATGGACCACAGCTCCCCAATCCCCTGTTTCAGGAAGCTAAGATGCCAAAGTTGTGCATATCGGGGTTTCATCCACCAGATCCACTTTCACTGTCTATTTGCAGCCTGGAGCCAGAAGATCCCAATCAGTTCTGGCAAGAAAATATGCTCCTTCAACTGCATCCCAGCCACGTAAGTTCTGCTTCTTTCTCCTTTCCCCAGCTCTGAGAAGGGCTACTTTCTCCCTTCTCCAGCTCTAAGAAGGCCTACATTCTCCCTTCTCCCAACAAAGGATTCCTCCCTCAGGCAGGAAGCAGCCAGGATTTGCAGCTGCAAGGCTATTCAGTGCTAACCAAGCTGGCCAATGACAAGAGTTCTTTCTCCCACCCTGGATATTATTCCACAGGGATATATCTAAACCTCACTTACCTAGTTTCCAACAGGCCTCACAACCTCTGAGAATGCCTGCCATACATGTGGGCGAAATGTCAGGAGAGAATGCTGCTGGAACATGACCAGACAGCCCAGAAAACTCATGGCAGCTCAATAAAAAAAAAATCCCTTTGTACGCTTTCATATAGAGAGGAGCAGGATTAGACGGTTATGTATAGTTAATATACCACCCACCGGAAATCGTATTATACTCTGGCTCTGCTGGTTCAGCTTCAGTCAGCTTTGTTGGCTCTGTTGGTTTTTTGGTTACATAATCATTTTAATTACTATTTTTAATTGAAATGTGGTTTCATATAAATTGATGTTTAATGTCCTCAATGTTTTTAGGTTAGATGTTAGGTGATGTTATGTTATGTGATAGGTTATGTTATTATCTAATTTGGGGATTATAAATTGGTCTTCGATGTTGGCTTCTGTTGGCTTCTTTTGGGAACCAGTTGGTTTGCTATTTGAATATGTTTAGAATCATGTATTAAGGCATTTATTGCTTTCCATTGTTTGTTGGAATCTTCCCTAACGTGTATTAGTATTTTGAAACGTATCTCCACCCAATGACAGAAGGCTCACCCTCTGAAAGAGGATTTGAAAGGAAGGGTGGAAAGAGAAGGATGGACAAAGAATGAGGAAAGGCTCACGCTCAGCTCACCACCCTTCCTGCCACCATCCCTCATTGCTCCTTCTGCAGCTAATTTTTACTGTCTTTTTCCCCCGACTCCACTCGTAGGTGATGGCCATGCTGCCCCAAAAGAAGAACTGGCACTGCATGGGCAAGGGCTGGCGCTGTGCACCTTCCTGACCAGCTTCATGCTGCTGCTCTACTCCTACGCCATCTCGCCCTTGCAAGTCAGCATGATCGAGTGAGCGAGCTGGCCCTGAATTGAAACTTTGAAAGAGAAGGAGGGGAGGGCTTTCCCTTTAGAAGGGGAGTTCATGTGTCCTTGCCGGGAAAACTCCATTCTATTCTATTCTATTCTATTCTATTCTATTCTATTCTATTCTATGCTATGCTATGTTATGCTATTCTATTCTATTCTATTCTATTCTATTCTATTCTATTCTATTCATTATTAAGTTTTAAGCTTTGCTTTGCTTATTGTCACTGAAAAATCTTGCCAAGGAAACCCTGTGACAGAGTCACTTTAAGGTCGCCATAAATTCAAAACAAGAACCACATGTAAAATACATTGTGTGCATCTTTTTGTCTCTTCATGAGAATGGCGTGTAAAGGGTGGGGTATGTGCAAAGAGCAAACATTATCTTGATTTTTTCACCCTTTGACCACATAGTATCTACTATGACTTCATCTGTAATCTCTGACTAAGATTATTTATTCCCCGGGGGGGGGGGGGGTCCACTTACATTTGGATCCACAATAGATGCATTCATTGTATTACCTGCTGTAAGTGTGTATGTGCCTTCTATATTATCCATATTTCATATTTTATTTTATCATTGTTTTGTATCTGATTTTGCTGTAAGCCGCCCCGAGTCCCCTTCGGGGGAGATGGAGGCAAGATATAAATATAATAATAATAATAATAATAATAATAATAATAATATTCTTGACTGATGGCAACCTTAGGAATTTTTTGCAGGGTTTTCTTAGGCAAAGAATGCTCATAGGTGGTTCTTCCAGTTACTTCCTCTGAAATGGGTAAAGGTTTTCCAATGTTCTATTAATGTTTTATCTCTTAATGTTATGCTAAATGTTACAAATGCAACTTGACCATGCTGTTGTATGGCAGCTTGAATTACCGTATGTGCTTTGAATAACAATCCTGCTTGGCAGCAGTGAGAAGTTTTTATATACATTGTTTTGCTTGATCTGTGAAGATCTAGAACAAAATGTACATGGCTTCAGTGAGCTTATTTGTATAGTAACTGTTAACCCAATAATCACAATCTGTTGGTTCCACTGTTCACCAAAAACTGGGAAAACATTCAACTTGACCTCCCACTTAACATCAAGAAAACCAAAGTGCTCTTTCAGCAGGACCAGCCAATCTCTCTGCCATGCCAGAAATACAGCATAATGGCATAACATTAGAAAATGTTGACTATTTCTGCTACCTTGGCAGCCACCTCTACACAAAAGTCAATATTGATATTGAAATACAACACCATCTGAGCTCTGCGAGTGCAGCATTTCCCCCTGTATTTGAGGATCGGGACATTTGTAGGCATACCAAGATGCTTGTTTATAAAGCCATTGTTCTCCCTACTCTGTTATATGCCTGCAAAACGTTGACGGTCTACAGCTATCACACTCAACTTCTGGAACGATTCCATCAGTGTTGCCTCTGAAAAATCCTGCAAATCTCTTGGGAAGACAGGCAGAAAAATGCCAGCATTCTGAAAGAAGCAAAGATCACCAGCATTGAAACATTGATCCTCCGCCATCAACTTCACTGGAATGGCCACATTGTCCAAATGCCCCATCACTGTCTCTCAAAGCAGTTACTACTATACTCTCAACTCAAGAATGGAAAACAGAATGTTGGTGGACAGGAAAAGATTCAAAGATGGACTTAATGCTAATCTTAAAAACTGTGGCATAGATACCAAGAACTGGCAAGCCCTGGCCCTCAAGCAAGCTAAGTGGAAGTCAGCTGTTACCAACAGTGCTATGCAAAGAGGCATGAATGGAGGGTGAAAAGGAGAAATGTGTCAAGAGGAAGATGCGTCAAACCAACTCTGACCAAGAGCGCTTTCCACCTGGAAACCAATATCCTCACCACAAAAAGAATATGCGGATCAAGAATAGGTCTCTACAGTCACCTACGGACTCACTGCCAAGATCCTACACTTGGAAAGCAATTAGACATGAGGGATTGCCGATGATGATGATGCGTGGCTGGTGTCTTCCATATTCGTGGGCACTGAATCTGCTCTAGGATATACCTAGCCAATTGCTTAAATAAGTTACTTAAGGCTTTGAATATATATCCTGAATAGATTTAGCACCTTAGAATGTGCCCTCAAAGTTCAGACTAAAACCCAGTGTGGATTTGCTGTAACTAGCTGCACTGTTTCTACTTTTGGAGCTACCTGGGTACCAAATCTGTCTTTTCCACAATCAAGCAGAGCAAACCTATGAATCCTACAGTAAAATGAGCAATTAAAATATTCTTGAAACACATTAATCTCAATGCCTACTGTAAAAATCCTGTTCTTCTGATGCTCCCCCACCAAAAAATGCTCAAAAATGTCCATCAAATCAGTCGCTTCTACAGACTGTAGACAGTTCTACTCTCTTAGATAAGAGCTCTGTATCTGCCATTTGATTTCTCAAATGTGGTGTATGTAGGGTATCATTAACTGTGTTTCAGATCAAGGATTAAAAAAACATTTTTTTTCTTAGTTGATAAAGCTTAGTACTGGAACTACTTAGGAAAGAAAGCTGAAAAAACAATATCTTCCTCATTAGCAAGTTGCTATCTGTTGATGAAAAGTGCCGGGAGCCAAGAAGTAATCAGGGTTATATATAATGACAGGAAATACATTCTCCTATGGTATGTTGGTTGTTTTGATAGCACCATGGAAATACAGAAGAACAACATACTATGGTTGTAAGGAGTGAGATAGAATGACATTCGAATATTCTTCATTTGGGAGAGGAAGTTCATAGCCTGTTTGTAACAAAGATTAGAAGTGGCCCTTTTTAAATTCTGTCCTGCTTTGTTTTTTTTTACTTTTTAAAACATTTACACAAACTACAATTCATTCCTTTTCTGGGTCTTGAAATCCAGAAATGTCAACTCCAAGTTCAGGAGGAGAATGATGCTGATTTTTGAATAACACCCTTGGAAATGCCTGAAAGAGTTCTGCCTCATAAATAACCAGAGTCCTCCTAAACCTGACCTTTACATCCTTCCTGAAGATGTGCCACATTAATCATGTGTATGTTCAACACATTCCACTCTGGGATTCTTGTTGCAGCAATGCTAACTTGGGAGGTTTTCAGAAACTTAAGGATCCATGAGTGCTGGGAAGCATTCTCTTCTCATGATGCATTTCCTTTCCCGCAGGCCAGGCAAGGGGGCTTTGATTTTAATTTCATTGACATACTTGTAAATGTAGCTCCAGGTTAAAACTTAAATTTGTCTGCAGATTTATGAGTCAGGCAGACATTCTGTCACTAGACTTTCTCTTTGTGCTTGAACATCACCCTCACAACAAAACCTGCCTGAGCATCTTTTTGAGAAAAAAAATCCTGTTTTTCAGATCATTTCACATTTTGAACGCATCGATTCTTTCCCTATGCTTTCATACTTTCTCGTAACATTAGGTTGTCACCCCATGTACACTTCACCTAGGAGAAAGCATCATTTGGTATCATGGTGTTTATTTCTCGAAGAATATGCAGTAGGGTTACATTATATGTTTCCCATATCAAATCCACAATACCTTTAATCTCAACACACATATCCCAGTATGAAAATACAGCCATCCCTTCACTTTTGTGGATTTGATTATTTGCAGATTTGATACTATGTTCTCGCTAGGAATGTTTAGGTCATCCAGTGCAAATATATTGTCTACTTCTGTCAGAAGCTGAATATAAAGTCATGTTGGAAGACTTGGAGTTCCAAGAGATAGCATCTTGATGATTTGATTTAAATGTTCTCTCTAGATCAGATTCCTGCAGGAGAGTCATACTGGAGAACACAGAGATTCCTAAATAACTATTCTCTCAGGTCTGAAATTTTTTTATTTACTATTTCACTTTTATGCAAGTCCTATGCCCCTAATCCCAGTGAATGTAGATGGCTGACTGTACATTATGCATTGCCTTCCCTAATACTTGGTGAAAACATTATAGTGGTCATAAATAATTATTTGCAATGATCCAGATTATGAAAATGGCAATGCCTTGCACACGTGGCTAAACTCTCTGCTATGTTATAATACAGTTCTTATACATCTCATTCAGCCTCAGTATCCTATGCTAGGCAAGGTGAACCCTGGTTGGCATTTGGCTGGGAGACTGCCAATGAATACCACATACTCAATTTTAGAAGCAGGAACTGGCAAACAACCACTGAGGATTCCTTGCCTAAGAAAATCCCATGAAATCAATGGGATCACCGTAAGTCGACAGGCAACTTGAAGGCACACACACAATTCTCACCTTCCAGTTCCTGAAATGAGAAGCAAGGATGCCTAGAATCTGGAATGTAACATCTTGAAATGTAGAATGCAATGGGTCAGGGGGCAGGAAACAAATGTGCATCAAGGCCAGTGTGTACCAAGTAAATACAAATTTACACTGTAACTAATAGGACTGTGATGGTGGCTTACTACTGCTACCAAATAACAGGAGTGTCAGTAAATTAATCATCTATATGGTAGGGAAATGTAACCTGATTAGTAGAGCAGCTGGATTACTAAGTGATAAGGATTACATAGTAATATATCCCGACCCCCTAGATGCTCCCTTCCTCACATTTGCAGTTGTTGATTTCCTGAAATGCTGACACACATCCATGTGAATGTGTGCACACACATATCATTTCCTGGTGAATCAAGGGCTCTGACTTTATAGAAGTAAGCACAAGGAAAACAGCCAGACTGGGGATGCCTTCAGGCTACCTCAAAGTTAAAAGCTTCAGATATGTATATGCTTCTGTATGCCTTCTGCACTCTGATGTCAAGAGCAATGCGGAATACCACAGCTCACTCAGCGGGCAAATCCAAACAGGCCACATACTTCCCCTGGTTGCAAATGTTTCAGTGATTTTGGGTGGGGGATGGGGAGAGGAGGCACATCAATGCTTATCTTTCCTCAAAATCAGTTCATCAATTTTAAGTTATTTTTTCAATGATCCCAAATCATTGAAGGTTTAAACAGTACAATTAGATCAATATTTACTTGGAAGATAACCTTGTTTATTCTCATGTTGTCATGCTACTGGAGAAAAATTCCAGCATACTCTCTGTCTGTGTGTATTTCAGATTAAGGATTAAAAAACATTATATATATGTCTAAAATTTATAGTCAAAAAGCTATAGTTGTGTTGTTGACTTGTCCATGAATAAATGGAAGTACTATACTTACCTTAACTTTTATCAAAAAAAGAACCATCCTCTATTCTAAATAGTGGAAAAAGACAAGAGCTTAGTCTGCTCCAAAAGAACACTTTTCCTTTGCAGAAAGACCCTCAACTTATCTATGGGCCACATCAAAATTTTCCCTGACATCAATAAGAATAATTGCTATTTGTTATTATTTGCTGTTGGTTTGACTGATGGCAACCCTATGAAAGAAAGACCTCCAAAAAGCTCTGGTCTTGCTAACCATAGCATGTTCTTTCTCTTTAAAGAAACTTGATAATACCATTGCCATTGATAGGAGTTTCCAGTTAGAACAACTTTTAGTGAGAAGCCATTCTAAATGTCTGCCAGTAGTACTAAGAAGTGACATTGGTGAAGGGTTTCACAGACAACAGATGTGGCACTTTAGCTAACTCTTGATAGTTTTGTAGCGGATAAGAGGATCCATGCCTGGTGAGTGTATGCTAAACCAAATACGTCAGGACAGAGACACCAACTCACTAGGTTGAAGACAAGCCATAGAGGTTTAATACGATTTGGCAAAAACAATGCAAGTACAGCAATTTTCTTCAAAATGTACAAGCATAAACACAGAGAGAAATACAAGACATCTTATAGGAGGGAGAATGGCAGCCAGGGATTGGTCAGAGTGAAGGACCAATCAACTGCAGAGATGTCTCATGGGAGGGTACAGTGCAGGGAAAAGAATTGATAAAGGTATGTTGATGGGCTTTTGATGTTGATGTCCAGTTCCATGCCAAACAAAGGTATGGATCTTAGGAAACAAAGGTGCAAGACTCAAGGTGTTGATTTTGGGTAATCAAGGGCTTGGCTGTCAATAAAAGAGGTTTAACAAATGCACATACTCTAAGAGTCTGTTTCTGCAGGCAGCAATTTCTCAGCTTCAAGTAAACCATATAACTAAACAAACAGGTTTGGGTTTATCTGGGCTGACAGGGAAGTCGCCTATCTTTGCATATACGTACATGGTGATTGCCTGTCTGGGGAACAGCCAGAAGTGTTTACCAAATTTCTTATTTTCAGGAAATTCCTCAGCAGTGTTAGGAAGAGGTGACTGTCTGGGCTTATCTGTTTATATTTTGGTAAGGAAGTTTATACATTTTATATATAAGAAATAGATACAGTACACAGAAAGTTATACAGAAGGTCATGAAAAATAGATACAATGTAGATCTTCTGATGCTTTGAACTTGTGCAAGTCCTGAAAGTTTTGTTTTTAAAGGAAAATAATAATATATTTATTTCTGAGCTCTAGGTGAACTACAAATCTTTGGGGGGGGGGGGGGTATTGTAGCTCCATAACAGTATGGTGCAGAAGAGGGCAATGGGGAAATACTCCAGAATGTTTTTTACCTTAAAAACCTTATGATGAAGATTGCTATGCCATTCTATTAATCTTGATGCAATTGGTTGAGGATGAAAAGGGAAATTAACTGTGCTGTAGGGGAAGTGGGGAAAGCAATTCTTGCTTTGGGGTGGAAAAAGTTACTTTCTCCCTAGAAATACTCCCTAAAGGCAATCCAAAGGTTTGCCTACACTGTAGAATGCATCTTGACACCATTTGGGAGTTGTAGTTTTACAAGGTCGTTAGCCTTTTCTTCCATACAAGGTGTCTCTCTGCTGCTAGCCAGATTCTACTCTAGTCAGTGAGATCTGGTGTAATTATTAATGTACTGATGGCAAATCAAACAAAATGTGCATTGTCTGTTAACCTTTTCTACAATAGAATCTCTTCTCTGACTTTTTGGCAGACCAAGTACATTCCTTTCTTTACTTCCTTCCGCTCCTCCAATCCCAGAACATGAGATGCATGGGCGCTTTGACGGGATTATGAATGCTCTGAGGGCAAGTAAGAGATGCTGTAAATTTAACAAGAAATGCAAGGGAATGAAATAACATATTATTGGCTATAATGGGAATATTACAAATTTCCCTCTGGGCTGTTTTCCATTCAAGGATCTATATGTTTTTTATACATATTCCTTAAATTAGAATTGGTTTCTTAAACTGGGCCAGTGGAATATGTAAGATATGTACCACTAGCCTGTTCCTGTGAAAAGATCACTTAATGCACAGTATTATCCAAGGCTGGGTTAAGATCTGCCTGGCATGGGCTTTGTTGGCACAGTGACCCCCTTATCTCAGAAGAATATTGTTCTACTAGGATGTCTCAGTGTTTAGAATGGGTGCAGGGACCTCATTTTTTAAAAAACTCATATTAGGGTTAACAATAGTTTTTTTGTTTTTATTTTTTGTTTTGCCTGGAGCTCTTGATGGCCTTGACTACATCTTACTCAAGGCCAACTGGGGAAGTTTCTGAACGTGGATTCAAGCCAAGACTTCTAACCCCAACACCCAAACCACTACACAGCACTGTCTCAAGCACTGGGAAGAAATAAGACTGAATTTTCTCTGCTCCTCACTAGACCATTTTAAGAAGTATTGCCTTAGAAAAACGTGTTGTAGAACTTTACCCCACCAGCGTGTTGTCTTGTATCAGGGAGGTATACAAGCATGGAAACTATCACTATCATACTTTTTTACAATCATATTATAGTCATATTTTTAGAACTTTGGGGGGGGGGGGTTCTTACTGTTTATCTTTACACACACACACACACACCAGATTCTTCTGGTCCTAATGTGCTTTCAGTTGAATGCCTTGCTGAATTGAGTTACTTTTCCTCAATTTACTTGTCTTTCCCCCGAGGTCAAATTCACCCCACCTCACTGAGACAGAGAACCAGGATTTAGGAATAATCTAAATCAACTGCAGATATATACCACAGATTACGTTGTTCTAATTGCAAATTCCTACACATATCCATCAGTAGAAATTGATGGGATGCATGCAAGATGCAGGTTCTCAGTGATTCCTACTAAATTTGATGGAATAAAAGCTTTTTTTCACTGCAGACACTAGGATTAGGAGGATAATTATCAACCTCAGTGCTTGCCCATATATGTGTTAGGCACTGACTAGAAAAGACAACCAAGCAATGATTTTCAGGCAGTCATTGTCCTCTTCACCCGTTCCTAAATATACACTTTGCACACACTCACCTCACTAAGAAATCATATATTTATTACCTAGTGAAATATTTTAAAATGTTCACAGAAATACAGTAAAACCCCACAAGTCAGAACAGGTTAAGTCTGAGACTTGGACAAATTGATTGAGTCTACCATAAAAATCTATGACTGAGAACAGCTGAGACAGACTGTATGTTTTAGTTGAATATCCCCTCCTTTTAAAAAAGATTTAAAGTCAAAGGACGAGAGGAAATTAACTTGCTTGAATCCTTGCCAGGTTACATGCACAGTAACCAGAATGGGCTGCATTTGGGAAAGGATACTCCCCCCCCCCCCCCGCCGCGTTCAGAATAGGGTGTCCCTGGTTGCCCTTTAGCTATAAAGATTTGAGGCTAGCAGCATGAGACAATACCACATACAAAATATGCCAGTGGAAGAAATATCTTTTCCCTGCTTCTCAAATGAAACTGAAATATTTTGTCACAGGCCTTGCAAAGCACAATCATGACTCTTGCTTTTGAAGAGATTTCATAGTGACAAACATTTACTAAGCTCTATCAAGGTTACTCATTAACTGAAGTAAACAAACACACATCTACACAATTTTCATAATAGTTTCCAGCATGAAGAGACTTTTTAGTAATCAACCACATGCTGATTATAAATTATACTGTCTGCAGACCTCTAACAAAATCTTAAAGTTTTTGTAAACTGCATGCTAAAGGTTTCTGAAATCCACTTGAACTCAGCCCTGTTTATGGCAAAATAACACCACAGGATTGTATGCTAAGGATAGGACTATATTGTTACTGCTATTTGAAGGTCAATTTACCTGGAAGTGCTCTAAGTTCTGTGAGATTTTTTTATAGCTGTATCATACATAGCTCTCCAAAGTTTCATTTGGTTTGATGTGATATACTTCATATATGTAACTAGTCATGCAGCTAGCTCCTATGGTTGTGTACGAGCTTATATACAAGGTTATCTCGTAGAAGCAGCAGCACTGTATGCCATGACTTAGGCCTCATCTACACTGATAATTTAATACAATTTCAAATTTGAAGAAAGAGGTTTCACTGTGCATATGATTACACGGGAAATTGTGGAGCCAGTTTAAGGCTTGGCTGATGATTATAGAAACTAGAGCACTGATGCATGTTAAGGGTTTTCTTTTTCACTGTTGTGGAAATTTGTTGTCTAACCACCAGTTTTGAAGATGCACCAAAGTGCATTCAAAGCTCAGTGCAGATGTGTGCTCGGATAGTCACTACGGATATATCAAGAAACATGTTCATTAGTGGAGGTCCAACTGGTCCAAGTCAAAAGCTGGATAAGCAATCTGAGAAACCTTTAGTCCAACACAAAATGGGTAATGTTTACAAGAAAACCAGGAAGCTCTGTCAAAGCTGTAATTGTACCTTGGTCTTTCAAAACATCAATAGTTCATAGTGTTGAAGAAAGAATGAATAAACAATTGTGTAAGGAAAAAAATAATGGACTACTTTAAAAGACACCTCTCATTCATTGTTGGATACAAGCACTATTTTCATAAGTCATTTTAAAAAATGAAACAATGATTGTATAGTTAGTTTACCTGGCTGTCCCCGAATATGACACACCGGAGACTACTGAAATAAAGATAAAAGGAGTAAAGTCAAAGGCAGTTTATGTTGACACTATACACTTAATATGCTGACAGGATTAAAAGAATTCCTAGTGTTTCTCAAATATCTTCTTAGACAGTCCAATGTAGATAGCTGCAGAACCACAAACACCTCACCTTTTAAGGTAGTTGTTTCAACTTTCACTTTTGTAACAGCACAATCAATATACACATCATTTATGCTAAATGCGAAATAGTTCTTCCTCCAAACTTGCAGCAATAATATACCTTCATCAGGCCTACAAAAATAGTAATCAAATATTCAGTTGTTTGGGGAACATGTCCCTATTCACATAATTTGCTTACTGTTACTTTGGGATTTTGTTTTATGGCAAGACTGCTTTTACATCCATAACTGATGTATACTAATTCCTGTTGGTTGTCCTGACAATAGGAGAGCAGCCTTATTTATAAACCTGCATTTGAAAACAGACACAGAGATGTACCGTTTCCCCTAAAATAAGACATCCCCAGAAAATAAGACCTAGAAGAGGTTTTGCCGAATTGCTAAATATAAGGCCTCCCCTGAAAGTAAGACCTAGCAAAGTTTGTGTTTGGAAGCATGCCCGCCGAATAGAACACCAGAGCATGCAGGATCGGTAAATGTACGTACCATAAAGTGTTGTACATAGAAATATTGGTACAGTAGAGTCTCACTTATCCAAGCCTCGCTTATCCAAGCCTCTAGATAATCCAAGCCATTTTTGTAGTCAATGTTTTCAATATATCATGATATTTTGGTGCTAAATTCGTAAATATAGTAATTACTACATAGCACTCCTGCATATTGAACTACTTTTTCTGTCAAATGTGTTGTATAACATGATGTTTTGGTGCTTCATTTGTAAAATCATAACCTAATTTGATGTTTAATAGGCTTTTCCTTAATCCTTCCTTATTATCCAACATATTCGCTTATCCAAGCTTCTGCCGGCCTGTTTAGCTTGGATAAGTGAGACTCTACTGTAGTAACAAGAAATTCTTGATAGGATTCACAGTTTGTCTGGTTATGCTGGTTTATGATGACAACTACTGTACATTATATAATAAATGTTCATTTTTTTGTTCAACAATAAATGTGAAAAATAAGACATCCTCTGAAAATAAGACCTAGAGCATCTTTGGGAGCAAAGATGAATATAAGACACTGTCTTATTTTCGGGGAAACACGGTAGTAGAACTCCTCTATCCATTATGGATGTGTTCCAAGACCCTCCATAGATACCTGAAATGGCATCAAATCAAAATATTTTATGCCACCAGGTTTTTACAAACCATGGAGGTTGGGCTCTTAAATGTACCTGCTTGTAATATTTTTCAATATTGTTTAAAAGTCTATATAGTTTTAAAAATATTTTAACAGCTACTGAGGCCACAGAGTGAAGAGGCGGCACCCGGGAAGACACAACTCCATTGCGTCTTATCCACCAGCAGCTGGGATTTAGCCCCGAAACTGATGGAAGAACAAGTGGCTATAGCAGGAATGGGCAAACTCTGACCCTCCAGGTGTTTGGACTTCAATTCTCGCATTTCCTAACAGCCTGGCTGTTAGGAATTGTGAGAGTTAAAGTCCAAAACACCTGGGCTATAGGGTCATAAGGGCTAGAAACCAGAACAACATTGCAGCAAAAAAATAATTTAATTGCTAAAATACCAGTCAAAATATTATCTGAATTTAAGATATTCAAACAGAAATGGAAAAGAATAGCACCGGATCTTATATTTTGAAAAATTGTAGATTTGTGTGTAGCCCAAAAAGTGGATCGAGGACAAATCGGATAAAGGAATTCAAAGGAGCTCCCAATGGCACAGCGGGTTAAACCGCTGAGTTACTGAACTGACTGACCAAAAGATTGGTGGTTCAAATCTGGGGAGCAGGGTGAGCTCCTGCTGTTAGCCCCAGCTTCTGCCAACCTAGCAGTTCAAATCTGAGTAGATCAATAGGTACTGCTTAGGCAAGGTAACAGCGCTCCATGCAGTCATGCTGGCCACATGACCTTGGAGGTGTC
Source organism: Anolis carolinensis (assembly GCF_035594765.1). Classification (NCBI taxonomy): domain Eukaryota; kingdom Metazoa; phylum Chordata; class Lepidosauria; order Squamata; family Anolidae; genus Anolis; species Anolis carolinensis. The sequence goes on from NC_085846.1 coordinate 87,210,661, forward strand.
TTCAGATTAGGAATGGAGATGAGCCAACTCCCAGAGTCAGACACGACTAGACAACATCAGGGGGAAACCTTTACCTTTATAGACTCTCAGCTAACCAGAATTGAAGCAACCAAAACTCTAAAGCAGGCATGGCTCAAGGCTATGGAATGATGGGAGTTGTAGTTGTACAAGGTCTTTAACTTTCTCTGCCAAACACTGTAGTTTGACCCCTCCCCCCTTTAACTGCCATGGCTCAATGCTATGGAAGGATGGGAATTGTAGTTGTACAAGGTCTTTTACTTTATCTGCCAAACAACCTACGGTACTATAAAATCAGAACAGTAAATAAAGAACACTCTGAAAACAGACTTTTTCCCACCCTGGACCTTCCAGATATATAAACCTCCCTTTATTAGGTTTCCAATGTTCCTCACAACCTCTGAGGATGCCTGCCATAAACGTGGGCGAAACGTCAGGAGAGAATGCTTCTGGAACATGGCCATACAGCCCGGAAAATGAACAACCCAGCCTATTGGCTGTTAGGAATTATGGGAATTGAAGTCCAAAACACCTGGAGGGCCAAAGGTTGCCCATGCTCTAAAGTAACCGGCCTTCTGTGCCTCACTATCACTTCCACAGAATTCAAGTACAGTAGAGTCTCACTTATTCAACACTCGCTTATCCAACGTTCTGGATTATCCAACACTTTTTTGTAGTCAATGTTTTCAATACATCGTGATATTTTGGTGCCAAGTTCATAAAGACAGTAATTTCTACATAGAATTACTGTGTATTCAACTACTTTTTCTGTCAAATTTGTGGTATAACATGATGTTTTGGTGCTTAATTTGTAAAAGCGTAACCTAATTTGATGTTTAATAGGCTTTTCCTTAATCCCTCCTTATTATCCAACATATTCGCTTATCCAACGTTCTGCCGGCCCATTTATGTTGGATAAGTGAGACTTTACTGTATTAATAAAAAAGCACGTGTAGCAACGAGGCAAGACGCATGCTCAGTAAGGTTTCTGTCTGCTGCAGTGATCTCAGCAGGGAAACACGCATGCGCAGTAGAAACCACCCAGCACTCGGGTGGGGGCTCTTAAAGGGCCAGCCAAAGAGAAGGGGACTGGGAAGTGACATGAGGGAAACGGCTCAGGGATAAGCGGCCTTCATTGACGACGACGCCCTACATATGTCTTTCTTTGCCTCAGGACGGTGACATTCCCACAATGGCGTCGCCAGCGACCGGCCTCGGCGAAGGCCTCAATTCCGAAGCGGAGCCCGGGCCGAGGCCAGCGCCTCCGGTGTCAGTGGCGGCCGTGCTGCCTGCCGGAGGGAGCGGGGAGCGGATGGGCGGCGGGACCCCGAAGCAGTTCTGCGACCTGTCGGGGCGGCCGCTCGTCAGCTACACCGTGCAAGCCATGGAGAGGTAAAGGGAGGAAAGGCTGCTTCACATTCCGCGCATGCGCACAGAGGCGAAGGGGGAAGCTGCGCGCGCATACTTTCCTCACAGTTCTGCGGGGAGTATTCAAGAGAATGCTGTGTTCCCTCTGAATGGACTATGTGATATTTTGAAAAGGCCAGGAGGGGAGAATATAGAATATACTCCCGCAGCAGTGGCCTGTGTGCATGTTTACTTGGAAACAACAGCCTTGACAGACTTAGGGAGTACAGTATCTACATTACAGAATGAATGCAGTTTGACAGCACTTGAACTGCCATGGCTCAGGGCTATGGATTCCTGGGAGTTGTAGTTTGGTGAGGGACCAGCACTCGGGGCAGGGCAGGCAGAAGGCCTTATAACTTTGCAACTTGCATGATGCCATGGCAGTTCAAGTAGGGGGGGGGGGGGTCAAACTGCAATATTTGGCAGAGAGTGACCTTGTACAACTACAACTCCCATGATTCTATAGCATCGAGTCATGGCAGTTATGGGGCAGGTGTCAAACTGCAGTGTTTGGCAGAGAAAGTTAAAGACCTTGTAAAACTACAACTCCCTATCATTACATAGCATTGAGCCATGGCAGTTAAAAGGGGGGCGGTGTCAAACTGCAGTGTTTGGCAGAGAAAATTAAAGCCCTTGTACAACTACAACTCCCATGAGTCTATAGCATTGAGTCATGTCAGTTAAGGGATGGGTGTCGAACTGCAGTATTTGGCTGAGAAAGTTAAAAGACCTTGTAAAACTACAACTCCCATCATTCCATAGCATTGCTCCATGACAGTTAAACTGGTGTCAAACCACATTATTTCTACAGCGGGTACTGTATATACCTGGTATCACTTCATTTATGGATATGCAAATACAGGTGTCCCAAAATCTGGGAAAAATATCTGGAATCCGAAACATTTTGATACCAAGCATTTCAGATTAAACTCAACCTGCAATATGTGTCTAATGACACATTAAAGATTGCGCAGAAGAGACTTGTAACATATCAAGATGAAAGAGATTTATTTTATTAGTTGAACAACCTGATGCATTTTGGACAGTGAGGGTGTGCACATTGTCTACTTGTTTGGACATTTTGGGGGTTTTTTTGGGGGGGGGGACACCTCTCTCTACACTGATTGCTGATGGTTCATAGTTTGGCAACAGTCCATGGACCACCACTTTGATTAGTATTGCTCTACAACAGTGATTCTCAACCTGTGGGTCCCCAGATATTTTGGCCTTCAATTCCCAGAAATCCTAACAGCTGGTAAACTGGCTGGGATTTTTGGAAGTTATAGGCCACAACACCTGGGGACCCACAGGTTGAGAACCACTGCTCTATGAGATGATGATGCTCTTGGTTGCAGAACTGTCTTGCTCCTGCCTTTGTGGTTGCTAGATGACCCCTTTTGTTTGTTCCTATCCATAGAATAGTGTCCAGTTCTGGCTGATGGATTTGTTTTGATTTATTTGTTGGGTGACCACTTCCTTGGGCCTCCTTTTATTTACTTTGTGGCCTTTGAAAAGTCTTGCTAAAAAGTGCAGAAATTGGCATGGACATTTCCAGCCATTTCCCCTGTAGCCTGACAAGCTGCAACAGGTCTGCAAGGGTCTTTCAAATATTCCTGGAGAAGATTTCCATGCAGCATATCTGGCTACCGAAAAATAGCTGAATGCACCCCCACCCCCCCACCCCCCACACACTTTTCTGCAGCATAGAAAAGTGTATTGCCTATAAGGTGGGTTGTGGGGGATTTTTGTCATTATGTGATCAGAACATAGTTCCAATATGTGCATTGACAAAAAAGTGAGTTGCATTAGCGTAAATTCAGTTTTTGCTGATGTAATTCAGTAATTCAGCCATCACATTTTTAATTCTTTTCTTTTGCAATTCCTAGATGACCTGTGTGAATAGTCTGATAGGTGCCTAAGTGGTACTCTTGTCCACCTCTGTTAGATCACTTGTGCAGCTTATGATGCTATAAAATTGCTTTGGGATGGGGGTTGTGACCTGGTTGTCATGCAGCCACGCATTCGAGTACAATAAGAAGAAAAGAAAGGACTTAGATATATGAAAAATAGTTGTGTTCACTTTCTTTCAGTATAGCATGTTAAAGTGAGCAATGTGAATGTTCAGTCAGAAGAGATTTCACAAGGATTGTCTTTGGAACCTGTTTAAAATATTATGGTTATGTGTATTAATTAAAGGTGTTTCTGAATACAGGAGTTCTTTTCTGTTCCAATTAAGTTTTGCCTTTGACAGAAAGGAATACTCGTTGGTAAATTCAGATGAAGCCCAGTTGCTACATTTAAAATATGGCATTTAAGAGTGAAAGGAACAAATACGTCTCTCTGAAATGCATATGCATGCATATATTCCCGGTTTTCATCATATGGAAAGCCTGCAAGTCTTCCTTAGAACCTCTAAGGCCCTTCTACACTGCCATATAATCCAAATTATAATTATCTAAGCAGATAATCCACATTATCTTCCTTGAGCTGGATTATGAGTCTACACTGCCATATAATCCAGTTCAAAGCAGATAATCTGGATTTTATATGACCGTGTAGAAGAGGCCTAAGAAGTGGATATTAACCACTGCATTTCCCCACAAAACCAAATAGGAATGACATTGACCATGCTGCATGTAGATGTGACTAACACATTTCATTTTCTTCTGTATGGCACAATATATTCATATGTGTTTATTGGCTTCCCAATTTGTCACCTCAACACCTCAATTTGTCACCCACTTTTTAATCATCTGTTTTTGGCCCCTGTGAATATCTTATTTCCATTCATGTTTTCTCGTTTTCAGGAAACCTTCCTTGACCCCATCCTGGGTGGGTTGTCTTCATTCTTTACAGATTCCAGAGGATTACTGTCCTGCTTTGAGCTTTGGCAGCACTTTATACTGTGTCATGCTAACAATTTAATTGGCCTCAATCTCTGGGTCTCATCATCAGTTTGTAACCATCTCAGCAAACACATGAAAAGAAACCCTCACCAATTGTGGTGTCATTCAAATGTTGTCCCATTGCAGATCTTCAATTCTTTCTCAATATTTTTGTAATGAAATTTTGCCCTAAACAGGAAACACCTGTTCCAACACCATGTTTTTAAAAGTGGCTTTAAGTGGGAAGATAACATATTCACTGCCTTAAAGAGTACTAGGTGACAGCATCTCCTAAAATGAAAGATGCCTGAAAAAAAATTAGCAGACAATTGGGAATTCCCATTACATGTGAAATTTAACATTTTTACCCTTCTATGCACGGAATTTAAAATGAAGTCGATTACCAATCAACTTAGAAATCATCTGGAAAGCCACACTTTAGAAATGTACAATAGTTGAAACCCACAATATGAGCTTGCATTGTATGATGGGCTCTGTCAGTAGCTGTTTTTTAAATGTGTAGAAACACTGATTATATTGCATGTGATGAAGTTCTTAGAAAAATAGACTCTACCAATATTGAAAAAAACAACAACCAGCAACCCTCCTCTACTTTATATAACTTCTTCTTTATTCGGTCAGTTGTTTCCGACTCTTCGTGACCTCATGGACCAGTTTGGGCCAGAGCTCCCTGTCGTCCGTCGCCGCCCCCAGTTCCTTCAAGCTCATGCCAGTAACTTCAAGGATACCGTCCCTCCACCTTGCCCTTGGTCGGCCTCTCTTCCTTTTTCCTTTCATTTTCTCCAGCATCATGATCTTTTCCAAACTTTCCTGTCTTCTCATGATGTGGCCAAAATATTTCAACTTTGCCTCCAATATCCTTCCCTCCAGTGAGCAGCCATTGGGCATTATTTCCTGGAGGATGGACTGGTTGGATCTTCTTGCGGTCCAAGGGACTCTCAGGATTTTCCTTCAGCACCAAAGTTCAAAAGCATCTATCTTCCTTCTCTCAGCCTTCCTTATGGTCCAGCTCTCACATCCATAGGTTACTATGGGGAATACCATTGCTTTGACTATGCGGACCTTCGTTGCCAATGTGATGTCTCTGCTTTTCACTATTTTGTCAATGTTGGCCATTGCTCTCCCAAGAAGTAAAGGTCTTCTAATTTCCTGGCTGCAGTCTGCATCTGCAGTGATCTTCGCGCCTAGAAATATAAAGTCTGTCACTGCCTCCATGCTTTCTCCTTCTATTTGCCAGTTGTCAATAGGTGTGGTTGCCATAATCTTGGTTTTCTTGATATTTAGCTGCAGCCCAGCTTTTGCACTTTCTTCTTTCACCTTGGTGATAAAGCTCCTTAGCTCCTCCTCACTTTCAGCCATCAGAGTGGTATCATCTGCATACCTAAGGTTGTTAATGTTTCTTCCAGCAATTTTAACTCCGGCCTTGGAATCGTCAAGCCCCGCACATCGCATGATGTGTTCTGCGTACAAGTTGAATAGGTAGGGTGAAAGTATACAGCCCTGCCGCACTCCTTTCCCAATCTTGAACCAGTCTGTTGTTCTATGATATGTTCTTACTGTGGCTGCTTGGTCTTTGTACAGATTTCTCAGGAGACAGACAAGGTGACTTGGTATCCCCATACCACCAAGAACTTTCCATAGTTTATTATGATCCACGCAGTCGAAGGCTTTAGAATAGTCAATAAAGCAGAAGTAGATGTTTCTCTGAAATTCCCTGGCTTCCTCCATTATCCAGAGGATTTTGGCGATTTGGTCTCTCGTTCCTCTGCCTTTTCTGAACCCAGCTTGTACATCTGGCAACTCTCGCTCTATTGCTGCAGTCTGCCTTGCAGGATCTTGAGCATTACCTTACTGGCATGGAAAATAAGTGCCACTGTACAGAAGTTTGAGCATTCTTTAGCATTTCCCTTTTTGGGTATGGGGATATAAATTTATTTTTTCCACTCTGATGGCCATTCTTGTGTTTTCCATATTTGCTGGCATATATAACTATATCTGCTATATTGCCTTAATTATAGAATTGCCATGCTATTTTCTGTCTTACTTTATATGAGTGAAGACAAGTGTGATAGACAAATATATTATAGCAGTGCTGCTCAAATTATTTTCCTTCTGCAAACCATTTTAACATAACTGAGAAGATAGCAGACCCCTTAATAATGCACTTTTAAGTCTACAAACTGAAGCACATAATTCATATTTTAATAACCTTGGTTTTGCCTTTCTAGTGTGGTGGATGTGCCATTTTTCTTAGCAAAGTTCTCTGAGGTTGGATGTAATGTTTGTCAGCTTTAGCCTCAGGTCAATTTCAATTTCAATCATTTTTCCCAGTGTAGAAAGCGGGTGGCAGTTGTCAGCCTTTCTGCAGACCACCCATAGTTTATAGATCATGCTTTGAGAAACTCTGTTAAGCAGAATAAGAAATAAATTATAAAATATTGTTTGGAAGAGAGTGGGATGTTCTCTATTTTGACCCTCTTTCCCAAGCTTAATTATCATGTCTTAATAGAAAACAGGAGTTCTCCACTTGGTTTCAATTAGGAAATAGTCTGAAAACATATACAGTTATGTATTAATCTTTTAAGCAAAATTAAAAACCGAGGCAATACTTCATTGTACATATTCCTCAAGTGATTTTTTTCAGTTTGTGTATTAGTAGGAAATTTCTGTATTAGAGATTTAGCTATTATATATGACCAGTCATCATTCATATGAGAACTTAAATATATTTTTTGCTGTCAGAGATTCCTGTTTAGCAGACTTCATTGCAGTCTTGATATATATCCTTTAAATTTCTTCAGTGCCAGAGATTCCTCTAATTGTAACCACTATAGATCAGAGTGAAATTCAACAGGTATAGTATTTCCCATTAAGTTGCATAACAGGAGAAGGGGGTACTAGTAAAATTTATTCTTGTCCCACAGCTTTCCTTATCCCTGTTCTGCACTTTCCCCCTATTCCCTGAAAAAACAAGTGTATCCCAAATCGTCATAACAGGAAACTATGTTCTTCCTCCATATGTAGCCATATTGGAAATTGACTTATCTTTTACTGATGGGTCTATGGACCATAGTAAATCTTGTTCAATCATATTTTATTGATTAGCCCATCGGCCGTATCAAAACATTTAGCACATAGACATTAATACAACATACAACCCGCGGTACAAAAGAAGCTAAAATAAACAAGCTGTTAAAAAGATCCCGTGCAGGATTCTGGCCGGGCTTTTTTTTTTTGGGGGGGGGGGGGGGGAATAAAGCTATAATGAAGTTTATTTGGCAAAAAGAGAAAAAAAAGAAAAAAAAGAAACCCAGAATTAAAGTAAAATACATGATTGATGAAAGACAGAGGGGAGGTCTAGCTACGCCTGATTTAAAACTATACTTTGAGGTGGCAGCACTATTGTGGGCCAAAGATTGGGCAAAACTTGAAAATAGCAAAATTTTTGAATCTGAAGGGAATAGACCTGAGATTATGGTGGCACTGTTATCTCTGGTATAAAAAAGGATAGAAAATAATTTTGTTTTATAAGGTCCTCAATTCTTAAGATATGGGAGAAATATAAAAAAGGTTATATGAAAAAGCACCATTATGGATATCACCATTAGAGGCCCCCCAAAGAAGAATAGGGTGGGAAAATTGGCTCAAATATAAAGATCTATTAATAATAAAAAATGGGAATTGGGCACTAAAAACACAACAGGAAATAAATAAATTAGATAAAAATATTTCCTGGTTTCAATATTATCGCATAAGGAGGGGTAGATTTTTCTAGTTGTAGGTAAGTTTCTAAAGAACATTTTGAATCTACAGCAACACAGATTGTAGTGGTGAATCATATGTGGTTCCAGAACTGGTCATTTCCAGAATTGGTGGTTCCAGAACTTGTTGGCTTGGCAGGAATAGGCCCAGTTTAACCTCTGTCATCCCACTCTCACAGCTGCTTGTAAAATGTTCTTGTTTCCCTTCCATCTTCTTCCTGGCTAAATTCAAGGTGCAAAATTAGTTTGTACTCAGTTAACTCAGCAGGAGGGAAAGAAGAAGAAGGACAGTCTTGTAGGGCTTTCTTAAACTCAGCACATACATTTCAGTGTTCCTGTGTTTAAAATGTTAGTCTTGTGCATTTCCCCCCATTAAAAACTTATTTTCCTTCTTGTTGCCTGGCCACATCTTTTTGACCACAGTGATGTGGCTCAGCCACATGTGTCATTGTTTTTAATCTGTGAAATGTTGGAGGGCATGTAAATGAAGTGTTGTGACTGAAGCCATTCTGTTGCATATAACAACCTATCATCACAATCCTATTTATTTCACTGTAATTCTCTATAGCTACATGGTTACAGGATTTTTGATGTAGCAAAAGTGTAGTTGTAAAATTATTGGAAGATACTTTTAAATGTAAATATATTTAATTACAATGAGAAAATCCTTTACATATTAGCAGAGTCCCAAGATATTTAGCAATATATATCATTGTTCTTGATATATTATAGAGTCAGCTGGATATCTGATATAATCGTGGTGGTATCACAAGAGAATGTTGAAAAAATGAAGTATATTATAAACAAATTTGGCCACAAGAAGACAACAGTGGTTGAAGGTGGAATGACTCGCCACAGATCTATCTTCAATGGATTGGATATATTTGTAAAGAGCAATAATTCTAGTCAACTCCTCAAGAAACCAGAAGTTATAATAATCCATGATGCTGTGAGGCCATTTGTTGAGGAGGACATTCTTTTTAAAGTAGTTATGGCTGCCAAAGAGCATGGGGTAAGTTCTGCAAAATCTAGCATTTGTAATGTTGTGGTAATAAGTGGTATGAGATAGCATTGTTGTAATTAATCTGAAATACGTATATATGAAAAAAAGCTGATAAATAATGTATGCTCAATATACTTAAGAAATTGTATCCACCTAGTTTATGTTCTGTCCTTTTTACTATCTGTGTTACCTTAGTAATACTAGCAATATCAGGTTATATCATCTAGAATATGAGATTTTGTATCTTCCCCATCTCAACCCCCCCCCCCTCCCCTCAAATCTGATCTCTTTTTTTTAATAGAGTTACACGCTGGGTCGTTGCAGAGAACGCCATAGGTGTAGCGTATCTGGATGTCAGTAAGGCCTTCAACAAGGTCCGCCATGGCAAACAAATTAGTCAAATGTGGAATAGGCAAAACTATGGTTAGGTGGATCTGTAATTGGTTAAGTGAACAAACCCAAAGGGTGTTCACCAATGCTGCTTCTTCATCCTGGAAAGAAGTGATGAATGCAGTGCCGCAGGGTTCTGTCCTGGGCCTGGTTCTGTTCAACATCTTTATTAATGACTTATTGATAAAGGTCTAGCAGACATGATCATCAAGTTTGCAGATGACACCAAACTGGGAGAGATAGCGAATACTCCAGAAGACAGGAGCAGATTTCAAAATGATCTTAACAGATCAGAGAGATGGGCCAAAACTAACAAAATGAAATTCAATAGGGATAAATGCAAGATACTCCATTTAGGCAGAAAAAATGAAATGCAAAGATACAGAATGGGGAGACGCCAGGCTCGACAGCAGTACATGTGAAAAAGATCTTTGAGTCCTCATGGACAACAAGTTAAAAACGAGCCAACAATATGATTCTCAAAAAGCCAATGGGATTTCGGCCTGCATAAATAGGAGTCTAGTGTCTAGATCCAGAGAAGTCATACTACCCCTCTATTCTGCCTTGGTCAGACCACACCTGGAATACTGTGTCCAGTTCTGGGCACTGCAATTGAAGGGAGATGTTGACAAGCTGGAATGTGTCCAGAGGAGGGCGACTAAAATTATCAAGGGTCTGGAGAACAAGCCCTATGAGGAGTGGCTTAAAGATCTGGGCTTGTTTTCTGCTGCCCTGGAGACTAGGACGCGGAGCAACGACTTTAAACTACAGGAAAGGAGATTCCTGTAGTTTAAAGCTGTTTAGCAGTGAACTCTCTGCCTCAGAGTGTGATGGAGGCTCCTTCTTTGGAGGCTTTTAAGCAGAGGCTGGATGGCCATCTGTCGGGTGTGCTTTGAATACGATTTTCCTGCTTCTTGGCAGGGGGTTGGACTGGATGGTCCATGAGGTCTCTTCCAACTCCATGATTCTGTGATTCAAACTCAAATACCTTTCAGGAGCATTGTGAATTATACTTCAAATGGTATTTGAAGGTCGGGATTAAGCTTTGACAGTTTTTCAAGAATGGATAAAAATGTAACTCAGTTTTGTAGGTTATTTTTATTTTTAACATTTTCCCCAAGTTATAGAGATTGGGTAAGTTCTGACACTTCATAATGATATGTATGTATATTTTCACCTACACTTAATCACTGGCCCACAAATCATGCATTATTGAAGCATCAAAGTTTATTAACAATAGACTTGGCCACCTCACTCCTAATTCTATGTCATTTATTCAAGGAATTAAATACAAGAGGTCTTAGAGGAAACCCACATCTACAACTTCTGTTATAAGAAATGATCATTTATTTTTAGTTCTCTGCTTCCTGCTTGTTAACCAGTTTTTAATCCATTGTACTATTTCTGTTACTAGTCTTTTATGAACAACCCTGCTGAGTTAACAATTTCCACTGAAATGTAGCAATAGGAAAAATAAAGTAAGAGATACATTTTGTTGAATTCTGCTTGATCTTCCGTAGTTTGTTTAGATCTTTGTCACCAGTATTTCTGAACAATGTATCACTTGGCCTAATATATCAATACTAGGTTTTACCGAGGGAGTGTTCTCTTCCCTTATATTTTATCACTAGCTGTGCCCGGCCACGCGTTGCTGTGGCGAAGTCTGGTGGTATGGGAAATAAAGTATTGAGGAATTGGTGGTAGTTAAGGTAAAGAGTAAACGTTTTCCCCTGACATTAAGTCCAGTCGTGTCCGACTTTGGGGGTTAGTGGTTATCTCTATTTGTAAGCTTGAAGAGCTGGCGTTGTCCGTAGACTCCTCCAAGGTCATGTGGTATGACTGCATGGAGTACCGTAACCTTTCCGCTGGAGTGGTACCTATTCATCTACTCTCATTTGAATGTTTTTGAACTTTAGGGTTGGGAGAAGTTGGGGCTAACAGTGGGGGCTCTGTCTGTTCCTCGAATTCAAACCTGCAACCTTTCGGTCCAGAAGTTTAGCAGCTCAGCGCTTTAACACGCTGCACCATCAGGGGTATTATTTTCGTAAGGTTGTGAATATACAATATTTTTGATTGTTTTTGTCTGTTGGAGGGAAGTATGAATGCTGCAATTAGGAAAAATGATTAGCATGTAATGACCTTGTAGCTTTAAAGCCTGGCTGTTTCCTCCCTGAGTGAATTTTTTGTTGGGAGGTGTTAGCTGGCCGTGATTGTTTCCTCTCTGGAATTTCCTTGTTTTCAGAGTGGTGTTGTGTGTGATATTTTATGTGCTTCTACTGTCTGTGACCCTCAGAAAACAGAGGATTTCCCAGACTTTGGCGATGGGAATACTTTGTTGGGAGGTGTTAGCTGGCCCTGATTGTTTCCTGTCTGGAATTCCCGTTTTCAGAGTGGTGTTGTTTATTTAGTGTTGTGATTGTAGAGATTATATTGTTGTGTATTACTGCACCACAGTAATTATTTCATCTTACAGTAGAATCTCAGTTATCCAACATTTGGTAATGCAATGTTCTGGATTATCCAATGTAGTCTGCGTTTTAGTAGTCAATTTTTGTGTATTCAGTGTTTTAAATTGTGATACTTTTTCTGTCAAATTTGTTGTATAACATGATGTTTTGGTGGTTAATTTGTATAATGATTCCCTAATTTGATGTTTAATTGGGATTTCCTGAATCCGTTCTTATTATCCAACATATTCAGTTATGCAATGTTGTGCTGGGATGTTTATGTTGGATAAGTGAGATTCTACTGTATATTTATAATTTTGCAAGGAAGGCGTTTGCGCCATCCCCCGGGCCCTGGAAAAGGGTAAATAAGAGAAGAGGAGAAGGCGCTCTGTACGTGCTCAGGGGCCAGGCGGGAGGCGTGGCGGGGTGAGGTCTGCCCTTCCCCTTTGCCCCTCAATCCCGGCCCTTCCCCTCCTACCGGAGGTGGCGCCGGTGTGGTGGTGGGTTGTAGGCCAGGCAAGAGCGGGCTCCAGTGGAGGCGCAGGCCTGGGGCGTCGCGGCTTCCTTCCTCCCCGCCTCCGCGCTTCCCGATGCCGGCCTCCATGTTCTTCCCGCGGAGGACAGGAGGAGGCCTGAGCAGCGGCGAGGAGGAGGAGGGGAACCGGGCCAGGAAGGCGGGCAACGTGGTGCTCGTCCGCCGCTGCAGGCCCGAGAGGAAGAGAAAGGGGTGGGAAAGGCTGCCCCTCCACACAGAGGGAGAGAGGCAGGACTCGCTTTCCCAGAAGTGCCTGGCGCGGCAATGACAGTGTTGGCGCCAAAAACCAGGAAGGTCCCGAGGGAGGGACCTTTTTGTTTTTCAGGCGAGAGGTGAGGGCAGGGAAGGGTCGGCTTAGGCCCTCCGGGAGTTTTGGAGTAGAACTCCCGATTCGAGGATGGGGAGCTCAGCCTCGTGAGGCGGAGATGTGCCTTCTCCTGCAGAGTCCCTGGCTTCGGCGGTGGAGGAGGTGCAAGAGAGGGAGGGAGGGGAACGGTTCTGTGTGTGTGTGCGCGCGCGGAAAGAGTTGGGAGGACTGTGTTTCTGCGCGTGCGCAGATTGCCTGTTGTGTTTTTTTGGTGTTGTGATTGTGTTTTTTGTTTGATTATGTTGTATCTTACTGGAGGCGGGGATGATGGATTGCGTTGCCAATTTTAGAGTTTGGGGGAGCTGTAGATTTGTTGTTTTGTCCATCGCCGTGATGCCATCACTCTTTTATATATATAGATTATGTACTAGGCCTGCTTAGTTAGTATTTGGTCACGGAAATTATCCGTAGTGTGAGATTGTGAGTGGTTTTTTAGTCGGAAAGATTCAGACATGTTCCTTTCCCTTATTGCTGTCCACTAATGTGAGAAATTAAATACTTGAACATGGCAGATTACATATACAGATAAAGAGAGGATCCTGATATATGTGTTAATTTTTTTCTGAAATAACTAAGAATTCAGGCTGAATAGCCTGATCTTGGAAATCTAGTTGGATTAGTCCCAGTTAGTACTTGGGTGGGAAACCACCAGTGAATCCCATGTACAGTTGGTTATATGTCAAAAGGAATGAACTGGGAAAAATATTTCTGAATATTCCTTGATTAAGAAAAACCTATAAAATTAATAGTTCACAGGCAATTTGAAGGCAAAGCTCCAGTCTTGTTTTCACCAGTGTTCAAATTTTGACACCAAGCAAAAATCCATAAACAGAAATACTAAAGCCATTTAGAGATGAAGAATGACTTTTTAAAAGTTCACAAACTAAAGCTTAAATTAAGGACATTAGGATATTGGTGACTGATGATGACACTGGGAGTTATTTTAAATGACTGTGGTGTGTATTTTAGAATAATGTTCTATATTCATACATTAGAATTCGCATTATCTATGCGTCATCTTGATTTTGGGTTCATCGAAAACTGACCATAACTTTGCTTATGATTGGTTCTACTAATAGAAAGATGTTATCTGAAAAAGAGCACTCCCACCATCCAACACAAACTGCAAAACAACCCCCCAAAAGCAAAGCAAGTTGGAAAGCTACATAAATGAGATACATTTTCAATGTAAAAATAATTATTTCCTTCTAAATCATGCATTTAGACTTCCTTCCTTTAAGAAAAAATTGGCTGAAACATCACATTAAATGCTATTTTAGCATTCAGGTTCTGCATACCACATAGATAGCATAATTATATGAAGTTTTAATGTTCTTAAAATGGCAATTGATCAAGTAGGATATTGCACTCCTTAATTCTTCTTGTCAGTAGAATAAATTACTTTATTACATTTACTAATCAGTTTGTTATTTGCCTGCAGGATTAGTATGTGCAGTTTATAGAATTACAAAATTATGCCTTAATAAATTAATAAAATGAAACAATCTTCTGATTGTGTTAGAATACAGCTTTGTAACCAATTAATTTCCATTTATGTTTTCAAGCAATTTATAATTAAAACTATGCATTTCTGGAAACCATATATTTTGTTGCCAATACAAGTTGTGGAAAGTAGTGGAAACAGAAAAAGGCAGCGTTCCAAAGCCCCTGGCAACTTTCTGTTGCCAACAATTTGAACAGTACCACAAAGAAAAGTGCTTGCAGCTTATTTCGTTTGAAAACATGAACTTGTCAGACTTGATTGAAAAATAGTATTGAGAAACTGAGTATATTTAATTGTGGCAAGGTTTGAATTGAATGTCTCATTCTCTGTGCAACATTTACTGATGTAAGTGGAACAGCAAAATCTGAAAACCTCCCACATTTTGAAGATTCAGAAAATCAGAATTTTCATGACTGTTCTTCAGAAGTACATCTTATCTTCTTGTTCCATAGTAAATGAAAAAAAGTCAGCATATTAGGATGGTTTTTCAAGCTCCGGACAAACATTTAGGCTGAAAATTTTACTATAATTTTTAAAGAATAAGAATCATTAAACTCAGTGAGACATACCCCTGAGTAGATTCATATGAACTTGCACCTTCAGTTTTTGAAATTCTGCTTATTGAATAAAATACATAGTATGACTGTATTATCACAGTTAGTTATTTTTCTAGGTTTTTCCAGGTTTTTACTTATTTAACCATATAATACAATATCATACCATATACAAGTTGCCTGAATTGCTAACTGTAATTTCTGCATTTTGAAGTTGAGTAAATATGGAAAGTATATTAAACTAAAACATTTTTGTTATTTGTAATACAGGCAGTCCCCAAGTTACGAAGAGGACCTTATCGCATTAATGTCGGGATTTGCCATACATCATGTCCCACATTGCCTGACCTAACTGGATCTCCATCCCATCGGGGGAACTGTCTACTGCCCTACGTCCCCCCATTGTTGCAAATGCAACACGGGAAGCTTCCTGTGTTGATACAGTGGCAACATACTCTGCTTCCTTTCCCCTTTCACTATGGAGCCCTACTGGAAGTAGATGTATGTTGTATAATGGGCTCCATGGCGAAAGGGGAGAGAAACCAATGTACAGCGGGCAAATAAGTTTGTATGATGAGGTTGGAAGATAGCTTCTGTGGGTTTGTTCGTAAAGTGAATTTGTATGTAAGTCGGAACATAATCCCAGCCATAATGCCATATGTTAGCTTTGGATAGTGTAGGGAAGGGTTGACACCCTTGTGGCATTTGTTTTGCTGTCTCTGCTCCTGTTCAGAAGATTTCACCTTGCTTTCTGTCCCTGTGATAATTGGATTTTGAAAAATTTGGCTTGTTGTCGAAACAAGGATCAATGATATACCTTCAATGGAGATACTTTTTCTCCACGATAACTCTTTCAGGGGTAGATTTCTCTCACTTCCCGTTGTCTCACCCCTGTTCTTAACTATAAATCATTCTTAAATCAGATGTTTGTAACTTGGGGTTACAAACTGAGCAAGTTTGAGTAAGTTACTTCCAATTAAAAAATCATTCTAGTCCACCTTTTAGTCCTAAGATAACCAAAGCTCACAAGGTAATTTTGAATTCAGGACTAAATCAAAAATTAATAGAGCAATAATTGCTGTGAAGATTGATATCCTTGCATATAAATCAGAAGCCAGTGCAATTAATAGAAGACTATACAATATGATAATCAAAATACATACTAGAAAGCATTATGGCTACAGCAGTTTACACCAGCTCCAGTTGCTATCCAAGCACAGTAGAGTTTAAAGTACATGGCAGTGATCTTATCTAATTGGGACATGGAGTTTGTTTACACTGGCTTTATACAGTGTGCAGGGAATTCCAATCCTTAACACAGGCTAAATTGGTTTACTCTTGCGTTACTCTTGGCCATCTGTCAGGGGTGCTTTGATTGTGATTTTCCTGCTTCTTGCCAGGGGGTTGGACTGGATGGCCCATCTCTTCCAACTCTATGATTCTATGGGAAGTTGGGGAATGTACTGGACTTTCATTGAAACTTCAGAGCAGCCTCACATTTCAGGCAGAGTATGGACAGCACAGCCATTTTTTTAAAAGAATGCTGACAGTTCCAAGGAGAATCATACATTGATGCTCTTTTGTCTGTATTGAACTACAAAACACAATTGAGTACATGGAAAATGGTTCTTTAGGTGGCTTCTAGAAGAACATACGATATGTGTGGCTGATTATCCTGAGAAGGAAGATTTCTTGTTGTACAATGTATTTCTGAAAAACTGCTTGATGGTTTTTCCCCTCCCCTGGAGCCATGTGTCCTGGTTCCAGGGAACATTTTTCATGAAATTAATGCATGTCATATAATTGAGAATGCAAATCTGTAGCTTCAGTGATAAACAGTCTTAAGTCCTTCACCTTTGTTCTGATTCCCTCTTCGTCTCCAAGTTATTGTTAAATGAGCTGCTGTGCTTGCACATACATGCAAAAGCTAGCTATAGTAAACCTAGCAAAAAAGGAGAGCAAACTATTTTGGTTTCTCTGTTACCTGTAAGTAAAACCCACATAACTTTATGTGATGCTGATAACTTCAACAAGATGTTTGGCATAGCTAGTATTATAGACCTCTTTAAAATCTTTGGGATCTTTTGTTGCCTCTTCAAAGCTCACAATTCTTACACAGCCTGCTTCTTGAATTTGGGCTGTTCATTGTTTGAATTTCAAGTATTCTTTCAGCCTTCTAGTAATGTTTTTTGTATCCCCTTGACTTCCTTTGCCATTGGGAAGGAAGCTAGCAAATGGCAGTCAGAGAAGGTCTGGTATTGCGTTTAGATCCGATCCCTGGCTTACTTCAAATGTTAGATATTTCATTTCAATTGAAATATTGTTCCCCCTAAGGCAGTCTAGAGGACTTATCCAATGGTGAATAACTCATGGGACACCATATACCTTTCAATTCTAAAATTATGACTGTCCAAAATTAGGCTGCTGGAAAACAGGTTATTATGTGGTATTGCTTTTACATTGTTATCAGTCCTGTATATATAAAAAATCTTGTATTTTGTACACCACAAGAACACTAATTCATTGTAAGAATTATCATCCTTTACAAGTTTGAAGTTCCTATATGTTTCTTTTAAAAAGGTAATGAAACCATTCCAAATAGAGTGTATGAACTGGAACCTATTTTTATTTCTCACTTTCACCTTTTAACAAGTTATGAATCATCGGTAGCAGGTAGTATTTACAGAGACTTGTCTTTCCGAAGCTCGTTATAGCAGAAACACCTTCTTTGTGTGATCCAGGATTTGGTTGGTATATAAGATATGAGCAGTAATGTGCTGTAGTAGTTTGAGTGTTGAACTGTGACTCTTTAGAGAAAAGCCACTACAGTATGTGGCCTTGGGCAAATCACATTAGAAAGTCACTATGTGGCCTTGGGCAAGTCACATTATCTCACCCTCAGAGGAAGGAAAATACACACTTTACTATAATATGTAAGGAGCTGTTTTCTTAGCTTAATTTTGGTGCCTCCGATAAGCAGGGGAAGCTAAATAAACCAAAAATGAAAATTCTTGTATTTTCTGTTGAAAACAGCAATCCAGGAGCCCCGATTTGCATGACATATTATTCATTTGATCCCCAGTTAGTATAACTTCCCATTTATAAGAGGAACCATTGGGAGCTAAAGGGTTGCATGAACCTTGTGAATAATAAGTTAGGATTTCTCTGAGTATTGACCTGTCATTTCATATGAACTCACCAAGTGTATGAATTAAGGTTAATATTTACTGATGAAATTGACTTAATATTCAGCATGGTGTTAAGTTACTAATATTGGTTCACATTTGATTTAACTTTCTGATAATATATTCATTTTACATTTAGGGATAAACATATTAAAACTTCCTTCCTGGTGTTTTGCTTCAAACAGGTTGTATAACTATCCTTCTCCAGCTGGGTAAACAACCAATAGGATATGTGGTAACTGACCCTCTTCTGATTTAAAATTATGTTAAATGCCCTTTTCAGTGATTTATGACATCATTTCCCATTTTCAAAGATTAGAAAGGTTCAGTAGTTCATTCCCAGAACTGTAAATTAATGAATCTTAAGCTGCATGTTTTTACTGCCATTAAAAACCACTCCAGTGAATACCCTGAACTGTTCATAGTCTTAATCCAATAATATAGACTATTGGACAACTGCTTTCTATTAGATGAGGCAAAAAAGGAAAATGGGAGCAGTCTTAATACTAAATATTTGGGGATCAAAACAAAGTAAATTCTCTGATTTCATAGAATCATAGAATCATAGAGTTGGAAGAGGCCGCATGGGCCATCCAGTCCAGGGTTGAGAACCACTGTTGTAGTGGACTGTTCACACAGTAGTCCCTGCTAACATTGATCATTAGTATTTCAGAATGTCATCTGTATATAAATGGTGATAAATCTGTTATGCAATATTAGGGGTGAAAAAAAATGAAGCAACTTCTGCTTAAATATGCTCTTTGCCCTTTGGAATCCCATGTGTTTTGGACAGTATGTGATATGTGCCAGATTCTACATACAATGAACATTTGATGACTTATGGGAATGTAAGGAAAGCTTTGACCATGGACTAAATCATACAGGAGATATAAGAGAGGAAAATGTATAAATGTTGGTTCTTCAAATTCTTGCAAAGTAATCTTCAGATTTTCTGGTTGTTAAATTAAAGGAATACCTCTAAACAACGTTTAATTAATAGCTTAATACAACATTGGCTTAATGTTCAAAAATACAAAACCTTTTTAAAAAATTTATTTTAGAAATAGTTGAAATATTTTAATCTCATAATTGCTGGTGGTGGGTTTATCTTTGAAGGTGGTATTCCTTAAACTTAGAGTAAGTATTTTTTTTAAGACAGTTCTGCCAACAGAACTGGTAATTATAGTTTGGCTGAAGCTTTTTGATTACTAGAGATATAATTGGTGGGAATGCAGATGTCTGAATAGTAGTACGTGTTCCTACCTGTTGGACACATAAATACACGGATAATTCTACTTTTAGTTCAGGAAATGTATGTGGTTATGAATAGTGAATAATAGAAGTTCTTTCAGTGGAGCAAAGTAATACATTTTGGTGCAACAATATATGAAAATAAATTGATTAAATATGATGACAAAACATTAGTCATATACCTCTACAGAGCAATATAGCTATACAGTGTTATGCCTGCTGGGCAGGGAGAGGATCTCTTCTAAGAGATTGTCTTTGGAGAGCTGGAAAATAATGGCAAGTTCTTATTTCAGTGTAGCATCACTATTATCCTTTCTACTGGGAAAGCGAGAGGTTAAAAAGTAAGGCGAATGGAGACTAGCAAGAGAATGGCTGAATTGAAATAATGACCCTTTTCAGGATATGACTGTGTCTCCTGTCATCATGTAATTAAATTCCTGAAAAGAAGAATGTGTTAAAAATCTCAGTTGAAGCCAGTGGTTGCCCCCTTTCTGTTTTTCCTTTCTCTTAAAAATGGGATGGGAAAGTAAGATGGGCAATTATTCCAATGTTATGCATATTTTCCAGGGAGTAAATTCAGTTGAACTTAGGGTCCATCAACACAGGCCAAATGAGTAAGTTTGGGCGTGAATGGACTTTGAAATCCACATGATGCACAGGAGTTGTTTGTCTTAATATGGGAAAAATGTTGCGCTACCTTGTCCTCCATTGAAAAAGTTGTGGGATATTCCTGAGTTTCCCTGAAGTTTATCCACATTTTGGGCCACTGTAAATAGTTGTTCTTCTGTCTGCATCATCAACCACTTTCCCTGGGCTTAGGCAGCCTGCGGACAGGGGTTGGCTCTCCCAGTGGAAGGGGCAACAGTGAGGCCTTTGTGGTGTCTACCAGGCACAAAAATGATGGCACTTGGAGCAATAGTAGTTGGAGCAATGAGGCGATAGGAAAAGGGGGGAAAGGATGGAGTGAATTCTCTTTTCCACTCTCCCCTCTTTTGCACTGTTTCATCACTTTGGCTACCATCAATACTGCCACGTCATTATTTCCATACCTGGTGGCCACTGCAAAGCCAAAAACGATAGAGGCAAAGTAAGAGTTGCATTCCAGTGGCACCAAATTAGTTCTAGTGACATTAGGTCATGTTGACGCCATCCAGACACCAGGCCAATTTTGGGTCTTGCAATGCGGACACTTTTCAGCCCTCAAGTAGCCTGATGGCAATCCATATGGACCATGGTAACACTGATCCAAAGTACCCCATTGGGGATCAATGTCATCATTTGTGGCCTGTGTACACGCCCCCTTAAAACAAAAATCTAGAAAAGAAAACTTAACCAAGCAAATTTCCTACAGATACTCTGAGAAAGACCCTCCTTACAAATATGGGTTGAATTTGGCTTGGGAGGATAGCCTCAATGAACTAAGTCATTTGGAAAATATTATCCCAGATAACTACTTTTCACTGTTCTTTTAAATATCATCTCAGCTATGGAGCTAAAGGTTTGAGCTTCAAAGAAAGAGCTTGGTTTAGTGAAGCACTTAGATTAATATTTCCTGTAATATAATCTAGTGTAATTTATTCCCAGTCCATATTTCAAACAAACAAAATAATGTACAATATTCAGTTTTTCCATCTTTCTCACAGGGTAGGGCTTTGCCCTCTCATATTAAAATCCTTATAAAGTGTGATAGACATGTCTTAGCATTTTTTCACAAATATTAAAGGTGCTTGTGTTTATATGAATATTAATTAGGAAAAAACAATGTTCATTTTTACAAATTTTATTACATACTGCATATATCTAATCATTCATGATTTGGATGTAATATTCAGCTTTTACCTGAATACTGGTAATTTGAAATATTTGAAGATTTCATGAGATAGCAGAACTCACTGGACAAGACAATAATGCTGAGAAAGTGTAAGGCAGTACAAAAAAAAAAAGACCACATGATAGATGGAGTAATTCAATCAAGGAATACATAGGGGCAATTTTGGAAGACCTAAGCAGGACCGTTGATGACCAGAGTTCATGGAGGTCTCTCATTCAGAACTTAAAATTGATTTGACAGTAAATAACAACAAACAGCACATTTGGAACAGGATGTGCAGTGTATTACATTGGGAGTTCAATTTTTCTGTCTGGGTCAGACCAACGTTATATGTGAAAGTCAAAAGCTTTAATTTGTTTGGACTTGTTCTTTAAGCAGAGATTAACTAAGGTAAACATGTAAATCTGTGTTTAAATAACTTTTTTGTTATTCCCTAGGCAGCAGGAGCCATCCGTCCTCTTGTCTCCACTGTTATTGCTTCCTCTGCAGACGGATGTTTAGACCATTCACTAGATCGTGCCAAATACAGAGCAAGTGAAATGCCTCAGGCCTTCTTATTTGATATAATTCATCAAGCATATCAACAGGTAAGAATTCCAGAATTTCAACTCTCCCCCCCCCCAAAAAAAAATACCCCACCCTGTTACTGTTTTCCCTTTCAGTGAACTCTGTAAGGCAACTGACTTGTCATGTATTACTTTACTATATAAGTTAGCATATTTCCATTATAACCTTTTTATTCTCACCCATTAGTGTTTTATAGAATTATTTGCTCTTATATGTGCTGCTAAATTATAAAATTTCCAGACAAATAATGTTCAGGATGGAGAGGTTGATCCATTATGTTGTGACTGCGCCTTCGGGGATTATGGTTGATGGTGATGGAATTCGAAGAGGAAGAAAAAACCCTCGTGATGAGGGTTCACTGGAGGAGTTGCACAGGAAGCGACTTAGAGAGCTATATGGGGGATCGTCTGAGGAAGATTCAGATGGGGAGATGGATGCTGAGGAACAGGTGGTGGCTGGGGAAGCGGGCACTGAATGGGCACAGCCACCGGAGATGTCTGGGGATTTGGGGTCTATGGATACTTCTGAACCTGGGGTTTCTTCCGGAGCTGATCCCAATTGGGATGCTTGGAGAAGGGAGGATGGTTCTTTAAGTGTTCATGGGGCTAAGTGTGGGCAGGATGATTGGGACTCCGACGAATTGCTAGGTACTCCAGATCCACGAGCTCTAGCTGTGTGGAGTTCAGACTCTGAGTAGATTTGGGACACCTGGTGTTTGGGTGTGAGTGTTTGGTCACCCAGGAGGAAGGGGAATAAAATGGGAATGTTTGGCCACTGCACTTTGCGTGTGGCAAGGTGTTGCTGAGGCGCCATTGGGATCTTTGTGCTTTCGTGAAGACTGGACTTGGACTGTGATTCGGATCTGCTGATACCATCTTTGTGCCTTTTTGTGGACCTGGTTTGGATGACTGCACCCTCTTCGGACTCTGGATTGGTATTTGACCTGGCTTCTGCCTTCGCCCGCTGACTGACTACTTCTCCCGGCTTCTGACTACTGGTTTGTCTTTCGGAATTTCTGCTGCCTCCTGACCTGACCTTGGATTCTTCTGACGACGGCTATTCATCATCCCTTTGAGGCTCTCGGCTTAGCTGCACCGTGGAAGCAGTTTTACTGCTTTTCTAGTTTGTTTATTTTCCAGCAATTAACTCTATTTGTTTTCCAAAGCTGAATTGAAGCGTTATTTAGTTTTTTATTGAATGCCAGCATGGGAAATTAGCGTGGCTCGTTTTTGAGTTACTATTGTCCAATCTACTCTCGAAACACTGATAAGTGAAGTGTTTCAAGGATATTTCCTGTGTTTATGTTATTTTTTGGCTTATCTTCGGAATAAACTCTGTTTTGTAACTGGCGTCTGACTCTTGACACATTATATATACTGTAGATCTTACATTAGTTTCTCCTAACTTTGGTGGCTTCAGGATCAGTGCTTCTTAAGCTGTCTGATGTGTGAGACCAGCCATTAATTTTTTACAGAAAATGCCAGGGACCATCATGGTATTTGTGCTCATTGGCCACTATTGTTTCTTTCTTTTCTGGAAAAGCTTAGCTACTCACAACCAATGTCTAAGAGAATTACATCAGTCAAAGAACTGATCTAAAAGCTCAGTCAATTGGGGATTGTGCTGGTACTGGATAGGCAAATGCTTGTATTGCTCTACTAGTATTAGTCTAGCCTGAGAATTGTCTAAGTCTTACTTTTTAATGACATAAAAACAATTGCTATTCCAAAATACAGTAGAACCATTGAGTCAAGGTAAGGCAGATTTTGGCCTACCTTGATGTTTATATTGTGTCAGATGCTTATGTCTTCTATTCAAGAAAGCTTTTAACAGTTAAAAACAAGAAATACAGTTTGGCTATAAAACAAAAATAGTATCCTAAAACTGAAAAATAATTAAAATGAAATAACCATAGAAACAGTATCTACCTACACCTCCTTTCACCCCAGAACTTGTATTTCTCCTCCTCCTTTTCTTTTTTCTTTTAGTTGCAGGAGAGACTTTGATACCCAGGCTCCTATTTGTAGATGTTATAGTTTTAATGACTTATTTCATACCTGCAGCTGTGGGGAATACACAAGAATGGTAGAAAAGTGTAATTTCTATTGTCCTTTCTATTGGTCCTCCTTGCTTAACAGCGGCTTCCTTTTTGAGGGGAACAAAATTGAATAGTTGTAGAACCTCATTGGGATAGATAGTTCTGATTGTTCAGTATCGTAATGACAGAATTCAAGAACACAGAAAAAACAAAATAGAACGTTTATGTGGAAAAGCCTTAAAAGAAGTTATTGTACATTCAAATATAATCAACATGCATCTCTTTTAAAAAGAGAAGTTTCTCCAATTATTCTAATCAAGGAAAAGTTTGTCCCCTTCTCTCAGCTTATGAATAACATTTTGCCAAGTTTGCTATGCTTTAAGTGGTCACTTATTTTAACTATGTGGACAACAATTTTGAAATGTCTCATGGCAGGGGTTCACTGCCAGATTTCAAATTATGGGAGAAAATACAAGTCATCCCCCCTCACCCCTTTAGCTTGTTTATCCGCTAAAAAAGCATCCACAATGTGAAAAAAGAACAAATTTATCGTGAAAGAATGAACAAATTTAAGAGAAGTGAATATTGTTTAGCTTGTATGCTTTCAAGTTGTTTCTGACATATGGCAGCAATGAGGTGACCCTATCATAGGTTTTCTTGGTCTAAGTCACGATTCAAACCCTGGTCTCCAAAGTCGTAATCGAACAATCAAACCACTACAACAAATTGGCTCTCATATTTTAAAAATGTTTTTAAGTATCCCCCCCCCCCCCCGCCCCATTTAAGTATGGAATATGCTAGCCTGGCATTGGAAGGGGAAGAAGCAGGTTCAGAAATTGTTTGGACTCTTCAGAGTAATGATAGCTCATCTGTTTCCAATTTTCCATTACTGCATGGCAAACCCCATCCCACAAAGCATAAGCAGGAAGACTAAATCATCTGCCCAGTTCACTGTGTTTCAGCAACACAGAATCTAAACACGTCTTATGTAGTTTTGGTTAATAATTTTGATGGGATTTTACTTCAGTAATGTTTTAATTTGTTCAAAATCTGCAGCAAGATTGGTGGTGTTATGATTGAGCCTCATGGCTCTGTTACTGACAGACGTGGGCGTAAGACTCCTCGAGAGTCAGATACTCTCGAGGAGCGAGAGAGAAAAAGACTGCGAGACATATTTGCAGCACCATCTGACGAGGAGTCTTTCGAAGGGTTTACGGAGAGAATGGAGGAGGGGCTGGTTAGCTCAGAGGAGGATGAGATGGATTGGACTCGGGTAAGGGAGGAAGTGGGTGCCACTGGCCATGATGGGACAGAAGATGAATGGGGACCTTCAGGATTAGACCCATGGTTTAGCTGGAGGGATGGGACGGGATCCACAGCTGGAGATGCTGTTGGGCGTAGTCAGAGGTGTTCCAGCTCTGACGAGGAAAGTGATGAGGAAACGCCCGGGTTAAGGAGGACAGCTGACAGTGATGAAGATTTGTAACTGGCATAAAATGGGGCTTGGGAGCAATTGCAAATTGCGTTGGGCAAGGTAATCTGGGCAAACGCTTGGGATCCGTGTGTGTGTGGGACGCTTCCCTGAAGACTTGTGTGCTTTCCTGTGCTGTGACGTAAGTTGATTGGAATCCAGGGTCAGACGGCGGGAGGGATTGTGTGGGCATTTGTTTGTGCAAACCTGTGCTTACTCTTATTAGCTTGACCTTCCGTCGTCTTCTTGACGGACGCCATCTCCTGCTTTGAGAACTCGGACTGAACTGACCACGGCTTGTCTTCCCCCCCTTCTTGGACTTGGAAAAACTACAAACGTCTGCTTCTGGCTTTGATCTACGGAACGGAACTGGTCTACTCAACTGCTACAATCCTTGGCTGATTTACTCGTGTTGGAGATCCTGTCTGCTGTGTGTGTGGGGGAGCGACGCAAGTTACTCTAAGCACAGTGTTGGCAGCAGAGAGGAATCTGCTGCCAATTAGTTGCATTCTTTGTATCTTTTGTTCCTTGGCTTTCGTTTCGTTTATACCCAGGCTGAAGCAAGCAGTTTGTTTTTACCCGGATTAAACTCCGGTTTAATCCGGTTTATCTTTTGAACATTTTACTTTTGCCCCTTTTTGCTCCTAAAGGCAAAAACTGCCTGGCCCTTGTGTTTTACAGGCATTTTTGAGTTCTGTAATCTAATAAACTCTGTTACTTTGAATCTTGTGGCGTTCTGTCCTTGACAGATTGCCCAACGCCCATAAAAAGTTTATTGCAGCAATAAACCCGTCAGGAAGACGATGGATGAGTTAAGGGCCAAAGTAGACCAATTGCAAACGGCTTTTACCGTTAGCCAAACAGCTCAGGCTGTGAAAGGACATGTTTTGACTCCTGAACGCTTTGACGGAACCAGGTGCAAGTTGCCAACCTTTTTGGCACAAGTGGAGCTTTATTTTTCTCAGCTCAGTGCTCATGCTTTTCCTACGGACACTAGCAAGGTGGCCTTTATTTTGAGTTTGTTGACCGGTCCCGCAGGACAATGGGCCACTAATTTAATTTTGGGAAATGACCCAGTCAAGGACAATTTGAATAATTTCAAAAAGTTGTTAACTGATACTTTTGGGGATCCTCTCCGCACGGAGAACGCTGGGTGGGCTCTGTATCGGTTGAAACAGGGAAAGGGGACTGTTTTGGATTACTTAAATAAGTTTAACCTGTATCGCCACCAGCTGGATTGGGGGGAAAATGCATTCATGCTTTTATTTACTGCCGGGTTAAGTGATATGCTCCAGGATGAATTAGCACGCTTGGAGCCGGCTGAAAGCTGGGACGCCTTAGTAGCTAAGGTGCTGCGTTTAGACGCAAGGTTCGAGGCTCGTAAACACTCAAAAGCAATGTGTGCGCCACCCATGCATGTAACCAGGGCACCTGTGGTGATGGGGGAAGAGCCCATGGAGCTTGGGGTCTTTAAAAAACTGTCTACAGAGGAAAAGAGCCGTAGGAGGCAGCTGGGCTTGTGTTTGTACTGTGGGAATGCTGGGCATTTTGCCAAAAATTGTAATGTGAAACCTTCCCAGCTTTCGGGAAAAGGCCAGCCCTAGTGCGACGTGAGTCCAACGCACTAGGGCTCCTCAAGCAGTCAACTGAGGGGAGGAAGCATGTTTTCGTACCCATTACATTATCTGTTGGGGGAAGGGAACTTGTTTCTACTTTGGCACTGCTGGACTCAGGGGCTACGGTCTCCTATGTAGATATTGAGTTTGCTAAGAAGCATGGCATTCCTAGAGTGCGCAAGGCATGCGACGTGTGGGTGGAAGGAGCAGATGGGAGACTGCTGGAGACTGGGGTGGTTAACCATGAAACCTCAGCAGTAACGTGGGAGGTGCAGGGAGTAACGGGAACGTTTGTGTGGGATATTACGAGCTTGCCTAGATATGATGTGATCCTGGGGATGGATTGGCTAGCTGTAGTAAACCCACAAGTAGATTGGGCAACACGTAAAGTGATCTTAAAGAGGCAGGACTGTTGCACTCTAAATGTTACTCATTCTGATATGGAGGGAGTGCCTGCTGAGTATGGGGAGTTCTCTGATGTATTTTGTAAAAGAGAAGCGGACAAATTACCACCGCACAGGCCATATGATTGCGCCATCAAGTTGGCAGAAGGTGCGAAACTGCCAGCAGGGAGGCTGTATGCCTTGACTGTACCGGAAAGGCAAGCTTTGCGGGAGTTTCTAGATGAAAATTTAGCCAAGGGGTTTATTCGCCCATCTAGTTCTCCAACTGCGGCACCAGTATTCTTTGTAGCCAAAAAGACTGGGGAACTTAGGCTGGTCTGTGACTATCGGATCCTAAACAAATACACCATTCGGGATAGGTACCCGCTCCCTTTAATCTCGGAACTGTTATCAAGGGTGCAAGGGGCTAAGGTCTTTACCAAGCTTGACCTGCGGGGGGCCTATAACTTAATCCGTATACGGGAAGGGGATGAATGGAAGACGGCATTTAACACGTGTTTCGGATGCCACGAGTTCCGAGTCATGCCTTTTGGGCTTTGTAATGCTCCTGCGGTATTCCAGAGGTTCATGAACGATGTGTTCAGGGACCTAATTGACCAATTTTTAGTGATTTATTTGGATGATATCTTGATTTTTTCTAAGGACGAGAAAGAACATCGTCAACATGTCAAGCAGGTTCTGCACCGACTGCGGGCTAATGGGCTTTTCGCCAAGGCTTCCAAGTGCGTCTTTCATGTGCCTGAAGTGGAGTTCCTAGGTCATGTAGTGTCAGGTAGGGAACTTAAAATGGACCCACATAAGGTTGACGCCGTCAACTCATGGCAGGAGCTGAAGACTAAGAAGGATGTACAAAGGTTCTTGGGTTTCGCTAATTACTACCGGGAGTTTATTCCGAATTTTGCAAAGCTCACGGTACCTTTGACGCAGCTTCTGCGCAAGAAACAGCCATTTGTGTGGGGGCGGGAAGCTCACGAGGCGTTTCTACAACTAAAGTCTAGTTTTCAATCGGACAACATACTAACCCATCCTGATGTTGACAAACCGTTCGTGGTAGAAGCGGACGCTTCTAGCTACGCGTTGGGGGCTGTATTGTCTCAGAAGGATTCCTCAGGGACCTTGCGTCCCTGTGGATTTTACTCGCGGCAACTAACACCCTTCGAGCAGAACTATACCATATGGGAGAAGGAGTTGTTGGCGATTAAGGTGGCGTTTGAGGTGTGGCGGCACTGGCTTGAAGGGGCACGGCACCAGATCGTGGTCAGATCTGATCACAAGAACTTAGAGCACTTGCAAACAGCAAAGAGGTTAAACCAGCGTCAAATCCGCTGGGCTTTGTTTTTCTCCAGGTTTAACTTCAAGGTGCAGTTCGTGGAGGGGAAGGCAAACTTGCGGGCCGATGCTTTATCCCGCAAGCCGGAATTTAAGACCAATGAGCAGGTAGTATGTCAGACCATCTTGCCTACTGCCTCTCTGTGTGTTGTAGATAATGAGCTTGGGTTACATGACCAGATCCTTGAGGCTCAGAAGGATGATGTGTGGACTCAGGAGCAACTGATGCTGCTCTCTGCAGGTAACCGTACCATACTGCCGCATCTCCAGGATCAAGACGGGGTATTGGTGCGTAGGGGGCAGGTTTACGTACCAGTGGGGACCCTCAGGTTGGAGGTGATTAGAGCCCACCATGACGAACCCATGGCTGGGCACTTTGGCAGGTTCAAGACCGTACAGCTTATCACCAGGAGCTACTGGTGGCCAAAGATGCGGCAAGACATTCTGCGCTTTTGTGACAGCTGCGCCGTTTGTCAGCAGAGTAAGACGCCTGTTGGGCGCCCTAGAGGGTTGTTATCGTCTTTACCTGTTCCGGAGAGGCCATGGCAAATCATTTCCATGGATTTTATTTCAGATTTGCCTAAGTCTGGGGGTTATACTTGTATTTGGGTGGTGGTGGATTTATTTAGTAAACTGGCTCATTTTATTCCTTGTTCAACCATTCCGGCGGCCCCTACGTTGGCCTTACTATTTACAAAGCACATCTATCGTTTGCACGGAGCACCCGAGGTGATTATTTCAGATAGGGCTCCGCAATTTGTGTCACGCTTTTGGAAACACTTCCATGAGTGTTTGGGGACTAAGTTAAACGTGTCTTCAGCTTTCCATCCGCAAACGGATGGACAGTCGGAACGGGTTAATGGGCTCTTAGAGCAGTATCTGCGTTGTTTTTGTTTAGATCAACCCACGGCTTGGGTAAAGTGGTTACCGGTGGCGGAATTTGCTTACAACAATGCGGTGCACACGTCTAGTCAGCATACGCCATTTGAGCTAACTTATGGTTTTCACCCACGGGGAGGTGTGGCGCCGTCGACCAATGTGGTCTCTTCGGACCCTGTGTACCGCTCTTCGGAAATGGCTGCATTGCATGATGTTGCCCGTCGCTTACTGTTGGAAGCTAAGGCAACGCAGAAGACTCAGGCTGACCGCCACAGGCAGGCAGGGGAGGAGTTGGAAGAAGGGGATTTGGTGTGGTTATCTTCCAAACATATTAAACAGGCTGGGGGAAAGTTTGCGCCTCGGTATTTGGGTCCCTTTCCTATCGTTAAAAAGATTTCTTCTGTTGCGTTTCGTTTGCGTTTACCGTCTAGTTTAAAGGTCCATCCAGTCTTTCATCGTTCGCTGTTGAAACTTGATACCTCTAGTCGTCGTGGTGCTATAGCGGAGGGTATCACTGCCACTTCTCCGCCATCGGGGGAGGAGGCCTTTGTGAGAGGGGATAGTGTTATGATTGAGCCTCATGGCTCTGTTACTGACAGACGTGGGCGTAAGACTCCTCGAGAGTCAGATACTCTCGAGGAGCGAGAGAGAAAAAGACTGCGAGACATATTTGCAGCACCATCTGACGAGGAGTCTTTCGAAGGGTTTACGGAGAGAATGGAGGAGGGGCTGGTTAGCTCAGAGGAGGATGAGATGGATTGGACTCGGGTAAGGGAGGAAGTGGGTGCCACTGGCCATGATGGGACAGAAGATGAATGGGGACCTTCAGGATTAGACCCATGGTTTAGCTGGAGGGATGGGACGGGATCCACAGCTGGAGATGCTGTTGGGCGTAGTCAGAGGTGTTCCAGCTCTGACGAGGAAAGTGATGAGGAAACGCCCGGGTTAAGGAGGACAGCTGACAGTGATGAAGATTTGTAACTGGCATAAAATGGGGCTTGGGAGCAATTGCAAATTGCGTTGGGCAAGGTAATCTGGGCAAACGCTTGGGATCCGTGTGTGTGTGGGACGCTTCCCTGAAGACTTGTGTGCTTTCCTGTGCTGTGACGTAAGTTGATTGGAATCCAGGGTCAGACGGCGGGAGGGATTGTGTGGGCATTTGTTTGTGCAAACCTGTGCTTACTCTTATTAGCTTGACCTTCCGTCGTCTTCTTGACGGACGCCATCTCCTGCTTTGAGAACTCGGACTGAACTGACCACGGCTTGTCTTCCCCCCCTTCTTGGACTTGGAAAAACTACAAACGTCTGCTTCTGGCTTTGATCTACGGAACGGAACTGGTCTACTCAACTGCTACAATCCTTGGCTGATTTACTCGTGTTGGAGATCCTGTCTGCTGTGTGTGTGGGGGAGCGACGCAAGTTACTCTAAGCACAGTGTTGGCAGCAGAGAGGAATCTGCTGCCAATTAGTTGCATTCTTTGTATCTTTTGTTCCTTGGCTTTCGTTTCGTTTATACCCAGGCTGAAGCAAGCAGTTTGTTTTTACCCGGATTAAACTCCGGTTTAATCCGGTTTATCTTTTGAACATTTTACTTTTGCCCCTTTTTGCTCCTAAAGGCAAAAACTGCCTGGCCCTTGTGTTTTACAGGCATTTTTGAGTTCTGTAATCTAATAAACTCTGTTACTTTGAATCTTGTGGCGTTCTGTCCTTGACAGGTGGTCTAACTGAACTTGTCTATTTTGGATTGTTCTGTACTTGATTATATCTTTGGCACTATGTTGGATTCAGGATATGGTATGAACCGTGTATAATTAGAATGTTGTATGGAAAGCTTTAAATAAATTGTTTAAGACATTGGGAAGGACAAAAGGCAGTTATTTTGCTAATGTGATAATAACCTTTATAGGATGCTCCTCATTGTGCAGAGATTCTTAGCTCTCTGACTTCTAGGACCTACAAGCTCTCATCAGGTATCTGTTTTATTAAACTTCATACAGTGCTCTGCATAAAAAGTTCATCTAAAGTACTTTTCCTTAGTAGTTTAAAAAAATTATGTCTCATACAGTGCAAAACCTGTTGAGATCATGTGTGTGGTCATTGGCTATTCAGCTTATGCTATTTTTAATTCTTTCACTGTTTACATTTTCATGTAAAATATTTTTAGTGTTGTCTTCTTCCTCTAAGTCATTTCTAACATGGTGACCCTAAGGTGAACTTATCACAGGATTTTCTGGTACCAATGAGACAATATGTCTCACCCAAGGTCATATAGTAGATTTCCATGGCCAAGTGGAGATTCAAACCTTGGTCTCCAGTCATAGGCCAACACTCCAACCACATTTTCACATTGCAGTCCCAAATATATTACTGAAACTTGTCAAAGTTTTTTAAAAATATGCACAATAGCAAATCACTGCCATTTCTGGTATTGATTTCCCTTTCACATCTCTTATCATGGAAATGAGTGCATTTTATTCTCATGACACCGTGGAGCACTAGAGAGGCAATATCATTTTCTTGGTTTTATTAATGTTGATGGTTTATTATTGTATTCTTTTTAGTCTGCATCTAATAAATTTCAAAAAGCAAGCAATTTCTTCCAGTTCAGATATTCCTACAGAACTGCATGGATCTGTTAATGAGATTGACCACTTTTTAACTCACTATTTAATAATAAATTGGTCTGCTTTAGTGGGGATTAACTAACAGGGACAGCCATGATTTGGTATTTACATTCTTATCTCAACAACTGCTATCATAAGTAATAGATACTACATATGACCCAACAAAGCTGCTGTGTTAAATGCAGTATCTGATATTTAAATAGATTTTTTTGTGTCAGGAGCAACTTGAGAAACTGCAAGTCGCTTCTGGTGTGAAAGAATTGGCCATCTACAAGGATGTTGCCGAGGGGACACACAGATGTTTTGATGTTTTTTACCATCCTTGTGGGAGGCTTCTCTCATGTCCCTGCATAGAGCTGGAGCTGATAGAGGGAGCTCATCCGCCCTCTCCCCGGGTTGGATTTGAACTGGCAACCTTCAGGTCAGCAACCCAACCTTCAAGCCATTGGCCCTGCCGGCACGAGGGTTTAACCCACTGTGTCACTGAGGGCTCCTTATTTAAATAGATGAGAAATATGGTAAGAATTGCTTATTGTGTGGCATCTTAAGATATTTGGATCACCACAGAAAAGATCTGTTGACACAACTGTGTATGCTTCTTGCCAGCAGCAAACTTTAATGGTGTTAGTTCAATCGATTCACAAGTGCTATCTGCAACTGAGATGGGAAGAAATACTGTGTATACATGTTGCTCTGCATATCATCACAATCAAAAAACCCTAAGTTAAAATATATAAATTTATTCAGTAAATTATTCTCTTTTTACATTTTCTACAGTGCAGTGATTATGACTTTGATTATGGAACAGAGTGTTTGCATCTGGCTCTAAAATACAGCAAAACAAATGCTAAGCTTATTGAAGGGCCTCCCGACTTGTGGAAGGTAGGAACAATATTTGGTTTACTTTATTAAAAAAAGAAAACTTTATACATGAAATAGAATTGGTAAGTAGGAGATGGCTACATATTCACATAGCTGAAAGTTACTAGTTAGATATTTAATGTATTTATTTTACTTTTGATGGAATGTGAATAAAGGCTGTATGCAGTGCAAAAAAGAGAAGCATATATTTTAAAGCTATTAAGGACAAATGTAACCAATAGCATAGTTTAAAGAACAAAGCAATGGAAAACCTAACTGCACACCATTACTAGCAAGAAGAAGCATATCCTCATTGAATTATTTTCAGATGCTTCTACTTATATTCTTGTAGATGTGGGCAGCCTTCAGTCATTTAGAAGCAAGTTGTCCTATACATCTGTGGCACTAGACTTTCAGAACCTTTTTCTCCTTAAACTTCAAAGATGCTATTATTAATTAGGGGGTAAGGTTTGACAGAAGCTGTATTTGGAAGACAGTTCTTTAGTAGTTGTTGTCACTGTTGACTTTCAATTCCTTATTGAGAGAAAGTGTGACTTCTTCAGGGTTATTCAGTTAGTTCTTACAATTGAACAGGAATTCAAACACTAGTCTTCTAGAATTTTGTAGCTCAGTGCTCAAACCACTCCACCACACTGACCCCCCCCCACCTTTGGCATTACTTTCCCACATTCCCTACTGAAAAAGCAAAAATAGTGATACCAAAATATGTTTGTGAAATCTAGTTAACAGTAGTATCAATTGTTCCCTAAAAATTAGGAATTACTGCATATACCCTGACATCATAGATCAGAAATCACTATGTAATTGCTCCCTGGCAGAACTATGTACATCTTTCCCCTCCCAGGAGTAATAGTAACAAGCAACTGCTAGAGGTTAATCAATCAATCAAAACTTTGTTTGTATCCCGCCCGCTCTCCCTGTGGGGGCTCAGGGTGGTTAATGGTCCATATTAGACCTGCAACAGACCTCAGAGTGTTGAACTTTTCCCCTTCTTTTTTTAAAATTTCCTCTCCACTTGCCCTGTGGGAGCATGGGAGCATTTTCATTAAAATTTCAACATTTTTAGAAATCTTTGACTCATTTTCTGTTGCCAAGTCTTAAATGATCCAGAGATTTTCAGACTTGCCAAAATTTCACTCCACATTGGAAAAGGTAAGACAGAAAATTACATAAAATAAAAGAATCCAAGATGCCTGGACGTGGTTTGAAACCCATAGGTCACACTTTACCTTTCCTGGTTGTAGGGAAATAACCAGCTCTTTCTGTAATGCCCAATCATCTCCACATAAATGATCCTGGAGTGGGTGGGGTCCTGCAAGAGTAAGTGACTTGGTTGTCCTGTGTTACGGATGTAGTGAATTCCTCCCTCCAAAATGACTTTTCAAATAGGCCAACAATTATATGTAGGCAAGGCTGTAATATGTTGAAGGATAATGTTATCATATTTTAGTTTTGTAATCATGTGAGGTCTAGGGGAGCGTAATTATTTTTTCCTTGAGAACTACTAGAAAAGTTCTATTCTATATATAGGTTGTCTCCTTGTTTCTTCAAAGGCGCTTACACTCACACACAAATACTGTTCCTGGAAGAGGTTCTAATATGGGAAAGCATTCCACAAGATTCTATATCATGAACCATATTAAATGCACTGACAGATGTGCATTGGAGCCCTCAGTAGAAAGACTGTTATTTTCTTTTAATTTACTATTCTTTTATCTTTTGATTTGCTTACTTGCTTGTTAGTCTAATTTTTGAGCAGCAATCATTTTCTTTTTGGTCATTTGCCTCAAGGCAATATCAATTTTGAAAAACAAGTAATGTTTAACTTGTTATAGTCATTATACTTTTCTGTCCTTTAGGTGACCTATAAGAGGGATCTCTATGCAGCTGATTCTTTAATTAAGGGTATGTGTTTGTTCTTGTTTGTCAATTCATATAGTCACCCAACTGAAATCACAGGTTTTATGAAATTGTAGTATTAGCAATTAAAACTAAAAATCATAAAAATGCCAAAAATAATTTTATTTTATTAAAAAATATACACTTACATGAAATACAGTCACCTTTTTCAAAACAGAGAGAATGAATTTAAATATTATTTTCTAGGCATTATGGAAGGTCTCTGATTTTGAGGTTGCCCATTGTGACTTTCTAACCTAATGAAGTGCTGCCGTCCAAGGGGAATCATTCATTAGGAAGTGTTAGCTGGCCCTGATTGAATCACTCCTGTGATGTTTGTTTTTCAGTCTGTGCCCCTTTTCAGAAGATTTTACTTCACTTTCTGTCCCTGTGATAATTATATTTTGAAAAACTTGGTGTGTTGTCGAAACAAGGATTGGTGAGAAAGTGTCAATAGTCCCCATGCTAACTATTTCAGGAGTGAATTTCCCTTCTTAGGGGTAGATTTCGCTCATTTCCTGTTGTCTCACCCCAATTCTTAACTATGTGTCATTTGCAAGTTGGGTGTTTGCAACTTGGGGACTGCCTATACTGTCAAAGAGCTATCACCTGGAACAATTCTGTGCCACAAAATACTTTTTGGGTAGGTTAGACAGAGAGAATGTTTAGACTAGAGCAGTGGTTCTCAACCTGTAGGTCCCCAGATGTTTTGGCCTTTCAGAAATCCTAACAGCAGATAAACTGGCTGTGATTTCTGGGAGTTGTAGGCCAAAACACTTGGGGACCTATAGTTTGAGAACCACTGAACTAGAGTGTCCAGTGAGTTCCAAGCACATGGGGACTTCCACTGTACATCACTGGCTGTTTCATAATAACAGTATGATTTGAATATGTTTTTACCTGATTATTTAAGCAATTTAAAATTCAAATCTTCTGATTTTCAGTAGTCATATTGCCGAAAATAAAAGTCTAATGTTTGTGTGTAGATTTGTATTTGCACCTTACCTTATAAACTGGAAATAACTGAATTCTGACCACTTCACTTGTTTATGTATATGTATATATACTTAGTTCATTTAAAATTCATCAGAAATATGATTTGTAGTCTACTTTAAAATTATCAAAAACAACTGTTCATCTCTAGGGAATTTGAGTATGAAAGACTGACTTACATATAGCAAACAGAGAACTAGCTGCATTAAGCTGAAACCACACTGCATGTCATATATTTACCTAGGAGTATAGGCACATCCTCTTAACAAAGCAACATTGTATTTGTTGTGTGGACTTGTTGCGCCCACCCACAGTTGCTGTACAAGCTCAAACTAACAAGTCATTAAATCAACTAAAAATGCCAAGATTGAAGAAGCTGAATTCAATTTACATAAACACACAAACCAATTTAAAACAGTACTGATTTTTTTCTTTCACTCAATGAACATTCCTTTGCACATGTTCTGCTAGTCACCTTAGTAAAAACTGAAAATCTGCAGACCCTTGTTATGTTTCTTATTTATCACTTTTTTCTTTTTTTTATGTATGATTGCCTGAAACATATGCTATGCTCGAATATTGAAAATGACTTGATAAAATACTTGATTTTTAAAATCATGTAATCTATAAATATAATTTAAACATATATGCATGTTATATGCAACCTATTATCTTCATGATCTCATCCTCCCCAACCTTATGAACTGGCAAGGGCTCTAAGATCAGCTGGGGACGTCCTCCTCTTGGTCCTGCTACCATCTCAAGTGCGGTTGGTGGGGACGATAGAGAGAGCCTTCTTGGTGGTAGCCCCCTGGCTTTGCAACACCTTCCCCAGCGAGATCAGACAAGCTCCCGCACTATCCTCCTTCGTTAGGCACCTGAAGACCTGACTATTCAAACAAGCTTTTGAGAACACCTAGTCCCTAGTTGATCTATGAATTTGCTATGTAGCTTTGCATTTTATCCCGTGCCCTCGTCCCATGGTTACAGCTCTGTACTTATTTCCATTCCCTCGTTCTGTTGTTTACAGCATGGCCATGTTAACGTTTGCTATCACCCCTGATGGATGAGCACTGTTTTATTCTGAGTTTTATGCTTTTGTTACATGTTTATGTGTTTTATTCAATTGTATTTTACATTATGTTTTATTTCATGTCTTGCTTTGTGTAGGCCACCCCAAGTCCCTCAAACCTTTTCAGCCATGGAGCTCTTTGTGAATCAAAAGTTCCTTGTGGAGCTCCAAGTAATGTCTATATATTATATAATTATGATATATAATGTATTTATATATCAGGCATGGCAGTGCAAAATAAAAGTAAAGAAAAAAATTACAATATTCAAAATAAGAACAAATGTAACTAATATAAACTTAAAAGTAATTCACTGGAAGACCCCCAGACCCATCCAGTCCAACCCTCTTCTGCCATGCATGAAATGCACAGCAAAGCAACCCCAACAGATGGCTACCCAGCCTTTGTAATAATAATAATAATAATAATAATAATAATAATAATAATAATAATAATAGCAGAAACCCCAGAAGCCATCCAGTCCAACCTCCTTCTGCCATGCAGGAAAAGCATAATCAACGCACCCCCAACAGATTGCCTTCCAGTCTTTGTAGTAGTACAATAATAGTTGTTATTATTATTATTATTATTATTATTATTATTATTATTATTATTATTATTATTGCCGTGCCAAAAGATCTCAGCCGGCATTTGGAAACAATAGACATTGAGAAAATTACAATCTGCCAACTGCAAAAGGCCACCCTGCTGGGATCTGCACGCATTATCCGAAAATACATCTCACAGTCCTAGACACTTGGGAAGTGTTCGACTTGTGATTTTGTGATACGAAATCCAGCATATCTATCTTGTTTGCTGTGTCATAAAATAATAATAATAATATGTGCAATGTGTACGCTATTTGAATATTTTCATAAAATAATTTCTGAACATATAACATTTGTTTAAGCATTTACAATTTTTTGCCCTACTAGTAGTGCCCCAGTGGCGAAGTGCGTTAAAGCACTGAGCTGGAGACCGAAAGGTCCCAGGTTCAATCCCTGGGAGCGGTGTGAGCGGCCGCTGTTAGCTCCAGCTCCTGCCAACCTAGCAGTTTGAAAACATGCCAATGTGAGTAGATCAATAGGTACCGCTCTGGCAGGAAGGTAATGGCACTCCATGAAGTCATGCCAGCCACATGACCTTGGAGGTGTCTACGGACAACGGCGGCTCTTCGGCTTGGAAATGGAGATGAGCACCAACCCCCAGAGTCAGACATGACTGGACTTAACGTCAGGGGAAACCTTTACCTTTACCTAGTAGTGTTTGTAAAAAAATAGTTCACTAATTTAATAAAAAACTATTCTTAATGCTCTTTAAATAAGACAGGTAAGAACTTGCTAGGTGTACAGACAATGTGGCGCATGTCTGTCTTTTTTTCCTCCTCATGTTATTAGTCTGCAAATAGAGAAACCTCATCCTGCAGTTAAGATGACTCATTTCGAAAGGTAGTTAGAGCCTGGATAGTACAAAAACATCCTGGAAAAAAAGAAGCTCTTTAAGGACTTCTCCCCCGAGGGCAACTATATCTTTCAACCTCTAGTTGAAACACGTCAACTTTAAAGTTTGAGCCTGCCTTTCAGGTATATCTTTAAACGTGTATTCAAAAATAAATGAAGAATTAATTTTTACTTTAAAAAAAATCTCATAACTTGCACAGATACTTAACTGCTGAAATTCTTGTATGTGGCCCCAAACGCCTGCTTAGAAGTAGCAAACTTTTAGCCTTTACAAAAATCAGATGGTAATTCATGTGTTCGTAGTTCAGCAGCCCTCATTTAACAAATGACCTACTGCGCTCTGCTTGGACTTAGCAGTTATTGTGCAGTCGAGTGATTCCCTATTTAAACCAGTGCAGTGTTTTAACCTCATTATTAAATAATGTTTCTCGTTGCTCTCTCTCTTATCTCTAATTTGGAAGAACAAGAATAAAGTAAAGGTTCACATTTCAGTAACTTACGTCAGGGCCAAGTAATCTAATTTGCATGATGCTAAATAGATTGAGTGATATAAGGTCTTTTAATCAGTACTTGTTCATAGAATTCAATACTAGATAACCTTTTTGGTAGGCAGAAAAGAAGATATAAACTGCATGTTTTTTTATGTTACCACTTCTGCAATAGAACAGGCAAACTGTGTGATTGATTTCTCTTGGGTGATTGCCTTCAATGTTACTAGGTTAATGATTTCAACGAAACTGTCTAAAAATTCCTTGGGATATATGCAGTCTTCTTTCATGTACTATGGTAGGTTGTCAATTGCATCAGATAGGTTGGTTCATATGTAAAAATGTTATGTATTAACATAAAGAGTATTCTGACCTTCTAATTCCCTGAGTGTATGTGTAGTACAGGTACCCATGACTTCATTTTGCCATGGCCCATGCCTGCTTTTGCCACCCAAATTCCTTCTTCGCCTTTTCCTTGGATAAGGGAGGGAGAAGTTCAGATCTTTCTTTTTGGTGGGGATTGGTAAGCTCCTTATGCATCCCTCTCCATTCTCACATGTTGGGAGCTCACCTTATCCAAGAGGTGAAGAGTGTGCAAGGCCTTGAGACAGTGCTTGTACATAGGCAGCCCACCTGCCAAAGATAGGTTGCCACCAAAGACAAAGAGTCTCCATGTCCTTGCTGGGCTGAGGGAGGCACAGGCAGCCTGGAAGGAGCATCCATCCCCTTACACCACCCAGATAGCCATGTCACTTCATGCAGCCAGGCTGCCCACACCTCACTTGACCAAGAAAGGGTCCTTCATCCCCTTGTTCTGCCAGGAGAGGTGTGTGGTTCCGCTTGTCTATGCTGGTAGCCTAAAACCACCAAAGAAGTTCATAAAACGTTTTATATTTAAAGTAGAATTGATGTTGAAGCTCCTTGCAATCTGTAACAACTGCCCCCCCCCCCCCCAAACAGGCACCATATCTTCCTATATTCACTCCTCGCACCCTAGATGTCAGACGCATTCACTCTAGAAGACACTTGACATCAATTTAATTAGGTAGTGAAAAGAAGATCTTCCTGTTTTTGCCCAGGGAATGACTTTATGGACTCCATTGACTTAAAGGGGACTGGAAGATGATGTCTGAATAAAACTACTAAGCTGTTACATCATTATTACTGCAAAGAGTTTTCTAGACGTCTGACCAAGCATAGCCACTGTGTACATGGAGAAGTTGGTCAATAAACTTTATCCCTAGCATGTCAAACTGCTGAACGCGCCTGTAAACCTTTGTACTTTTGTAATGAAGCCATTTCTTACCCTTTCTAGTTCAAGCCCATTTACAATCCTAGCTGCTCCTAGACTGCACAGTTTTAAAAGAATCTGATCAATTGACGTTTAAGTAGTGGCCATAGCACGAATTGCTGGCTATAACTACAGAATACTATCTGTGACAGCCCAAGAACATCTAAAGCTATAAAATTCCCTCTCTTGTTCTCAAATTACTGTGGGACATGTGATATGGTTTTTACATATAAAATGTTTTGCTAAATTAAACAAATGGAAAAA
This sequence comes from Anolis carolinensis, assembly GCF_035594765.1. Classification (NCBI taxonomy): domain Eukaryota; kingdom Metazoa; phylum Chordata; class Lepidosauria; order Squamata; family Anolidae; genus Anolis; species Anolis carolinensis. Next base: position 87,251,098 of record NC_085846.1, read on the forward strand.
GGCAATAACATGGTCTAACAACCCGTTTTTCTTTGGCCAAGATGTTCATCTGTATCTCAACACCACAAAGGCTCTTAAATGAAGCCATGTAGGTGGTAGAGTTTATTTGTAACCTCTTTGAAAGATCTGTGTAGCTGAAAAGAATACTAAGCTTTGCAGAATGTTATTTTGATCATAATCTCATTGTTTTTGCACTGTAGTGATTCAAAACATTTTTGATGCTTTGTGGTTGATAGTCCAATATTTAAAGCAAAACTAAGGGCTAATTTACATGTATGTGTAAATCACACAGTTTTTCTACACTTACTGATATATTTAAATTTAAAGTAATTGTACTGGAGTTGACATGGATCTTAGTGTTCTCATCTAACATCATGATCAATACTGATCATACATGTTGTCCAGAGCCAGCCCTAGGTATTTTTCAGGTGTAGGCAAACAGAATTTTGGTGCCCCCCCCAAACCAATCACTGAAAAATAAAAGCGTTGGATAAGCGAAAATGTTGGATAATAAGGAGGGATTAAGGGAAAGCCAATTAAACATCAAATTACATTAAGATTTTACAAACTAAGCACCGAAACATCATGTTTTACAACAAATCAACAGAAAAAGCAGTCTTGACTGCGCCCCTGCATGTTTTGCGCCACAGGCGACTGCCTAATTCACCTCATTGTTGGACCGCCACTGGTTGTAACTACTCTCTAAAAGTATCACTTGCCTATTTGTATTAGAAAAAAGAACAATGCTAGAATACATAGTTTAAGAAATCCTAATTATTTGTAATGCGTGTTTGACTTGTTTCACTTGAAACTTGGGATATGATATTGGCAAGTGAAGAGCAGGAATAGTGCAATCCACACATGGGATGAAACAAATTTTTGGGTTTCATTCCCTCTTTATAAGTATTAACCAGCCTTGAAGCCTGAATACACCTTATCCTTCCTATAAAAGATGGATAATTTCTATATATAGAAATTTTCCTAACTTGGTATTTCAATAAAATCTTCTAAAATACTTGTATGCTATAAAATTATACAGATTTTTTTTAGCATAATAAGAATAATTCTGTTTCTTTTTTCTATTGCTTCTTTCAACTAGACGCCATTTCACAACAACTTTGTATTATCAATAATAATATCAATGAAGATGCTAGTCAAGTAGGGTTTCTACTTCATGGAACACTGAAAAATCATGTGAAAGTAAGTATTGGGTCCTGATAGAGAAATAAAACCAAGTTTCATCTTGAAAGACAGTTACAAATGGTTTTGTGTCATTGAACTTTATGATAAAGAACTTTGAAGTGGGATGACAGTATATTTGTTTGACCTTATATTGTGTGTTATTCTCACGATGGCATGGAGGAGCAATCCACATGATTGTATTCATCCCTGCCAACCCAACTTGGGAGGAGCCCATGTCCTTTTCAATTACTGTTAGACACATTCCTCTATCATTTATTCCTATTTTTCTTACCAATGTGACATGTTTTGCTCTTCGGTATTTGGGGGATAGGATATTAAAGTGATACTAGACACCATACCTTCCCTTTGGAGCCAGCTAACAGGGCCACTTACCTCATGCTGAGCAATCCCTCTTCATCATTTCGTGCCACATGACTGGCAAAGGATCCAGAGGCGGCGGGGGGGGGGGGGGGCGGTGTCAATTTATGTCATAGGAGGCCATTTAGAGAAGGATTTCCTTCTTTCTCTTTCATTTATGGGGGGAAAGAAAATGATATACATACAGGTTATACATTTCAGAGCAGCAATTGTATAGATATAGATCATAGTTTGGAAAACAGACATCATAGCTTAGGTAAAATGAGGGACAAGGAGGTAGATCTGCCCCTAATAGAGGAACATCACAATATTGACAAAAGGGCAGTGCCAGTTGGAGGAGGATTGCTGTTTTTCATGCATTTATGGTCAAACATAACAATGGATCAGTGGCTGAACCAAATAATGACATCAGGTTTCAAGGAAAATATTAAAGGCAGATATAGAAACAACACAGGAAGTTAACCATCTCTTAGTCAGGAACAATAGAGGAAGTTCCATTTGATCAGTGGTTCACTAGAGCTTACTCTATTTTTTTTTTGTAGGTTTGCCAAAAGATTTGAGCCCTGTTGGCTTATTTTGATCTCTGATATCTCAGTATTTCCATGATGTGCATGAGATTCAGTACAAGATACATTGAATAAAATAGTTTGAGGATGGGTTTATTAATACAATCAATTTCTTCTTTCAGGTCATTAAAAGTACATCAACATCTGTTTCTGAAAATGACAATCACTTGCAAAACATCTTATTAGAACAGTGTTACAACTTTGTCTGCATAAATGTAAGTAATTACGGAAAATCAAAGGCAATCTTCCAAATTACTTTTCGTTCTTTTTTTGACCTTACAGTTTTAGTTATATATATTGTATTTGTGAAAAATGGCCTTCATACAAATGTCATGGTTTTCTATCAAACCAACAGAACTGCAAATGTAAAGAAGATGTTTTGTGTTGACCTGATCCAGAACTGTTATGACTACATGATCATGTAGAAAGGACTGCTGGTATATTTTCCAAGTAGCAATATCTTATGAAATGATTTTGAAATTAGTGCAGCTAAAATTGGCTTTACACAGTTACAAAATTACAAAGAAATGTGGTTTCAGTGTTGGACTTGATCTCTGGGAATCCAGAGTTCAGCTGGAGAAACCCACTGGGTGAGCTTGGGGAAGTCATACTCTCTCAGCCTTAGAGGGAGACAAAAAACACCACAGTAGATTTGCCTTAGGGTCACAATCAATTTGAAAAATAGGAAGGCACATAACAATAACTTTTGATCTCATTTATTCCCACTATATTTACCATTACATGTTCACAAAACTGCAACCTTGGTGTATATGAATGTGTTTGTATTCAAAGGAATCTAACTAACTATAGCAAAAACCTTGACAAAATTCTTACAGCTTCAAATATAATTTTAGTCTTTTTTCCACTTGTCAGATTAGTTACAGTTCTGCTTTTTGTCATAAGAATGCAACTTGTCTTGTTTGAATGAAGTTATTTATTATTGTTATTATCCAAACTGTTTCATGTTTTTTAACAATCTAACATATTACAGTTCAAAAATACTTTATTATTTGCTTTCCAGATATGGTTCTGTGAAACAGATGCTTTGTTGTCATGGAAGAATTTGACACTTTCCGTTCTGTGGTTCTGCAGTCAATATATCTTTGATTACACAGAGACTCTTTTTTCCTTAGTGAAAATAATTTTCATGATTTGTTTGTTTATTTGTTACATTAGATGAAGTTCTCTGGAGAGTTCATAAAAATAGATTTTAAGAGCTATAAAATATAAGAATATAATAAAAATTGAATCAAAATACTTACAAACAGCTACAAAATAAACTAAAACCATTAATTTTGCTTAGATATAAAAACCTCAGTGGGAGAATAAAAAGGTTTTCACATGGCACCAAAGAGTTCACACTAAGAGTGCCATGCAAGAGTTATTGGCACCCCTCATTAAGTTCCTCTACAATTTAATCGGGTGCCAATTGCAGGTTGGGATAATTGCAAAGCATTTTAGGTTTTATGGCAGAGATTTGTCCTTTCTAGAAACCTATGTAGTTTGAAAAGATTCAGTAAAAAACAAAACAAAATAGACAGGTTGTTCGGTTCCTGAATCCAGATCCATGCTGGATCCAGGAACCATAGGAATCCATGTCTATCCCCCACCCCCAACCAGTCCCCCTTAGGCTGAAAGTGCTGCTGTTGAATGTCACGTCAGTAAATGAAAAAACAACTGCCACCCAGGGCTTGATTATGGATGAGCATGCTGATCTAGTTTGTATCACAGAGACCTGGCTAGATGAGCCTGGGGGGAAGGAGAGGGTTATCTCTCTCAGCTCTACCCACCCGGAGTCTCTGTATAGTAGTAGGCGAGGCCTGGGGGGTGGGGAGGTGAAATTGTAGTGTTCTATTGTGATTCCACCCCCCTGACAAGGTTCCCTATTCCACATACAATATCTCTTGAGTGTATGTACCAAAAGGTGGGTAGCTGCAACCGAATAGGGATTCTGTTAGTGTACCGCCCACCCTGCTACTCAACAGTCTCCTTTCCTGAGCAAGTCTGGGTGGTCACGGGTTGGCGTTCTAGTCTCAGCGGTCAATAGTGCTGGGAGACTTCAGCATATATGCTGAGACTTCCCTGTCAGGAGTGGCCCAGGACTTCATAGCCTCCATGACAACCATGGGTCTATCCCAAGTGGTGTCTTGCTCTACCAATGCTGCTGGACACACTTTGGAAGTTTGGACCTTGTTTTCTGAGCAGGGTGGAAGGATGGTGATTGTGGTGTGGAGGAACATGTAATAACTACTTTGTCATGGGCCAATCACTACCCGGTCAGGTTTAGACTCATTAGGACTTCAAACCTCCACAGGATGGGGGACTGATCAAGAAGGTCCGCCCCAGGAGGCTTATTGATATGGATGGATTTCTGTTGGCTTTTGGGGATTTTCCTATCATCAGCCAAAATGGCCCCCCTTGCTTCTGGCAGCAAGCTAAAACCTTTTTATTCAGACAGGATTTTAGAGATGAAGATTTTTGAGATCAATTCAAGGGATTTATAACTTTGAATATGTTTTAATGGTTTTTGATTGGGAATTTTTTAAATACTGTTTATATTTAATCCTGTTTTAATGTTTGCATATTGGTATATTTTAAATTCTATACTAATGCTTTTATGTTAAGCCCCTTTGAGTCTCTTTCGAGAGAGATAAAGCAGAGTTATTATTATTATTATTATTATTATTATTATTATTATTATTATTATTATTTTGCTGGGATAACCAATAAAGTTGCAGCTTGTTTTACTCCCATTTGAGCTGTCTTTGTGTGATTATTGCAAAGCAGACATTATTAGCCACTGGTTTCACATTGAAATTAGGAGCTATCTGCTTCAGCGTTTACGGCCAGCATTCTTGTAGGATACCATTAGGGATCCAAGCAGGTTTATATGCAATGTGTATGATAAACAGTTGTTTAGGTAACCCACTTCCAGACACTTTGTGGTCCTTCTTCTCCTTTACAACCCTTGGAATCCTGAGACTTACACAGAGGAAAGGATAAATTATATTTTTATTTATACTGCAGCTGTAAATAGACACAGCAAAAAGTGGATACTAGGTTTTGCTGAGTGGCTTATAGCCTATAATTCAACAAAGAAGACAAGAAAGGGAAAGGCAGCAACTGATATAAAGCCTTCTTTTAATAACAAGTATTTAGGAATAGTTACAGTAAAGTATGGGGGCATGGGAAAGGTAATCAATGTAATGAAAAATGTAAGCCTACAATATATTTGAAGAGCCTTTTATAATATGAATTTGGCTTTATTTTAGGATGATCCGAATGGCCTTCAAGAGACTCATCAGCTCCTAAAAATACTTGAAAACAGAAATGCATCTGTTCTATATTCTGTTGTTCTCATCTCAGTAAGTTAATTTGATACATTATCCAATTTATACATTATGATTTTTTATACATGGGGTCACATATGAGATTCCTTGCCTACAAAAAAAGTCACATATAAGGGACAATTTAGCAAAGACAAACAAAAATGTGCCATTAGTTGAAAAATTGATAAAATCAGTACCCTCCTGCTGGACAGATTTTATTTTTTTGTTGCTAAATAGGCTATCACATTTTACAAAATCTGGACTTTTGCAGCAATGCATTACATATGTAAGAGATGGGATTAATAGTACTTTCCTGTGGTAGCACTAAATAACTATTCAGTTCAGCACTGTAAATCGTGAAAGTTAGTAAGCTGTAGTGGTTTTTCTAGGACACTGGGATACCAGGATTTGGATCTCCACTCGGCCACTGGGTAACCTTGGACAAGTGATACTCTTTCAGCCTCATAAGAAGACAATGGCAATCTCCCTCTGAACAAATCTTGCCAAAAAAACCCTGTGATTAATTCACTTTAAACTGGTAACAGCTTGAAGGTACACAGCAGCAGCAACAAATATTCAAATGAGCTGATTTCCTAGAAAGTGTTCTTAGTATTTTTAGAAGCATCAACAAATTCCAGGAAAAGTTTATATATTTGAAACCAATATTTAAAATTGTGGCCTGTTGTTTTGGGGTTTTTTTTCCTATGAGAATTGAAGGATCTCTGAAAATTATCAGTTCTTTTTCACTTTCTTTGTAGGTACACTTGGCTATTTTAGAAAATACATTTTTGAGCAGTGCAATGCAGAGCTTAACTAAACTTGCAAAGGAAGTAAAGAAGAAGAATATTTTGCTTTATGGTTTCATTGTAGATTACAGGAAGGTATGTAAATGAATTAATTTTTAAAATGTCTGAATTATTATTTTCTGTGACCGATGTAATTGTTTTTTTAAAGAGGAGGAGAAAGAAAAAAAGGACATATGGAAGTGTGGATCTATGGCAGGCTTTTGTAACGGGCATATATATATATATATATATATATATATATATATATACACACACACACACACACACACACACACACACACACACACACACACACACACTTCTATTGGCCACGCCTCCCTCCTTGTCAAAGACAGAACGCCACCAGATAAAGTTCAACACAGCTTATTAAAGTTACAGAACTAAAAAGTGCCCGTATGAAACAAAGGACTAGGCAAACACTTGCCTTCAGTATAAAAGATACACAAAAAGACTCCGCTGATACTAAAAAGTGGTTCAAAAGATTAACCGGATTAAACAGGAGTTTAATCCGGGTTAAACAGAAAATGCTTACTTCAGCCCAGCAATTTAAACAAACAAAAGTTGATAAACAAGGATTCAAAGAAACATAAATAGCTGGCAGCAGATTCCTCTCTGCTACTCGAAAGCTGCAAATGAGTAACTAAGGTTGTTACTCCTCCGTGCAACAAACGGAATCCGGATCCAGGCACTTCAATCAGGGTAGCGACGGTCAACAGGGTCCCAGTCCGGTCCGAGGTCGAAAGCCAGGTACAGATGTCTTTGGTTCACCAATTCCACCGAAAGCCACAGAAGGGGTAGTCCGAGGTCGTAGTCAGTCAGTCAGTCCAGCGTCAATCCAGAATAGGCAATTAATGTCCGTCAAGAAGACGGAGGTCCAAGCTAATAAGATTAAACACAGGTTGCACAACAAAAGCCCACACAGTTCCTCCCGCCGTCTATGCCCAGTGTCCTTGGTAACTTACGTATTCAGCAAACGAAACACACCCGTCTTCAGGAAATTCCCAACAAGAGCCCAAGCGTTCGTCCAGATTACCTTGCCCAACGCAATTAGCCCTGGATTCTAAACCCCATTTTATGCCAGTTTACAACTCCTCATCGCTGTCAGCTGTTACCCTAATTCCAGGTGTCTCATCATCATCATCATCATCAGAGCTAAAACACCTTTGACTATGCCCCACAGCATCCCCAGCTGTGGATCCCGTTCCATCCCTCCAACTCGTCCACGGGTCCGATCCTGCAACCCGCCAGTCGCCTCCCATGCTATCATTGCCAGTGACACCCAAATCCTTCCTCACACGAGTCCATTCCATGTCATCCTCCTCTGAGCTAACCACCTCTTCCTCCATTCCCTCGGTAAAACCCTCAAAGGAATCTTCGTCAGTTGGTTCTGCAAATAAGTCCCGCAGCCGTTTCCTCTCTCGCTCCTCAAGAGAGTCTGACTCTCGAGGAGTCTTACGACCACGTCTCCCAGTATCGGAGCCATAAGGCTCAACCATAACACTCCTTTCCTTCCTGCCTGCCTGACCAGGAAGGCAGGCAGCAAAGGGCCGACCAGCAAAGGGGAAGCCCTGCCCCTCCCTGCCCATGGGTTGCAGGGAAGTCCTTTTCAGGCAGAATGTTGTGTAGTCCTGATCTATGGTATTCCCTACACTGTACAGTTACATCTTGTTCTGAACCCCACTGCCAGCAGAAAACTGCTGAGACAGCAGTAGGTCTGGAGACGTTTGTCATCACATTGACAATCCCTTGTGGTAGATACATTATTCTCCCATCAAGCTTCCCTCTTTACTGGCAGAGATGCATTTCTAAATCTTTCTGTGTATCCTGAGCCATCCTCCCAGATAGAGCTGGTTGGTCTCCTTAGAGTGGATTGTATCTTCTTCTGAATGGAACAAGTTCTTCCAAGTTGCAGAATGATCTTTGATCTAATGAGGGCCTTTACTGACAAAGTGGAGGATGGAAGGAATTTTGCCAGTTTCCCCTGATGCATATCATCTCATATGTTGGTTCTCACCACCGTTTTGTGGGGGAAGGACTGTGGCGGGATGAAGAATCAGTGAAAATCCCTTTCCAATTTATATTAGTAAAGGACTGCTTGCTCAAAAGTTTTATGTAGGCAGAATGGCATGACTAAATACAGCTTATTGGTTTTATTGTTTTTGTCTAATACTTTTTAATACTGTTGTAGGTGACTCTGAAATCAAATCCTATAGCCTAGAAATTATCTTCTGGCGTCAGTCATTATTGTTTTATAAAAAGATGCCTAACCTTTTCAGTAATTAGTTGAATGTTCATTGAATCATAATATATCTGGTTGATGGGAATGTCAGAACATTTTTTACTAGCATATATTTGATTTCTCATGGCTGAAGAGACACTGTGCATAAATTTCATTCCTTGAAAAAATACAGTAATAATGGAAAGGCTCTAATTTTGGTGTTTAATCTGTGGCAACCGTTTTACACATGAATGCCATTAATTAACACTGTGGTCATTGAGTAATGAATGCCCAAGATAATCAAGCAAAGTTAAGAAAGTAAATCAATGGCATTCTTTAAAATAGCGGAAGACAAAATTTTTGCCGTATTTCTGTAGTCTGCTATATCTTTCCTGCTCCTATTCCATTGTCATGCATTCCCTAAAATAACACACAAAACAGCCCTTTTCCTATTCAAAGCAACACAGCTGAGAATTGCATATTTGGAATCAATTGGGGTAAACTGTGGAGGTGATGCAGATATTTGACCTGAACGGGATCTTGTTAACAGCTTGTTTATTTTAACTTCTTTTTTACTGCGGGTTGTATGTTGCATGTATGTCTATGTGTTAAATGTTTTGATACGACCGATGGGCTAATCAATACAATGTGATTAGTAAAACATGATTGTCATGCATTCCCAAGATATCCAGACTGTATGTGGATATATCCATTGGGGTGAGAAATTCTACAACCAATTAAAATATATTCTAACTTAGTAGATCTAATACAACCTTTCTCTTTCTTTCACTTTCTTCTACCTATATTTCAAACGTTTTCTACATGAACATTGCCACTGTTACAGTGAGGGATACTCTATTCCTACAGAAGTTAATAACAGTTTTCCACGCCCTTAAAATATCCAGAAAACTAGACTATAAAATGGCAAGGGAATAGGTAATGCAGATTCTTCTCATTGATAGTGTCACATAAGTAATCCAGAACAAAGCACTTGCAATGATGGCATTTGGTAGGACCAGCCCATTAACAAAGATTTGTATTTTGAATATCTATCTGTGTTCAAAACAGTATCAATGAAGTTTTATTTCAAATAGGCGTTGGAAATTTTTCATTTCTGTGGGTTGCAGCACCACGTTATTCACATTTCAAGTGTTACTATATTGATATCATATGTTCATAAAGAACCTTCATTCCAAACATAAATAACCAGCCCCAAAATGTTATTCTGGAATAGAGTCAGAGAATCATAGAGTTGGAAGAAGTGTCATGGGCCATTGAATCCAATCCCCTCCTCAATGCAGGATCTCCAGCTAAAGCAGTGGTTCTCAACCTGTGGTCCCCAGGTGTTCTGGCCTACAACTCCCAGAAAACCCAGAAAGTTTACCAGCTGTTAGGATTTCTGAGAGTTGAAGGCCAAAACATCTGGGGAACCACAGGTTGAGAACCACTGAGCTAAAGCATCCCCAGCAGGTAAATCTTCAGCCTATTTTTCTGCAAACTTAGGCTACACATCCACACTCTTCTTTTGTGATTTGTCTTTCCTTACATTCTATATACATACCCCTTTTCCTTTTCACTTCCTCCTTGTGTTTGCTGAGCAACTACATTAGATTTTTTAGGTGTTTACCTTTTGGCTTTTCTATGGGATTGTTTATAGTTGTCCTTCAAGAGCTCCCATCCTTGATTCCTGATCAAGAATTATAGATAAGGAATCCCATAATTAGTCCTTGAAATGAAACAAAACAAAAACCTTGACACAAATGAGTATAGTATTTTTGAACTGGCTAGTTTAAATGTGTCAACATGCAAAGAGAACAGTACAACAGTCTGCTACTAATAGAAACCAGCACATTTGCCAAAAACCAAGCAATAGGATTTATTTAAACTCATAAAAGTATACCCAGGCACAAGTTGTCAAGTTAATAATATAGAGGCATCTGAAATACTGATTAAAACTGACCAATATAATTATGTGTTTTCTGTTATAAAATATAGATTGCTTTGAATACTTTGAATGGAACGTCACTGGGCATGTAAATGTCTTGTTTCTATTCCATGCTCTCAGCAGACAAAGATTCAAGTAGACTTTAAATTACATTTTTGCTTTGCTCACAACTTCATGTATTTAAATATACAGGTACATTTCTTGTCAGGTTAAGCTTTAGAAACATTTCAATTACAGTCTTTAACAGTCTCTTCAAAACTATATTGCTCTGTGTTGCTCTCTTTTATAACAGTCTGCTTCCAAGGAACTCAAGCCTCAACTGACTTCTGACTTCTAACTATGGCTTCTGTATTCAAATGGACTGAAGCCTCAACTGTCATTCCCTTTAAACTGCATTCTAAACCATCACTGAACCAGTCACATGGTCTGCAGCCCCTCCTATTGCCTCAAGTACATAGAGCTAAGAAAACTGCAAACCAAAGAAGACATACACTTCAGGAATTGAACGACACATTATAAACAGATAATACATTAGATAGAGGAGGCTTGAGAAGGTTGCTATCTCCAATAGTGTCAATTCTAGAAATTCGTGGTTTCATTTAGTCATATGAACCAGAGCAGTGGAGCAATTTGAGTATTGGGCTAGGACTTTAGGACACCAGAGTTTGAATCCGTGCTCAGCTATGGATACCCATTCAGTGACTTGGGTAAGTCAAACTATCTCAGCCTTAGATGAAGACAATGACAAACCACCTGCAAAGAGTTCTTGCCAAGAATATTCTGGGATATGTTTACCGTAAGTCAGCTTGAAGGCATATAACAAGTTTAGCATGATTAAAGACCAATGGATTTATGAAGTTATAACCAAGTCTGTATTCACCCACTTATTTGTATTTAAGCAGTAGACTTTGTATTCAACTATAGTTTCTGTTTTCAAAAACATGCAGCATAGAAAATCCTGCAACTTTTCCCCAGATTACTCTAGGAAAATATGGGATATTGTCATAGCTGCTATTCATGACCTTGGTTAAGCTGTGAATTTGGACCGCTTGTTATTAAACACTATTAGTATTGCCACATAATGCAAATCCTATCATGTTTAGTGTGTCTGAACAACACTTGGAGCAAGACTTAATTATAATTTATGTGAAATAGATGTCTAGATTAGAGGGGATGGATTATGGCAATCCAAATACAGAAGCCTAAACATCCATATCCATAATTATGGTCCGCAGTTCAATCTGAATATACAATCTGCATATGTCTAAAGTCAGGTTTCTTTAGATGTCTGCCATAATATTTGTGATTTGAGCAACAAACTACAGCTAACAGAAAGCGGGGATTATTGTGACATGTAAACTCATCTATTGAAATAATACATGGTTCTAGGGTTTGTGTCATGTCCAAATGTTTAAGTTTCTCCAAACTCAGTTTATAAGAAGTATTTCAAAGTTAGTAATAAAAGTAGTTCTTCATGAAACCATTTGAATTTATTCAATAAATCCCATGTTTTACTCTTTTACTTTCACATACTTTTTATAATTATCTTAAAATTGTGCATTCTGTTGTCTATGATATCTTGGCAGAGGAAATGTATGTGTAACTGTCCTAGCTATGTCGCCTGATGGTAGTCCCCAAAGCTTTCTTTCTAAGCAGTGCTGCCTTTCTTCTCATGTAGCCATTTCTTTGTTGTTGAAGACTGAGGGGATGAGTGGGCACACATGAAGTTATTTTCTTGTAGCTGAATATACTGAGACAGGAAGCTGGAGGTCTTTGCAGATGATGTCTTCACAGAATGTCCAGCTACAGGAAAATGGCTGGATGCATGTCTGCTCTCCATCAACATAGAGATGGCTAGAGGAGAAGGAGGACTACACTTCTTAAAAATTAGGGAGGATTTTGGTAATTGGGCGATCACAACAAATTCCAGTCACAGTAATTTTAAAAAAGGGAATTGTGATGGCATAAATCTGAATTACGCCACTGTGATTCACCAACAGGATGCCAGCTGGAATCTTCTTTTCTGGTTCATTTCAATGCATGCTCTGGTTCCTTTTAGAATGAAATAGTAGGTGAGCAATATTATATGCTTTAATATAATAAAGGTTAACTCACTCAAGTAAGTAAGTATTGCTTACTTCTTAAGCCAAAATGACATTCTAAACCTATACTATTAATAAGTGGGTTTTTTTTTAGAACTGAAGATATTTTCTAAAATTTGTAAAATTGTTCTTTGGTTTGAGAGCTACAAATATTTGCTATGTAAATAATGTCACTAATTACAAAAGTGCCAAAACATTTATGTATATATATATGTATATATATTATGTATATGTATATATATATAAGAATTGCTTCACATTCCATGAGAACAAATAATTATAATGTAATTTCCCAAATATATTTTGTACTCAAATTGTCATGCTTGAATTAATGGCAACCTAGGTCAATACGTCAAAGAAAAAGGAACCAAATGCTTTAATTATTGCCTTCTCTAATAGGTAGATAATTACATTCTGGCAGCAGGTGGTTTTTGATGATGTACAAATAAATTTAGTTGGAAAGATGATGATACATCAATAGTTATATTTCCAGTGCTATTACAAATCATACTTTGGGATAATTAGTCTTCAACAGGTATTAATTATATTCAAATATCTATCTGGAAAAAATGCCTGCTGGTCATCATTTCTTTTCTAAGCGGTTCACTTATTTTTCTAATTCTACAGCTATTTGTCTGCTGGGTGGTCATTAACATCTTGGAAATATTATTTTACTAACTGAATGCAGTAGAGCTCTTGGCATACTAAGCAGTCTTGAGGAACATAAACAGCCCTCTACTTATACATGGAGTTCACTTATGCATGAGTATGTATGTTAATGTACATGTCCAAAACATAGTGATCAAATATTGATAGGATTCCAGTTGTTTAAGGATAGGTGCAGCTGAATAGTTTTCGATGCTTCGAACAGGAACTCAAAATTAGTTGAATTCCAATTCCTATGCAAGTTATACCTGTTGACTATCTGCATCTCCTACAAATATTAAAGATACAAGAGCTCTGCGATAGGAAGAAGTGTTCGAAATCATGAACATGAATTATGAATTTTAAGTTGTACACCCTGCATTACATGAAAACAATCTATTAAAATTCAGCCTCAGCTCTTTCCCAACTTGTACCCATTCATGGAGTATCAAGATGGAGACAGTCAACATAACAAGAAAGAAAGGATTGCAGTAGGGATAGAGAAAGCACTGTGGTGATCAGATTATGTTTTTACTCAAAATAAACTAGAAACTTTTATTACACATTAAAATATGCATACACAAAATCATGAAAAGTGAAAATAACTGAGCTTATTTTTTCATTTGTTTACTTCATTTCTCATCAGTACAGTTGTGATAATACATGACAGTGTAACATAGAATGTTACCTATGCCAGAGGCCTTCATATTTTTATGCATGCTTCAGTTTATTAGAATGCTCTTTAAAAAGAACAAGAGAGATCATGATAAAAGTGAGGGAAGAAAACCACAAGAATGATAAGGATACTCATATGAAAGGAATTCCTTATCCTTTCCTCATAACCTCCGTCTCTTCCATTTCTGAAAGGCTTTACTGGGGATGGAGGCAGGAAAAAGCTTGAGAGGTAAGATGAAAGCCTTTCTTTAAAACCCTGAAATTGACAAAATTAATACAGCGACGTGAGTATGAATGACCTTGTATACATAATTATATAGCTGTCTAAACTTCTGTCAATCCCCAAATATGGCACATGCAGATAATCAACACTGATACCTAGGCTCCCTCTGTCTGTTTTCAAGTGGGTGGTAACTGATGTATAAATAACAAAAGGAAGTCTCTAACAACATTGTTTAGATTTTAAAATATATGAGGTAACCTTTGGAAAACATTAAAACGCAGCTAAGACTGTCAGTGCAATGTCATTTCCCATGTGTTCTGGTATTCAGTTACTTTGATGTCTAGCTGATAAAATATATGTTTCCTTGAATAGTAGAGGATCATATGTAAAGTATTTCACTGGAAAAGAGGTGGAGAAGGGGTAGCAGAGCTATTATAGTGGGGTGTTAGTATGGGATAAAGTATTTTAAAAGGACCAATTTTTTGCACAGTTCTCATTTTTCTCTGTCAGTTTTGTTGTATTATAGTGCTTACAGTTGCCCAGTGTGCATAATTCAGCAAAATAAAATAGTGATTTACTGTTGGAAAATTGGGTAGGTCAAAACAGTAGGTGCTCAATATTGACCTAAATCTAATGAGGAATGTTGTTTGGTGAAAGTGCTTCTACTAGCAAAATTGGAAGGGGCAGTCTCTCGTTCTGTATCAGCCCTCTGTACATCATCAGATGGTTTAGAAAGCTTCCACATCCATTGTTTTGTGGTGGCAGCAAAGGTTGCAAGGCAAAAGGAAATTGCTTGGACTGCCATGCTAGTACGAGGTTGGATTTCTGCTATAAACTTTGTGATTTTATATGTTACTCTTAATAAGCATGCACTAATTTAAAAAGGCAGTTGGTGTAGCTCAAAAGATGTAGACCAGGAGGAACTTAACATGTTCTACAATTTATGCAGGGCAGCTAACATAGAGGCTTAACACCAAACACATGAAATAGTCAAGTGCTCAACTTTCAGGAGTCATATAAAAAGGTTTCTAAGGGGCTCAGCAATTGCATCTTTACCAACCATTAACAGATTTCCATTTTGAATGGCTCAGGGGAACTTCCTTGTGGATGCTTGTTTTTAGAATTGTATTTTTAGTTGCATTATTTCTGCAAAGTGAGTTTCAGAACTAACTGCATTATCTATAAATTCTGATTTATGTAAATTTTAGGAGGACAAATTAGCATTGATGTTAGATACCACATTTTTATTGAAATGTGCTGCATTTGGCAGGACAGTGCTTTAGGCAGTGATATAGTAATAAAATTCCCATCTGGAATTAAGATCTTCAGTAAATCCTAATTGTGTTGGATTGTTCCTCCATGCCATCCTGAGAATGAGAAATTTGGCATACCATGACTGTTCATTAGAAGATAGCAGGAGGAACAATCCACACCCATCTAACATCTCATTCTCATGTAAGCTGTATTAAGGATAGTTGTATAGAAAATCAGCATATCAATAATAATTTGCATAGCATTATTTGCATACTAAATTTTATTTGAATAATAACAATAATTTCATTTCTTACCTGCCTCTCCTCGTGGCTCAAGGCAGGTTATAGAATAATTAAAACACATAAACATTGTAAACATTCTATAAATATACATAGGTCTATAAAAGATACATATTAAAACTTATTTCTATAAAATACATATTAAAATATGCAGAACAGAGATTAAACACAAGACACGAGTTCAAAATTCATGCTTAAGAAGAAAGTTGCATAGAGCAGTTAAACCTCAATGATGTCAACAAGAATCTAGCAACCCAATACATACAAGTCATACTGTGCAAGCATTTGTATTTGTGTAATATAATTGTTTTATTATGTCATCATCTTTGTTCCACTGTCTTTTAAACAAGAGATACAATTGGCAATTAAGTGAGCCAAACTAAGGTAAGAGGATCAAAAGGGTTAACTTCCTGGAGTTCAGGAAGAGTAGATATTATTTTTCTGGTAAAATACCTTACCAAACGACATGATTACTCAACACTTTTGACCGTCAATGAGTTTTAATTTTTGATCCCTCGAGCATAAATATCATATATCTCCATCCGTCATCAGTGATTTTATTAATGTAATTACAGTAGCAGGCAATAGATCTTCATTTTGTCCTGATTTATAATTATAAATGTATTGCCAAACTTATAACATTTTATATTGACACAAGACATTCATTTGCCTGCTAGTGCATGCTTGCTCATAATGCACAAGTTCAAAAGCATATTTCTATGGACGAGAATATATTTATACTGTTTAAATAGTGGCCATCCTTATTTTCCAGATATGGAAAAGATCCTGCAGTTTCTTCTATGTCTTCTCTTCATATCTACAGGTCTAAGTTGTAAATTTGATTATTGGCTGATTTGATTAATATGTTCTCTTATGAATCTCTGGGTTCTCCAAGATGCTTCCGGCAGATGTTGGCCATATAGTCACCCTGGAGACCCTAGAGATTGCTACAGAGCTGTTTTCTCAGGTAAAAAAATGTCTTCCCCCATTCAAAGCAAAGGGCCTACAGTATTTCTGGAAAAAAAAGAATATTATAATGTAATGGACTCCACCATCAAAATTCTGGACATAATTGTGTTTTAATATCTAAAGCTTTTTTTGCTTATTTGTTTCTTGAATTTTGTGCTATTTTACTATCCAATGCTTTGAGTCCCATTTTCAAGAATGGTGAGGTACACACCCAATAAAGAAATAACACACTGGATGAGGCTTGCTGAGGCATACGTTTGAGTAAACCATCTGGGTCTCTGTCGTAATCTTCAGTACAACTGTTTCTGCCATGGGCCATTTTGTCATGGACCAAGTTATAAGAAAAACCTTCAACTTGGACAACTGCTGGTAATTATTTTTGAACAAAAGGAAGACAGTTAGTTCAAATAACAAGGATTGTAAATCAGGGATGTAAATAATAGTCATTGTACTTATTTAATGTACTATTCAAAAGGCAGCGCAATCCCAACTCAAAGATGTCCCAGTTATTAAGGGTTTGGAATAAGTATTTGCCTTCATGGCCAGTTGTAATTATACTGTAAATATGTGTAATATATTATTGACTGTTACCTTTGTAGTTTGTAGTGTATTAGTCTATTTCCCCCTTTTTGTAATCAAGCACTTTTGCTGTCTTCGCTGCTTATAGAAAGGGTACTACTTCAGCATATTGTCTGTTTTAATTCTTGGCACAGAGGCATTCATTTTTTTTAATTATATTGAAACAGTTGAACACAATGCACATTCTTTCACAGAACAACTGAGAATCTTCTTTGACTTAACTCTTCGCCACAATAAAAACCACTAATCTCAGTGAAGGAGGCAACATTTTAAACAGCAAAAATGGGAATGAGGGAAAGGCAAGGACAATTGGATTACCTCAGAGTTTGGTTTACAGTCAAGTGTCTCTGTTGTTCTGCTCTTTCCTACAGCTATTTACTTAGAAACGGGTAGTGTAACAAACAAAAACATTTATGAGAGATGTGTGTTCCATATGTCTAGACCAGTGGTTCTCAACCTGTGGGTCCCCAGATATTTTGTCCTCCAACTCCCAGAAATACTAACAGCTGGTTATCTGGCTGGGATTTCTGAGAATTTTAGGCCAAGAAATCTGGGGACCCACAGGTTGTGAACCACTGGTCTAGACCACGTAGGTATAATAGCTTCCTTTCATAAATAGTTTTACAATTATTCTGGAATTTGCAATCATTTCGGAATTTGCATTTCCCCAGTGTGTATATGTGCCTCAAAGTCACCTATCCATTTACAGTGACTCCATGTGTTTCATAGAGTTTTCTTAGACGAGAGATGATATTGCCAGCAATTTCCTCTGAAACATAATCTACAGTGGTGGTGTCAAATTTGTGGCTTTTCAGGTGTTTTGGACTTCAGTTCATAAAACTTCTGACCATTGATAAGCTGGCCAGGGCTTCTGGGAGTTGGAGTCTCAAACACCCGGAGGACAAAAGATTGGGTATCACTGGTCTATAGCCTCCAATATTTGTTAGCAGCTCTCATCCAAGTACAAACCAGGGCTGACCTTGCCTAGCTTCCAAAGCGATACAGAAATCAGTGCCTTTGGTGTTAGAGTTTAGCATGCACTTTATTGTCATTTATTTATTTATTTATTTCTAACAAGCATGTTTATTTTGGAAAGTTACACCTCTGTTGAACAAAGAATTGTTAACTACTCTTTGCCAATAAACCACCATTGCATCTGATCTCCCTTGTTTATTCCCAAGCATAGTCACTTTGAAAAACCACTATGATATTCTGACTTCAATTCCAAATATTATTGTCAAGGGGGCAGATATTAGATGTACGTTTTAAACACCCTGACTTCCCTCACTGAGTTTTGTGTAGCTTGTTCAAATCTCTGAACATAAGCAAAGCTCTGGCAATGCCACGAGGTGATAAATATCAGTAGAAGCCAAAGATGTGGTATGATGTATGTGTGGGAAAGCAGAAATTCACATCCTCCCATATTTTTCTTCTATTGTCTTTATTGAGAACATGGATTGTGCATATTGAATTCTATGGGCTTTGGTTATGAGTAGGAATTGCATTGAGTGGATCTACTCCAAGTATGACTACATTGGGGTGTAACCCATTAATTGGATTCCTAATTAAATAATATCTTACTATAAACCTCATACCCTAAATTCAGCTGCTCACACCACACTGAGTTGCAAGCTGTGTATTTAATTTTTTTTTAAAAAAAAAAATCACTTAGCAAAAGCTGGGGTTCATTAGCAAAATCAAAGCTTGATTTTAATTCCTATTATTTAGTTATTTGACAAACAAGGACCGTGGTAACCTCATTTTGAAAATTAAACTGAAGCAACAGTAGGAAGTTTTATAGTTGTAATGTTCTGATGTATTGTGTGTGAATAAACATTGACAGTAAGAATGAAAAGCATTTTAGCTAGAATTATTTTTTTTGTTTAAGAGAAAATTGGGTGGTATAACTTTGATGAAATGAAATGGGAATTTAAAAACATGTTCAGCTTGGACAACTGCAAAAATTTGGTCTTATTAACTCCCCCAAACTGGGGATGAAAAAACTGGTCCATCACAAAGCAAGTTTAATTTGCTCATTCCTTTGGTCAAAAAAGTGCATGCCCAATCCTTTTCAATGACATTATAATAGTATGATGTAAGAATGTTTAGAAACAGATTGAGAAAGGCCTGACTTTTTCAAATGAGGATTATGAGTAAGTAAAAATGATCTTCTTGTATCAGAAGTGGCTGGTGGGGAGGCTTAAAAAATTGGAACCCGATGAGTAGAATAAAAGCTTTTAGGTTTAAGGTATCTGGAAACAAATATTGTGATGAATTAACCACTAGGTTTTAAAGTTTGAAAGTGGAATTCAGAAGTGAGATATAAAAAAGAGCATTCTGCAGATCATTTGCAGTTTCACACTGACAATATTATGTGTCAAGATGTTTGTTTTCATAGTGGCTAGAATATGTTGCAAGTTGTGCTTAGGCAATTTGTTATCCAGATTTCATTACGTTGCATTTTGTTTTAGGTTTTGTAAATACCAAAGAAAACACATTCAGTGTACCATTACAAATATAAACATTTCAGAAATTCTTATACAGATGTTGAAAAGTCATTTTATATATATTAATGTACAAGTCAGTCTCATATATATGTCAAAGACAAGTTTGAGGATCAGAATTATGGGTTTTGATATGACCAGTGGGTAAGGCAAGAGATATTCTGCAAAGAGAGAAGAAAGGCCCAATACTATACTCAGAGACATGGTGCTGCCAATTTCCTGCCCGTGCATTCACAAAGGCAGTTTTTCACTCAACTCAAAGAAGGAGATGATTCCTTATTTGGTAAAAGTTAAGGCACAGAATTTACAGGTATGGCCAACAAAGGAACCATCCCTATCTTTGACTAGGGTAATGAAAGGCGAGAACTTAGTCCATCCTGAGAGAACCTAAAAGATCCAGTACACTCTTCAGTGTGGAGCCACTTCTGTTCTTTTTGAATGTCTGGGCAGGAAATACTTAGCAGTAACTTTTTGTTGTTTCTCAAAGGAGCACAGAGAGGTTAGAAAGAGTTGGTACAGTAGAGTCTCACTTATCCAAGCCTCGCTTATCCAAGCCTCTGGATAATCCAAGCCATTTTTGTAGTCAATGTTTTCAATATATCATGATATTTTGATGCTAAATTCATAAATACAGTAATTACAACATAACATTACTGCGTATTGAACTACTTTTTCTGTCAAATTAGTTGTATAACATGAAGTTTTGGTGCTTAATTTGTAAAATCATAATGTAATTTGATGTTTAATAGGCTTTTCCTTAATCCCTCCTTATTATCCAAGTTATTCGCTTATCCAAGCTTCTGCCGGCCCGTTTAGCTTGGATAAGTGAGACTCTACTGTACTACTTTTAGGTTTTCCAAGGATGGATTAAACTCTCACCTGTTGCCACTCGACTCAGAGAAGGGGATGATTCAAATATACAGGTACAATATTAGTCATCATCATCGATCCCTCATGTTCAAGTATGATTCCCTTCCAATTGTAAGGTCTTGGCAGTAGGTCTGCAGGTGACAATACTAATTATCATCATCATAGGCCATCACTCGTGCCGAGTATGATTGCCTTCCAAGTGTAAGGCCTTGGAGGTGAGTCCATAGAGACCTATTCTTGATCCGCGTGTTTTTTTGCAGTGAGGACATTGATTTCCAGATGGAAGGTGGTCCTGACACGGGTTGGCTTGATGCACCTTCCTCTTGACACATTTCTCCCTTTTGCCCTCAATTCGCACCTCTTCAGCTATATATAGCTATATCTAAATAAATGTTTGTTTATTCTTTCATGAGAATGCATTTGGACCTGATCTTTTCATCGTGGGTAAAGGAGGGTTATAGTCTCTGTCACCCTATTCAATGCATGTTGCAACATAAAGATTTAAAAAGTTAGGTACCACTAGCAAACTACCAGTAAACAAGTATGAGTTCACTTTCAGATATTATATGAACAAAATCTTCAAGTGTGAAAGCATATAATACCAACATATGGTCTGGTATGCACACATAGGCCTAAATCAGGGGTGTGCAATGTGTGACTCACTATATATGTTGGAATATATTAGAATGGCATTCAGCAAGTCAGTCAGACTTTGACTACTACTGACCTCAATTTAATTCTTTGTGCCAATTAGGACAGATGTGTTGACACTTATGTAAAATCTATTTGTACAATTGAGCTACTGTACATGGGACTAACAACTGTTTGCAAGACATAGTTGAAGCCTTCTTAACTTAGATAGAATAACTGCATATGTGAATCCCTCTGGATACAAGTCATCTTGTAGAATCAAACATTTGCAATATAAGTCTACGAATTGCTTGACTGGCATTGTTCCAGCCTATTCTTTTCCAAATTATATCCATATGGTGTGGTAAAAATTATGGATATTTTGAGGGGGAGGGATAAAAATCTTCTAAATCATTGATTTAAATAACAATAAAATTATAGGCCAGAAAGATTCAACAAGGTTTTAATGAACCTAGATTCAGTGAACTAGACAGAATAGTCTGTTTTGGGACGTGCAAGATGGAAGGAATAATTAGCAAGGTCACTGGCTTTTTGTTGTTCTTGCTGTTCTTGGTTTTGTTAATGAGTAAAATAATTATTTTTACATGATCCATAAGCATGATATAATTAGGGTGCCATAGCTACAAAGGCCCCAGTGGGTGGTCAGTAATGTGAGATAATTGGTATGAGACAATAACAAGATCCCTGCTGTTTATTTTGTTTTCCTATCCCACTGTGTCTGATAGTTTACAACATGTGTAAATGTTTTGTGTGCCCAAATTTGTGAACATCAGAAAGTCATATCTAAAAAATAGAAAAAAGATGCTGGTGAAATAAAGCTGTACAAAGAATTCTGGCCACTGGAGCTGCAATGTCTATTTCAAATAGCAGTGATTGTCTGAGATCACATGAGATGTTCTTTTCGTACCCGAGTCTATAACAATTAGCAGGCAAAGTACATGCTTCATCACAGAGTAAGAATTGTTTGAGTCTACAGACAATGCAGTCGCTGTTGCCCATTTTTGGTCAAAAGATATTTAGCCGCTTGTGCTCCTTCTATTTTTATCAGTTTTATACTAATTTATGCAATGCTTTTGATACAAAAGAATAATAATCACAGAGTTTTGGGTCTGCCCTGCTTCCTACATTTTCTCTTCACTAGGTATTCTTTGAACTGGACTTTGTAGAATTTAATGTAACTCATAATTATTTTTTCTCCTTTCTTTCAGGACAATTTGAAGCTTCAAGAGACCATAGATTTGGCTGGTTCACTTATCACAGCCTTAATAAGGGACAGAAATCCTGTTTTTGCTGGCCAGATTCTAGTAGCATGAAAAAGAATAACCAATATTTCAAGGATGCTTTCTCCAATTTTTCAGATTTTTTTTTTACAAAAACCCTGCTGTCTTCATGTTTTTAAAAATAGGGAAGAAAACCAAACATGTTAGGAACATGTTATCCACAAATAAGCAAATTGTTTCAACATAAACAATATTCTGGCTGAAATAAAATTCAGAAAACTGAGTGCTTCCCAAAACATCTGGTGTGAGAGACCAGCAATTCTTTCCTTCAAGTTCTAGGAGATGATATCTTATTTGTGTTATTAATAGCATCATGATATAAATCTTCAGACTCCCATTCTGAGCAACACTGTATTGAAAATCAGTTTTCATAAAAAGAAAAATTGAGACTTTTTTTTAAAAGCACACCTAGGTACTTTGGATGAAAATATGAATACATAAAAGGGATATTTTATATGAAATATAGTAACTATACAGAAAGTTAAATTGTATGTTGCCTTGAGTGCCTTTGGGCACAGAGAATAATGATGATATATGAAAAGTGTAGGTTTTTGTGTTCTAACAAGGTATAAATGTGGAATGAATTAACGTCTATAGGGGCTGCCAACTTTACTATTCTTAAATTAATCCATGAGGAGATATAAGCATGTATGTAACTTAACTTTTGGAATAAATGAAACTAATTTTATTATTTGGTGCATGTTTACTTAGGAATAAGTTTAGTGGAACTTCTGATCAGTGTGGGGATGACTTCTAGACTTTCTGTAGGAGTTTGGAGGGCAGCACCTTTATTCCACTGCCCCAAATTGGCCTTCACACTTTAAAAGATTTTTGTTTTTTTTTAAAATGCTCAGGTGCTATGGGGTACTGAGATTCCAACAACAGCATAGGGAGCAGAAAGCATGTTCCTGATAATGTTCTTTCCACCCCTGGTTTACACAAGCAGGAGATTCCTTTCAGGTTTGCTTGCATTTTATATAAGACAGGATGAGAACTGCGGAAGGGCCAGGGGCTGCTGTCTAGGAAACCATTTTTACTGCCAATTGTTGTTAATTGTTATTGAGTTAGTATAGACTTATAGTGATCCTATGAATGAGAGATCTTCAATGCAACCTGTTACTCACTCATCAGGTAATGCTTCAGTTGTACTTTTAAGAGCAGTGCATCCATCAAATTTGAGAGCTTTTCTACAGTAACGAAAAATCCTGGACTCACTCTGAATGGAAGTCTGGCAGTCTCCATAATGCACAGCTATGTCCAATGGGTATCCTAGACGGATTTTTAACTTTAAAGGGACTTCATTTCACTTTGAGCAGAGTTGTGTTACTCCAGAGGTTGCTGCAGACTCTTGGGTATTCCATGGCTTCAGAGAGTCTGGAAAGCTCGATTTGATCTGATTCGGCCCAATCTCCATACTAAACACTGGTGCCATCACTCTTTCCCTACACTCATCAGCACAGGGAAAGGAAATGAATAATGGCCACATCGTTTTCATTACTCCTAGTGCCCACAACAGCCAGGAGCCCACACAGAGCTCCATGGCCAGCTAAGCACGACAGTGACATGGATGTGAGATACAGACCATCCCAGGAGAGTGGATGTGCCTCCTGGCCATCTGAACAAAGTCCTGGATTCTGCACGAAAGTGCCAGATCCTGGGCTACTTTGAGGCATATTTACACCAGACTAAATTGCCTGGTGTAGACACACCCTTAGTCTGTCATACAAAGTGTGGAGCTTCCTTAAATGACCAAATGTTGGCCTTCTTCCTTGTAGTTTTATGGCTAGTTGCCCCTCTGAGACTAATTTATATCCTATTAAGTATGAATGAGCTAACACTGGTTGTGTTTATGTTCTTCAAATGAATGTTTTCATACAATATATAAATAAGTATGTAAAGGGAATGAAAACAAATCTGGTTAATGTTTAATAGGCATTACATAATTTTATGTGCTTACATAGTTATTCATGCACAACCTATTTGAGGTTGACTTAAAGTTTATTAGTCATTTCACATATTCTTTTGAACATCTGGAAGGGAATAACAAATGCTTATATCTTGACCCCTTTTGTCATATGCTTGGTTGCAGTTTTGTTTAATGCACTTAGCTCACTAATTATGCCAGAGCTGATTGAACAATCACATCATTTTTGTGCAGTGATTCCAACTTTCAGATCATTGTTGCTGAGAAATTTTTGACTTTGCTCCAAGGAATATAGAGAAACAAAAGCATGTACTGGGAAATAGAGGTTAAAAAGCCACCTTGGGAAGGCTAGTATGTTCCGCATGTTTAATATTGCAGCTCCCCTAATAACTGACCCCTCATCATTGATCATGCTATTAGGGGCAACTGAGAATTACTGTTAAGCTGTCTAGAGAGTAACAGGTTACCTATGTATATGTATAGAGCATTTCACCATATGAACTAACAGAACTATTAAAGCAAACAAATGAGATGTTATGAATAACTGCCTTAGAGAGACTCTGACATGTTATTTTCTAGTTCTGCAAAGACAATAACTAGCTTGCCAATTTTCTTATGCATAGTTGTGAAATTCTAGTTGAGCTGCAACAGTCTCCAAAATGGGACAATCATAGATATTTGGAAGATTTTTCTAAAAGATATGACAAACAATATGAGTACATTTATCCTTACTGAGACATACATCAAAATCTCAACAGGATTAACTGAATCCAAAAAATACCTTGGCTGTGAAATTATAAAGTGATCATTAGGCAAGCCACTCTCAGCTCCTTGTTTGCCACATGGGATTAATATGGGCATATATTTATAGGGTTGCTGAATGGACACCAAGTTTGTATTCAAATTATTGCACATGCCGACTGAGTCTACTGGGAATGATAAGCTCCCTTCCTCCTGCTGAATTGACGAAGTGCAAACTACTTTTCCACTTTGAACTCAGTTTGGTGCAGCTGAAGTAAGATCAGGACAAAGAGAGAAAATGGAAAAGGAGGTTAGAACTGGGATATTTGAAAAGCAGCTGAGTAAGTTAGATAGGAGAGAATTGGCCTGGGCTATCTTTACCGAACCTGGACAGGTATGTAGTTAACGACACCATATAGATAGGTCAAATAGTACTGTGTTCCTGTTAGGTATTTAATTTTATACCAGACTGGGTCCCTGTTTCTAACACAAACCCAAGAGTAGTAGCTGGTTGGTTGTCTTTTCTGGTATACAATCAGTCCTCTGTGTCCACAGATTCTGTATCCACAGATTGAACTATCCATGTCTTGGAAATATTCCCAAAACAAAATCCAAAACCCCTTAATGTTGCCATTTTACTATGCTATTGTATATAATGGGACTTAAGCACCCACAGACTTTTGGTATCTTCAAGGAATCCTGGAACCAAACCCCAGTGGATACCAAGGCCCCACTGTATACACATTTACATAAATTGCTGTTTTAAGCAGAAATGAAGAATAATAAGAAATTCCAGTTTTGTCTTGGGATCTCGTATGAAGACATCAGGCTGCAGCTCTATAGTGAAGAAGAAGCAGCAAGTTTAAAAGTATGTGTCCTTTTTACATGCTCTTGATTCTTAAGCAGCAAAAAGAAAATATAGAACATCTTGTGGATACTCTTATTTTCTCTTATATTCAAATAGACACTGGATGCACTTTAAATGTGGATGTCTGAAAAAAACAACAAGAAACTAACCCTGTTATGAGCAACTCAGGTCAACATTGTACTACACTAAAACAGTGTAAAAATAATAGCAGGCCATTTAGAACTCTTATGTTAGGTTATTGCTACTGTTTAAAACAATTCACCTGTGGAGGGGGAAAGGCAATGGAATGACTTCCTTTCAATCCCAGTGGTTTCTGTATTGATGGATATTTATCCTGATATGAAACACATAGCTTGTGGAAGAAAAGATTTTCTGTAGAGCTTTGAAAGAATGCTATTCAAAAGGTATTTCCTCCTGTTTGTCTCAAGGATCACTTACTTGAACCAGAGCAAACTTTCTTCTCTGAATTTAGCTGGCAGAATGCCAAGACACGCACAAGAAATTGAAGCGCTCCGGTAGAAAGTATTTTCCTTGAATTGTTGGTTTTCGTATTTGGATAACATACAGACCCCATCATTTTTTAAAAAAAGGTTTTCTTGCCATCTTGATCCCCAATCAATGCTATAGCTGGTCATATGAAAGCAAACTTAGATTGTTTTCTTTTGCTTTTCCTTCATTTTTTTACCTTTTCAGTTTGTTACTCGTGAAAAGATGTGTGTGTGTTTGTGTTGTACGTTTATTGATGATTGGGACACAAATACAGATTTAGCTTTTGGAAAATTCAAATAAACTAATTTTAGTAGCTTTTAAAAATCCTTCAGTGGCAGAAGCTGTTTTGGAAAACCTTTCTTACATCAGTTCATCCACATCTATCGACAAAACCTGTCATCTCTTGTGCATATTATTTTAGAAGCACCTAATAGATTGACTTCCACTATTCAACATGTTTCTTAAATTTCAAAAAGCACAAATGGGTCATGTTCTTGAGCAGAGTCTGGAAATGTTGCTTTGTACCCTGCAACATTTCACAAAAACTGGGAGAGCTGTGTTCAAGCAAGGACTAAATGCTATCAAGATGGGAAAAGTTATTAATGAGGAATAACACAAAAGATAGGGGAAACTGCGGCAATTTGCTACTGGGGAGGAAAAGATTTTGACCTCTCCTCGCCTTCTGCTGAGTTAATTGAATATAAACTGCATTTACAATTTTATTTCAGTTTGCAGCAACTAAAGTTAGCTGAAGACAAAGCGGAAAATTGGGAGTAGAAGAGAAAAAGTGAGACACTTGAAAAGCATCTTAAAAAAGGAAATGACAGAGGGTTAGTTGATATTATACCTTCTAAAGCAGGACAGTTGGAAGAAGAATTTTTTTTTGAGAACTCCCAAAACACCCCAGGAATTATGAGCCCTAAATTCTGGGATCCGTTGTCCATAAAGTAATATTTTCAAACTGGGCTCGAGGGCTTGAATAATACTGTAAGTGTAGTTCTTGGTTTCTTTCTTTCTTTTTTTTTTTAAACAGACTTACTACTGAATTTGTTCCCACCTTGCCTCCTAGGTCTCCTGCCAAAGTTTCTCACTCATGGACATATGCAATGAGGTGTGAGGGTTGGGGGGGGGGGGGTTGTCACCTAAAATGAAACCTTTAAAGCAGTGGTTCTCAACCTGTGGGTCCCCAGGTATTTTGGCCTACAACTCCCAGAAATCCCAGCCAGTTTACCAGCTGTTAGGATTTCTGGGAGTTGAAGGGCAAAACATCTGGGAATCCACAGGTTGAGAACCACTGCTTTAAAAGGTATTGAACTAAAAATGGGAGAATATTTAAATATCAGAGAAATGTTCCTGCTACTAACATCATGATTATTTTAATAGAAGATTGGCATTAAGATAAACCGACAAACACAGAAGAAATTTAAAATAATTCTGATCAACTACACCTTCAGATATATATTAGATGAATTTATTTATACAGTTAAACCAATTATATGCCAACAACCCGCAGACCAAATAAGAGGGATTAAATGACCAGTGAATGTTGAAGAGCAGAAGTCTTGGGGTTATTTTATTTGCATCCCCCCCTTTTTATCCCAATATAAGGGAGGGGGGAAGGACAATATTTCCCTCTCCTCTTTTCAGGCTGGAAAGAATTGTGCCCGTGTTTTTCAAGCAACAATGCAAATGCTTTCTTTCACACAGCCATGTTTTGCCCAGGCTCCTCGGTTACGAATGAATGGATCAGGGAAGAAAGTATTGGCTCAGTTGTCTCAGCAATGAAAACATGTTTTCTGTTAAATCACAGCTCTGCATCTTTGTGAGGAATTGTTGTGTCCTTTTGCCAAGGGTGCGTCAAATTACCCAGAGGCACTTTCTTCCTGGTGGGCTTAAAAGAAAAACAGAAAATGCACAGATTTCACTTCCATGCTGATATGAAGTGAGACATTGGAAGTATATATGAGAACAATTGGCACCGTATGCCGTGTGGCTGAAAGGAAAATAAAAGCAATTAAGTGTATGATAAATCAATTAGAAGTGTCCTAATCCTATGCTATAGGAGTCTACGAGAGCAAGTTTATACAGAGCGCACCTGAATCTAGGGAGCCAGTGAGTCAGAGTTAGGTGTGTCTACTTTTCTTGTTGCCAGAAGTCAAGGAGGGAATCCATTCTCCCCAAAGCTTGTATGAATATTGGACTGTACATGCTTACAAACTTCCATGCATTCTTAATAATCTCTAATAGGGATCCATGTTCAATCATAGCTGTACCATATCCTGCAACTGTCCTAATTTGGCAGGGACGGCCCCAATTATTTTCCTGCACTTTTTCAGGTGTTTTTAAAATGCCCGACTTTCTCTCTCGGTCCCTCTGTCCTTAGCTTACTCCCATTGCTGAAAAACGGAGTTCAAAATGCAAAAGAAGTTTACGCTCAATTAGTGTGTGCATTGGTCATGAGGGAGTTAAATCTTGCCCTTCCTAGTAGGCTCAGGCAAAGGGAACTGTTGCAGCCTCTTCTAGCTTGTCTGTCCTCTAATAATTTTTTGCCACCTTGACTGCAGTCTGATGTTGCTTAGCCATGTGTCTTGGTATTAATCTGCGAAATGTTGGTGAATGTGCTGTCCTTGTGGTGCAGGGAAGTTCTACCTCATTTCAGGCAATCTATTCCAAGCCATACAGGTCATTCTTTGGCTCAAATAGTACTGAAGCTTAATCCAGACAAGACAGAGGTCCTCCTGTTCAGTTGTGGGACCAATCAGAATATAGGGTAGCTGCCTGTGCTCGATGGAATTACTCTCCCTGAGGACACAGGACCGCAGTCTGGGAGTCCTTGATGCTCAGGTGTCGGCGGTGACCTGTCTGGATTAAGCTTCAGCGTTATTTGGTCAGCTCCAAAGGATAATGTGCAACATGCAAACATTCAAATCTTCACTGGCTACTTCAATGGCAAATATGTTCAAAATCCTATAGGAGAAGAAAGGTGACTATGAATTTCTCTACACTAGTTAAAGAACCTGTATAAACCCCCAATTTGGTGCTAGTAGTCTTCTGGTAAGGATTCAGTTTTCTGTCCTTAACCTGGCTTTGGTCCACACTAAGCAAATTTGGACAGTTGGATTGGATCTGTTTAAGCCCTGTTGACACGTGCACTACTGCCATTACCCTTTCCCTTCACTGATCAGGACAAGGAAGGGGATGTGTTGCCGCCAATGTGCACTGATATTCATAGAGATCCCTACAAGCTATGGATACATGTTCTGAGATCAGAATAGAGTGCTTAGCTGATCATCCAGAATAAAGGGGTCACATGGGCACCCTGTCATGACCTCAGAAAATGGAGAAAAGGATGGTCCTAATGAGGCAATGCATTCTGGGCATTGCTGGGCCATCTGGACAGCAGTGCAGTGCCTAGAGGCATCCATAGGTATTTTGCCTTAGTAGGCAAAATGAATTTTGGCACACACACCCTCTGCACCGCGGGAGGCATATTTATTTATTTATTTATTTGCAGTATTTATATTCCGCCCTTCTCACCCCGAAGGGGACTCAGGGCGGATCACATTATAACACACATAGGGCAAACATTCAATGCCCATAAACACATCAAACAGAGACTGAGAGACACACGCAGAGGCAAGTTAACCTTCTTCTGAGGGGATGTTCGATTCTGGCCACAGGGGGGAGCAGCTGCTTCATCATCCACACTGACGGCACTTCCTCATTCCAGGTCGTAAATTAGTTAATCTTGCCTCCCCACTTTATAAGTGGTACCTTATCTCCTACTTGATAGATGCAACTATCTTTTGGGTTGCTAGGTCAGCAACGAGCAGGGGCTATTTTTTATTTTTTATTTTTAATTGACGGGTGCTCACCCCGCCACGGGCTGGCCTCGAACTCATGACCTCATGGTCAGAGTGATTTAAGGCAGCTGCTCAACAGCTGCGCCACAGCCTGGCCCCGTGTGATGTGGGAGGCGTGGCCAGACCTGGCCCCGCCTCTCATGCCGCGTGCCCTGACCACACCTCCTGGCGGGGCCAGGGCGCATGGGCCAGGGCGGGAAGGCCCAGCCAACCTGGCTGGGCCTTCCCGCCACAGCCTGGATGGACCTTCTCGCCATGGCCTGGCTCAGCTGGGCCAGGCCACGCAGCACACCCTAGCCCCGCCTCCCGCGCCGTGCGACCTGGCTCCGCTTCCCGTGCCGAACGCCCTGGCCCTGTGGGCCACAGTGGGAAGGCCTAGCCAGCCTGGATGGGCCTTCTCCTTCGGGCCTGGATGGGCCTTCCCTCCGCAGCTGGAAGGCCCGAAGGAGGTGGGGGTGGAGGCGGGGAGTGGCGGCATCCTCCCGGTGGTGCCATCCTCCCGGGATGATGGCGCCACAGGCAAATGCTTCTCTCGCCTGGCGGTTGGACCGCCTCTGGCAATGCCACAGAGAATTTGGCCTGGTGTGTGTGGCCACCATGATAGTCAATCTGGGGCCAGTACAGTGTGCAATATTCTGAACTGGCCTCAGATTAACTGGTCAGTGTTAGGGTTAAAGCTTTGCATGCAATCCTTTCTTAGTTATCTCACCTTTCCCTGAATTTGTTTTCATAGTAATTTGTGATCATCCAGTTTTCTATCACTGCCTGCGTTCCCCATGTCCTACTTTGCCGCATCCCTCTCAATGCCTTTCTCTCTTTCTCTAGTGCGAAGCCCACCCTGCTTGAATTAACGATCCCCTTCTGTGTTCTAACCCAAGGCCATGGTCTGGCACAAGAATCCATTCCTCACTGCCCTGGATCAGGAACTGAGGCTGTTGGTCTTTGGCTCTTCTCAGCTCTGCCTGGTGGGCCCAAAAGCAGATGTAATTTCCTCTGCCAACAGGCTGCAGATGATCAACAGCTGGTGGAAGGGACAGGCAGCCCGTCATGATGGCAAACGCCAGTCACAAAGCTGTATAGCAGTAGTTAACTCAGTAAATCCTATTCCCAAGGAAGCCCCCTTTCATCCTTTGCCTGGAATTTTTTTTAAACTCTTTTCTGCATGCAAGTAACAGATTAATGGGCCAGCTTCAACACACTCCAGACCTCCAACAGGCTTTGCTCTAAAAGTCACCATGAAAACAATATTTAAGCAGTCTTAAGTGTTGGGATTTTTTTTTCTTGGTCGAGAGGGGAATGAAAAGAGAGGAAGGAAACCAACTGTCTGTAAAGGATTTGGGGAGTGTCTGCTTAGCACCCGCTTGAGGAAATCATACTAAGCTGGAAAAAACAAAGGTTTGCTAATGCCTTGAGTGCACGACACAAAAGCCACCTTCTCCTCATTGTTTGAAATCACAACAATTCCTCATTAATCCAGTGTGTGTTGTGTGTACCTTCCTGCAAGCTGCCACCCAGAGACTTGAAGGACATGATTTTTCCTCTCCACAAAGGTTTAAAATACAAAGCCAGAATTCTTGTATTTCCTGCTCTGAATAAACCAAATCTTGTCTGGAAAATGAAGTTCTTAGAGATGGCTTCCTTTTTTCCTTCTTTAATAAAACAATATATTCGAATACAGTTCTAGTAATACAGAACTACAAATTACTGGAAATCTTCTGATTTTGTTGGAATTTAAGTCTATTCCAGGTTTGTGGGGTTGTAATTCAGTTGAGTTTGCTTTCAATGAGCTCAGATCTGATTGTCAATGTGTAAAAGTTTCACAATGACCATGTAAAAAGCGTACAGATCAATGGGCTGAAATTCATAGCAGTTATACATTTTCACTTCCCATATTAAGTTAGACATTGAGTCTGCTGTATTGTTATCCGGATTTTTTTCAATCCTGTTTTATAAATTCTTGTGGCCGTTCATTAGCACTAGCATAGTCTGGTTTTACCTGGAGAATGTATGTAGGTGCAATTTTTCCTGCAAGATTACCTTGGAATTTAGCCTGCAATCCACATATTCTGCATTGACATCCACATCTTGAACCCCCCCCCCCTCCAAGCAAGTCTTGCTTTTGTCATTTAATATAAGTAACACCATTTTACTATGTCATTATATATAACGGGACTTGAATATCAAGGGATTTTGGTATCTGCTGGAGGAGGTCCTGGAACCAAACTTCAGAGGATACCAAGGAGTCACTGGATTTTCTGCAATCTGAATCTCAATATGGCAGTCCTTCTTTACTGCTCCATTTCTAGGAAAGTGAGTGCACACACTGCCTGGGACCTTGTCAGTTGGATGGTTCGTCGGAATGGAGTCATCACATAATCAAGTTCCATTGATTCAATGGATCCAACTTAGTTGAGATTAACAACAGGATTCAGGCCAGTGTTTATAGTCCTTCTCAAGCCCAACATTATTGGAACATCAGTTAAATGAATGAAGGCTGAAGAGTTGAAAATTGTACAGAAATTGCAAGTTGAAAATATTACAGCTGGACTGTTCACTACAGCTAAGTAGTGAACATATTATTAGCCAATCTCACGGATAAATTGAGGACAGGTTTTGGGCCCCAAATTAACAAATTTACTATGATATATGGATAAGTTGAGGATAAAACTTAGGAGCATGTAACACAGGGTGTAAACAAGTTTTGACATTTTAAAAAAGCAGACAACATATAGATTCTAAAAAGGCCATACATTTTCACTATGGTTTTTACTATGTTTTATCCAACAGTGAAGTCATAAAGATTTGGGAGACAAATGTTTCCTTCCTTTCATATTTGGAGCTATTTGTATGAAAATGCCATGCATCAAGGAAGCATCTCTTAGGGTTCAGTGGAAGATCTTTTGCAAGCTTCTTTTGCTCAACTTACTAGAGTTGGGGTTACCAAAATGGATCACAGTCTGTCTTTGCAGAAAGAGCACAACAGAATATTGTAGCATGTTTGCCCAACTAAGGAGCATCTCCATATAAATAGCTAGACATCAACAGTGGCCTCTTTCTTCTTTTGCACAAGCACACATTTGGTATAACTAAAGAGAGAAGAAGAACCTGGTGGAGAGATGCATCTGCCCAATCTTAAATATGGATGGGCACTGCTGCACCATCCCATGGGAAGGCACAATGATATTACTGCATTTTGCCACCGAATATGGTTTTTTAAGCCAAATATGGTTTTTTAAGCCACTGGATAGCCATCTGTTAAGGAGTGCTTTGATTATGTGTACCGGCATATCAGGGCTTGGATTGGATGGCCTTTGTGATGTCTTCCAACCCTATGGACATCATCACATAGTGGTCAAGAAGCCGGGGTAGTAAGGAAATTGTGGGACAGAGTACCGCTTCATCCCCTTACTGTGGTTGATTGTGGGATACCATCCCATGATGTTTCTGTGCTGTCCCCAGCTTCTATGAGGAGCTGGGTAGTCACCTGACTCCTCAGTTCTCTATCTGTGCTGCCAGCATGGAGCCCGACAGAGCTCAGCTAGAAGTAACCATGCATTCTGTTTACAGCTGTCCCTGTTCTGTTTTCGTGGAAATTCCTGAAATCAGGAGGGGTGTGCCGTTTTCGTTCCAGTAAGATTCAGTCCATTGGTGCAAAGCTTGTTTTTTCGTCATTGTTAGGCCTATCAGGGCGAAACTTGCCTCACTTGTAGGCCACATTTACAACTGCAAGTCTGCCAAGTTTCTCAATGTTTAACTCATCCACTGATTTTTGGGAAGTTTTTAAAGATTTTATCATAACATTTTAAAAAAAAAAAACCCACAAGAGGGGGTTCTGGGAACTGAAGTTCCAACCAGCACATGCTACAACATGGGAGGAGAATAGACACAGTCAACCAGGCCTCTGATTGACTGAGAAACATGAAAAACAGAGAGAGAGAAAGAGAAACCCCTCCACTTCCAGACCTAGGGAAGCTTTTCTTGCCTTTTTTCTCTTTCTCTTTCCGGCCTTATTTGCCTCAAGTGGTGAAGAGATGGAGGAGGCTGCCAGAGAAGAAAGAAGAGGAGGAGCCACTGCCACCAGGCATCCACTTTTGCCTGATTTGCAACAGTCCCATCGTCCCCATTAGCCGAAAGATCTGGCTGCTCATGATTCATTCTGGTTAAGGCTTTGGCTGGGTCCTGCCCATTCTGTTTTGGTGATCCAGTTGCCAGATCACCTAATTTTTCCAAATCTCAAATCGCCAAATGGAATTCTGCACAACCCTACAATTTAAATTGATGCTTATGACTGTTAGGGACTTTATTTTCCTTTAAATGACAACTCAGGTCTTATGATCTTTAGGACAGGCCCTTCTCCTGGCCTAGCTCAGAGGTGGGCAGAGAATAGGATCCAGATGTTTGCTAGACTTCAATTCTGAATATTTCTCACCTTTTGCTACGCTGACAAAAGCTTCTGGGAATTGTGTTGCCAACATCTTTTCCTATCTCTGGTCCAACTATTCCCAGATGCAGGTTTCTCAGAAATGTGAAGGAGGGTATTCTTGGTATCTTTTCTCATAATCTGCATGCCAAGGGAAGCTGAGATGATTCTCCTCCCTGCTACATTTTTGCTTTAGTTCCAACTGTTCTTTGGCATCTGAGATTTGTTGTCATAGAGGGTTGCTTTGACAAATTGGGTGGCATCGTTTTCTTATTACTGTTGTTTTGAATTGTGTTTTGCATCTGTTTTTAATATATGCATTTTTATTGGCTCTTACAGCTGTTAGCGGCCTCGAGGGCCATTCGTTGGCAGAGGGGCACCACATAAATTTAAAAAATAAAATGATTTGGTTGGCTTGCTTTTGAGAAAAGCGCTCTGTTTTGAAACTTTTATTTGAGTGACAACTCACACACTTTTCCCTTCCATAATGACAGAATAAAAGTAGCACATGCTGTGGTGTGGCTCTTGTATGTTTCTATGAGTTCTTCACAGATGTTTCTGGTGGATTATCTCCTTGGGTTTCTGTTATTTCGATGCATTTGCCTTTAGCGTCATTTTGAAAATCAGATGTGGTTTGCCCTTCATGGATGTTGTCATTGTGGTTAGAAAGCTTGGAAAAGAAGGAGAACGTAAGGAGCATTATTCAAGCTGTTTAAAATGTCATAGACCATGGATAAATTTTTACAAGCAAAATGTACTTTTAACTGTTCAGTGGTGCTTTCATGCCCCCTGCAGTCAGATTATTTACTGAGACTGCAATTAACTAACCAAATGGGCTCTTCCTTCTAATCGATTTATGAATCATGCCTTCAGTTTCAAGGAGGTAAATTGACTTGCTGGGGTTCTATATCTAACTATGGTATGTACCACATTGCAGTTGCATTACTTACAAGTAATAATCAGTGATGGAGAGCCAATGAATAACTTGCTATGTAAGATATATTCTGTCATTCTCAAAGCACAAAAAGGGGAAAAATAATACTACAGTATAGTGGTGTAGTACAATATAAGTAAAGGTAAAGGTTTCCCCTGACGTTAAGTCCAGTCGTGTCCAACTCTGGGGGTTGGTGTTCATCTCCATTTCTAAGCCGAAGAGCTGGTGTTGTCCGTAGACACCTCCAAGGTCATGTGGCCGGCATGACTGTATGGAATGCCATTACCTTCCCGTCAGAGCAGTACCTATAGTACAATGATACTAATATTGTGCTATGCTAATAATATAATATATTTTGTGTACATATAACTTGTAAGCCGCTCTGAGTCCCCTTTGGGGTGGGAAGGGCGGGATATAAATAAATAAATACAGTAGAGTCTCGCTTAGCCAACATAAACGAGCTGGCAAAACGTTGGATAAGCAAAAATGTTGTATAATAAGGAGGGATCAAGGAAACGCCTATTAAACATCAAATTACATTATGATTTTAAAAATTAAGCACCAAAACATCATGTTTCATAACAAATCAACAGAAAAAAGCAGTGAAATACACTGTAATGTAATGTAGCAATTACTGTATTTATGAATTTAGCACCAAAACATCGCAATGTATTGAAAACATTGATTACAAAAACACTGACTACTAAAAGGCAGACTGCGTTGGATAATACAGAATGTTGGATAAGCAAAGGTTGGATAAGCGAGACTCTACTGTAAATAAATAAATAGCATTATTACTGCAACTAATGAAGAGGAGAAGGTTTTTCCCTACAAGAAGGCTCCCAAGCAAAACAAGATGCCAGGAAAGCCAAGGAATACCTGCTGCTTAGAGAAGCTAAAATACCAAAAGCCAAATATAATTGAATTGTGAGGATGATAAAGCGTTATTAGCCATAGAGAGAACAGTTTTAAAATAATTTCCTTTTTCGACCATGATTTAGAC
The DNA here is from genome assembly GCF_035594765.1 of Anolis carolinensis. Lineage (NCBI taxonomy): Eukaryota > Metazoa > Chordata > Lepidosauria > Squamata > Anolidae > Anolis > Anolis carolinensis. Next base: position 87,287,815 of record NC_085846.1, read on the forward strand.
TAAAAGGTTTCTTTTTAGACCATGATTCCCAGAATCTCTCAGCAAGCATGAGGAATTTGAGGATCTGTCATTTTAACAGTAATTCATGCAAAGTTATGAAAATGTATACAGTAAGGGACCCACATCCATGAGAGATACATTCCCAGCCAGATGGTGGTTACGTGAAATTGTGGATGGCAGTTAACTGGTGTCAAACTGCATTAAGTCTACAGTGCAGAGAACCTGTCTCATAGGAATTTCCTTAGTGAGAAATAACAAAAATAAAAGAGGCTGAAACTTTGTGTGCCTTTAAATACTCTGTCATTTTCAGTTACTCCAGGGCTAGAAATTGGGGGAATGAAAAACACATTCCTGGATGGGCAGAATTTTTAGTTTGTAAAACCTCCAACCCTCATTGGGCCTCCTTCCCATCCATAATTTGTGGGTCAAATCTCCAACCCGGAACAGCAGTACTGATCAGATGAGATATATTTTCTTTAATTGTAAAATAAATAAATTGTAAAATAACATCCTTTATGCTCTGGACTGAAAAGAATCCGAAAGATAGCCTAAGTGTGTGTTGTTTTTCTCTTCATCCAGCAGAGGGACCACAGCATTACAAATGATAGCCCCAAACAGCAAGAATGCTATTTCCCTTCTGAAGCTATAGATCAGAGAACTGGCTATTCCATCCACTTTCCTTATTATTTTTGCTGAAGGGATATTGGTATGAGATGTGAGGTTCTGGTAAGGTAAAGGTAAAGGTTTCCCCTGACGTTAAGTCCAGTTGTGTCCGACTCTGGAGGTTGGTGCTCATCTCCATTTCTAAGCTGAAGAGACGGAGTTGTCCATAGACACCTCCAAGGTCATGTGGCTGCCATGACTGCATGGAGTGCCATTACCTTCCTGCCAGAGCGGTACCTATTGATCTACTCACATTTGCATATTTTCGAACTGCTAGGTTGGCAGAAGCTGGGGCTAACAGCGGGTGTTCATTCCACTCCCCGGATTCGAACCTGCGACCTTTTGGTCCACAACTTCAGCAGCTCAGCACTTTAACACACTGTGCCACTGGAAGCCCCTCGACCTTCTGGTTGTTGCTAGAAAAGAGAAGAAAAGGGGGGGGGAAATGTTTTAGACTATGGGCAAAACAATATAAAGGGAAAGTAGAAAGCAAAATACTGGAATCCATTTTTATGTACAGTAGAGTCTCACTTATGCAACGTAAACGGGCCGGCAGAACGTTGGATAAGCGAATATGTTGGATAATAAGGAGAGATTAAGGAAAAGCCTATTAAACATCAAATTAGGTTATGATTTTACAAATTAAGCACCAAAACATCATATTATACAACAAATTTGACAGAAAAAAGTAGTTCAATATGCAGTAATGCTATATAGTAATTTCTGTATTTACGAATTTAGCACCAAAATATCACGATGTATTGAAGACATTGACTACAAAAATGCGTTGGATAATCCAGAACGTTGGATAAGCGAGTGTTGGATAAGTGAGACTCTACTGTATTTGATTTTTATTGATTTTAGTAAAATCTTAACATCTACATTGGAAAATGAATGCAGTTTGATACCACTTTAACTGCCATGGCTCAATGCAATGGAATCATGGGAATTGTGCTTTTCCTGCATGGCAGGGGGTTGGACTGGATAGCTCATGTGGTCTCTTCAAACTTTATTATTCTGTGATTCCAAAGTCTTTAGCCTTCTCTGCTGGTGTCTCACCAAACCACAAATCTCAGGATTCCATAGCTTCGAACCATGGCAATTAAAATGGTGTCAAACTGCATTAATTCTAAAGTGTCAATGCACTCAAAGACAAATGCAAAAAATAATATCTAAACTCTGTTGCCCGAAGCAAAGTAACTCCTCTTGGGATGCAGGATGTCTGTCTTTTGTGAAGCCACAGGAACCTTTCATAGGGCAGAGAATACTGCTACATCTGGAAAAGTCTTTAGGTGATGCACAGGTAAAACTCAGCCAATTAAAATCCCAAAGAAAAAGTTTTACCTTTATAGGAGGTAGAAACCTCACAGAGTTAAGTCCCAGTCTTTCGTTCTCTCTTGTTTAGGATTCCCCTGTTGCGAGAAATAATAAAAAAGAAAGAACTATAACACAAAAGGTTCTCTGGTCCCTCATTCCCTACTGTAATAAAAGAAAACAAAAATGGAGAAAAATGCATTGTACTTTCTACCATTACCGTAAATTCCCTGTGCTTACTAATAAGTATAACCAAATATTGTTACATCCTTTGAATTCTTGTTGCTCAAAAAGGATTAATTGAAATTCTCCCCACCAAGTTAGGACAGTTGGAAGATATGCCGAACTGAGGCATTTGCTTCACTTGACGTAAAAGAAGGATGTGTATAGTAATAATATGCCGCAAAGTGTAACATAGTTAATTGTAGAAGAGGTGTATGACTGCATTTACAACATTATTTCTTTATATATGTGCCAGCACATTTATATCATTTCAAAAATCTTCTATTTTTTCTATAGATTATAGAAAAAATATATCTTGATTTATATCTGTATAAATACCATTTTACACATTAAAATCCTCTGTGCAGAATTTCACGTAGAGTTCCTTTAGGCTGTTCCATTTATCAGCAATGGAACAATTTGTGTTAACAAATAACAGATAACTTATGGCTGTCCAGGTGCTGTTGGATGCCATCTCCCATGAATTTTCCTATTGGTTATGCTGTCTGTGAATGATGGGATCTGCAAGGATTGGAGGACATACAAGGTCTCTCCCGTGTTGATGTAAAGGCATTTGTATTGAAAGTATGCATGTAAATGTGTACCGTATTGAAACAAGTGTCAGATTTTTGATTAGAATAAGTAATTTCTAACTAATTCTAGAGTAACTAGTTTTTAATTAGAAGCTGTATCCACAGTGTACAATCATCGTAATTTAATATCACTTTTACTGCCCAGACTCCATCCTGTGGAATCCCAGGATTTATATTTTGCAATGGATTTGAATTGTTTGTTAGAAGGCTCTAGCCCATTTCCTTAAACTACTGCAGAGAAATCTAAAAATCTCATTAGATTCCCTAGGATTCTATAGCAGCCAGGATTATTAAAATACAGCATGACTCCCACATTCATGGGACCAGTGCCCACTTCCAACAAAATTGGGCCTCTCTAGGCATGTAGTAATGTAGAGGAAATAATTTTGCCTCTTGTGAATATAATATAGATTCCTGATACTAAGAGGACCTTCATTCCAGATCCCATAGCATCTGACCAAAGAGCCGATCTTGGGGTCTTCTGAACTGCGTTCGCTTCATTGCAGCCCAATTTTGAATGTCAAATGTGAGAAACACAAAATGGCAACTGTGCAAAATGGGAGATGAGGAAACTGAGCAGTTTCCAAATGTTCTCACTTTAGCTATCAATTTGAAGTCATGCCTTAGGTGAGCAATCAAAAGCATCACAAAGATGATTCAGTGCTAATTAAAGCGGATGTTGACAGATAAGATGATAAGAAAGCTCAAAGAGGCAAGAGGAAACTTGAAGGCAAAATTTGGATGGCTGTGGAAACTAAGCAATAAATGCAAAGATCAATGCAAGACGCTCAGACCTCAGTGTTTGGATGAAGCATTATAACATTTTTATTCAAGCGTTTTAGTGGATTAATAAAAAATAATAATAAAAAAATAAAATAAAAAAAATAAAAAATCTTTCTTCTTTCTTTATTTCCCTTCCTTCCTTCCTTCCTTCCTTCCTTCCTTCCTTCCTTCCTTCCTTCCTTCCTTCCTTCCTTCCTTCCTTCCTTCCTTCCTTCCTTCCTTGTTCCTTCCTTCCTTTTCCCTTCTTTTTCTCTTCTTCTCTTCCTTCATCTTTCTTCCCTTCTTTTCTCTTCTTTTTTTCTCTTTTTTCCTCCACTTCCTTCATACTTTCCTCATTTCCTTTCTCTTCCTTATTTCATTTTCATACATATAAACATATAAACAACACACATAAAAGCAATGAAACAAATTAAAACGTATCAGATTAAAACATAATGAGGTGCCGAGTCTTGGTTTCCATACTTATTGATTTTCCTAAGGTCATTATTCAAGCTGTCAAGGTCGATTCTGTATTATCCTATTCTCCGAATACCTGTGTACAAATCTAGGTCTTTAGTCTTTTCCTGAAGACCAAGATGAATGAGGCCAACCTGATGTCACTGTGGAGGGAGTTCCATGACTGAGGGGCCACCACTGAGAAGGCCCTATCTCTCATCCCCACTAGTCATACTTGCGAGGGGGGTGGGACCGAGAGCAGGGCCTCCCCAGAAATCTTAAACCTTTAGATGGCTCATAAAGGGAGATACATTCGGACAGGTAAGTTGGACCAGAACCATTTCTTTCCCAGTGACATCACAAAAGATCACACCTAGTAACAGCTTATCCAGTAACATCTCAGAGGGCCACTTCATGTAGCAACAGCCTTTGTGGTGCAAATTAACATACATGTATACATACTCGTACATATACTGCTGCTGCTGCTGCTGCTCAATCGCATAGTCGTTTCCAACTCTTTGTGACCTCATGGACCAGTCCACGCCAGAGCTCCCTGTTGGCCATCGCCGCCCCCAGTTCCTTCAAGGTCGAGCCAGTCATTTCAAGGATACCATCCATCTCGCCCTTGGTCTGCCTCTCTTCCTTTTTCCTTCCATTTTCCCCAGCATCATGATCTTTTCCAAGCTTTCCTGTCTTCTCATGATGGGGCCAAAATATTTCAGTTTTGCCTCTAATATCCTTCCCTCCAGTGAGCAGCCGGGCATTATTTCCTGGAGGATGGACTGGTTGGATCTTCTTGTGGTCCAAGGCACTCTCAGAATTTTCCTCCAGCACCAAGGTTCAAAAGCATCTATCTTCCTTTGCTCAGCCTTCCTTATGGTCCAGCTCTTGCAACCATAAGTTACTATGGGGAATACCATTGCTTTGACTATGCGGACCTTCGTTGCCAGTGTGATGTCTCTGCTCTTCACTATTTTATCAAGATTGGCCATTGCTCTCCTTCCAAGAAGTAAACGTCTTCTGATTTCCTGGCTGCAGTCTGCATCTGCAGTGATCTTCGCACCTAGAAATATAAAGTCTGTCACTGCCCCCACATTTTCTCCTATTTGCCAGTTATCAATAGGTGTAGTTGCCATGAACTTGGTTTTCTTGACGTTTATTTATTTATTATTTATTTTTATTTACAGCATTTATATTCCGCCCTTCTCACCCTGAAGGGGACTCAGGGCGGATCACATTACACATATAGACAAACATTCAATGCCTTTTAACATAGAACAAAGACAAACAAACATAGGCTCCGAGTGGGCCTCGAACTCATGACCTCCTGGTCAGAATGATTCATTGCAGTTAATTGCAGCTGGCTTGCTCTCCCACCTGCACCATAGCCCGGGCCTGCAACCCAGCTTTTGCACTTTCTTCTTACACCTTGGTGATAAGGCTCCTCAGCTCTTCCTCACTTTCGGCCATCAGAGTACATATACACAACAACCCAATGTAGTAGACCCAAGTGAGAGAAAGTGGCCTATGGTTATTTAGTTATCAGGTACAGGAGTCAGTAATGACTTCAATGTTAGTTTGGTGGGATCTCCACTCTGGACTACAGACTGAACTTTTAAGCCTTCATCTTATAGGCCTGAACCCTATCTCCCTAATAGGTTCTAAACCTTAGATCATTTCTTTAAAGTTCAAAGTAAAACCCAAAATGGCCAGGTTACCTCCCCCTCCCTCCAACCATAGATAAGAGTTCAATGCAGAGCATGGAAATATTATAGCTCAATGCAACAGTTGAACCCAAACACCTTACTGGCTCTTGTCAAAAGGCAAGTGTTATTGAATTTGTGCCTCTTGAAAATAAGAAGAGAGAAAATAAGCATGTGAGACAGAGAGAGGGAGAGAATAGGTGAAAGAGGGAAGGAAGGAGCTCTTTCCATTTCCTCCCATTTTTAATGGTCCTCCTTTTCACGCATTCAGGCCACATCAGGATGCCTGCAGCCATCAAACGGAGTCTGCCAAATCTAGGTGTTACCACCAAGCCTCCAGGGAACACAGCCAGATGGTATTTCTGGGGGGAGAGGACACAGTTCATTTCAGAGCAATTGGAAGGAGCAGATTTCTTTTCCTTTTATTACACCGCTGCATTTGGCAGCAATCCACCAGAGGCAGATTCTCCGTTCTCCAAGGAACAGATCTGCCCACTCTGTCCATTTAGCAGGACATTCAGCCTGAAAAGTCAGTCATCAGCCACACATGTTGAGCAGATGTGTGAGCATGTGGAACTAAATAATAATAATAAAAAAATTCAGGCGTCTACAGGAGAAAATATAACATAACAGCAGAGAAACAGTGACACAACGCCTGTGTTGTTGTTTAAGACAATGAATATTGTTAAAAGATTTTTTTCTTACTGATTTGTTTTTGGGAGAAAATAAAGAGGGTGCAATGCATGATTTATGTACCTAGAGATATTAAGTATTTTATGATAAATTGGCTTCTCTTGTTTGTTTCTTTTTCTATGGGGTGGGTGGGTTACTGAATACAAAAACATTTTGTAAAGTAAAGATGTAGTCCAAGCCAGACAGGCTTTTCCAGAAATCAGTGTTGGAAAACTTCCACTGGAAAATATATATACACACACCCATTTTTAAGAGAGGATATCAGACATATACATCCTTTTATCCTTGCCCCACAAAAGTTGCATGTTAAGGGAGAGGGCCAGCTGTTTTTCTCATGGTGAATCAGAGTTACTTGGGGGAAATCTGGCTTCCTGTTTTTACACAGACAGCTATACTGTTGCAAAGCCAGTTAATTTCGGTGAGGTCAATAGAGCAAATTTAATTATTAGAACTTTCCATACTGCTCGTGTGCTGCAAGAAAATGTTTTTAAGGAATCTGAGAGATGTATGCTAGCTGCATTGAAACCATTCGTTTATCACCGATAGATGCCTTTTATGTTTTACTAGGATTGATACATTCCTGCCTGCTACAAGATTTCATCCAATCTGGGATTGTGGCTTCATGGCTCCACACAAATACAGCACTTCAAAATTATAAGGGTTGAATGAAAAGTAATGCCTCCACCTTCGTAACTCCTCAACAGATGGCATTACTGGTATGCAGCAGGTGCTGGCTTGTTCAATAGACTCTCCTCTACAGTTCAATTTGGCAGGAATCCTTAGCACTGAACGGTTGTGTTGTTAAAGTGCGAAGTATGGAACCCTGCCCAGACGGTTGGTCAATGCAACTTAAGCCATGTGCAGTCATTGAATTCTTGACAGCAGAAGTTGTCACCCCAAAGGAGATTCATCAGAGAATGCAAGCTGTTTATGGTGATTGTGTTGATGTGAGTACTGTGCATCGTCGGGCCAGTAAGTTTAAAGATGTTGAGGTGAGAACATCTGACTTGCGTGACAAATGAAGAGTTGGACATCCTGTACAGCAACCTTGTTTTCAGAGTGTTGTTCTTTGTGATATTTTATGTGCTTCTGCTGTTTGTGTAGATGAAGAAGTCCCCATAATGCATTGCTTGAGCACACACACTAAAAAAAAAGGCTGTGGCCCTCAGAAAACAGAGGATTTGCCAGACTTTGGTGATGGGAACACCTTGTTGGGAGGTGTTAGCTGGCTCTGACTGTTTCCTGTCTGGAATTCCCGTTTTCAGAGTGTTGTTCTTTATTTAGTGCTCTGATTTTAGAGATTGTATTGTTCTGTTTTATTATACCACAGTAATTTTTATATATTCTGATTGTAGTGTTTTTTAATACTTGGAGCCAGATTGTGTTCATTTTCACGGTTCACAGCAACACAATAATAATAATAATATTAGTAATGATAGTAATAAGGACTTTGGTAATACACACTGCTTCTCTCCCTTCTCAGCTTCCTTTCTGGAAGAATCCTTTCTTGGAGGTATTAGCTGGCCCTGAGTGTTTCCTTTCTGGAATTCCCAATTTTTGTGCTTTCAATGTGTTGCTCTTTATTTACTGTCCTACTTTAGAGATTATATTGATCTGTATTATTATACCACAGTAATTATTACACATTATATTTATAATCTTATATTATCTGCATAGAACTGGATTATATGAGGCCCCTTCTACACAGCTGTTTAAAATCAACACTGAACTGGATTATATGGCAGTGTCGACTCAAGATAATCCAGTTCTAAGCAGATACTGTGGTTTATCTGCCTTGGCATTCTGGGTAATATAGCTGTGTGAAAGGGCCTTGAGTCTACACTGCCATATAATCCAGTTCAAATCAGATAATCTGTATTTTATAGGCAGTGTGGATCAGGCCTAAGTGCCTGTCCACTGGGTGCCATCTTGGGTGAGGGAGTTGCTAGGATACGAAGGGGGCGGGGCCTAAAGGCAGTGGGGGGGGGGGGTAAAGGCAGCAGAGCCTACCTTTCTCTCTTCTGAGGGGGAAAGGGGCCGAGGAAAGGGAAGCCCCGCCCACCATGGCAATGTTTTGAGGAAGTTGGATTAAGCTCCGCCCACAGGTGCGAGGTCCTCTGCGTAATGTAGTTGTTTCAGTTCAGGGGCAGCTCTGCGCTTGCATGGTAAGCAATGGGGGTTTTATTTTGTCTTCATTTTGTTGTTTGGTCTTTATTTTTTTCTTGTTTTTTATGTCTAAACAAAGCCAGGATGACCATGTCTTTTGTGGCCAAGTTTCGTGGGTTTGGGGTGTTTAGTTTTGCTGTTTACCTTAAAGTAGAAATGGTCAGAACAGATTTAGAATTATGTCCCAGGAAGCTCTCATGTTGGCGCTCCCTACAACCCACAGGATTCTATAATGTAGTGTTGTGGTATTAAGTACACTTTGAGAATCCCTAATCCTAGTCTAAAACAGAATTGAGGAAGCAAGCATCTTAGCACTGTTTTACTTCTTTAAAAAAAAATGTTTAGTTTAACATATACAGTAGAGTCTCACTTATCCAACACTCGCTTATCCAACGTTCTGGATTATCCAACGCATTTTAGTAGTCAATGTTTTCAATACATCATGATATTTTGGTGCTAAATTCGTAAATACAGTAATTACTACATAGCATTACTGTGTATTGAAATACTTTTTCTGTCAAATTTGTTGTATAATAACATGATGTTTTGGTGCTTAATTTGTAAAATCATAACCTCATTTGATGTTTAATAGACTTTTCCTTGATCCCTCCTTATTATCCAACATATTCTCTTATCCAACATTCTGCCAGCCCGTTTATGTTGGATAAGTGAGACTCTACTGTAGTTCATTTTCTATAGATTTGATGCATTGTTATATACTTGGCTCTTCATTTTATTCAGTGCATCAACAGAGAGAAACAATTTTTCTCCCATTTACTCTTTCCACAGCTGTACATGATTACATAATCTCAAATATGACATGCCCTAGCAGCTACTATTATTTTAACTCAAAATAGCTGTTTTAGACACCATGAGATGACAGTTCGAGGAGGGTAGCAGGCATTGTTAAAAGGACTATTTTTTGTTTTATTCATATCCTTGTCCTTAATATATGTTCCAAAGAAAAATATTGAGCAGCACTAATAAAGAGACCAAAAATGGCAAAACCACAGTACTGAAGGAAGCCTACGTGAAAACTCTGGTTGTATCTTCCTGGTTACAGAAAACAAACAGAACTGTCCACTGCGCTTGCCAATGAAGGCCTGCCAAATAAAATATTGGTTTATGAACTCAGGAAAAAACTAATTTTAAAGGGTATTGTAGGTTATTTGTGGTGATGTCTAGTCCACACAAACCATGATGTCACCTCCAAAAATCTTCATCATTTTTCTCTTATTTCTATAAATCTGAGACGGGATCTCAATAACCTCCTAAATCCACAAAATACTCCTCTTATGAAATATTGACTGAAGTCACCCTCACCCAACAAAATGAACGGAAAAGCACAATCTAAATATATAACCTAATATTTGAGTGTCTTGAGGCTAGGGGAAAAAACATTTACTAGTTGGAAACAAGAGGGAATGGTGTGGAAAAAAATAATCCATCCTTACTATTTTGAAAAGTAAGTTTAAACCCCTGGTTTTGGAATTCAATTTGGTTTGTGGGGATTCATTTGGCTTTCTTCATTAGTGCACCTTTCTTCATTCACATAATTGTGCCAGATTCGTGGTCCCACGATCGTATTTCTGCACAACTTCTTAAACCTGACTTCCTGCTCTACTGCTGTTCCTTAATTTTTATTTTTTAGCACAATTGTACAATTCCAGCATTTAAAAACCAAAGAAGGGCAAATATAAATGTAAAAAAAAGGAAAACAGCCAGTATGGGAATAGAAAGGGAGAGGAAAAAGAGGGACAGATGGGGAGAATCGCACCCCTTAATGTCCCTTTACCACCAGCATCCTGGCACAAAAGCAGAATGGGCCCATTGCACCAAAGTAGATGCCGGGAACATTGTGGGATTGGAAGCCATTGATGGTTTTTATGTGTTAATAGCTAGGAACAGGAGAATCATGGGAACGAGACAGAGTGACAGTGGGATGCACATGGTGTCATGTGATAAAGTTCTGTGTCTTGCTGTTTTGTAATGAATAAGATGAAATCCTTTCAACGCAGTGAGGTTCTGCAAGATTTGTGTATAATTATACAGGGCAGCCCAAGACATATTCCTACAGATGTAAGACCCAAAATGGGATGTGTATCTGTTGAAAGGTTGGAAATGTCTTTTGTCCCAAATTTAGTAGTGATCAGTATTATTGCATGACCCCAAAGGCATTGCGTATGCACTTAATGTCTGAGGAGGAAAAAACAAATTTCCCACACCACCACGACACATGAGTCTATGACATTCCACACTATCCATGTCTCCCAGGTGGTTTTTTAATTGCTTTTTTAAATTAAAAAAGTTCAAGTGCTTTCTTCAAAGGGAAGATTCTCCAGCCATTTGGTGGCTTCCTAAGTACCAGAAATAAATAGGAGCAAGACCCTGTGGAGTAATAGTCCATATAGGTTCTAGTGCATCTTTAGTGTTATGGGGAAATCTCAAGCAATCTGCTACCGGACAGCAGCTTTCATTTTAGATTCATTCTTGTGAGGCCAGGGGCCATGTTCTTCTTTCTGGAGGTCAGTAGAAGGCATAAGGGTGAGGGCCATTTGGGGCAATATAAGAGCAATGCAAGTGATGGCTTTTTATATGGCCATCCCTCTGCCAAATAGGACTTGCTTGATAGTATGTCATTTCATTTTCAACATATCCCTTGAAACTACACTTGCCCAGTTTGGCTCTGGTTTAAAATAAATGGACATGGAATCTGATGAAGACTCAATATTTAAGTGCTCCTTAAAGTCCTATGGATTTGTTAAGCGTGGGCCAGAGGCTGCATGTAGATCCCAGCCTATTACTGTGGTCCACCTATCATATAATCATAGAGTTGGAATTGATCATGTGGGTCATCCAGTCTAACCCCCTGCCATACAGAAAAAGCACAATCAAAGGACTTCCAATAGATGGCCATCCAGCCTCTGTTTGAAAACCTTCAAAGAAGGAGCTTCCACCACACACCGAAGCAGAGAGTTTCACTCTTGAACAGCTCTTCCAGTCAGGAAACTCTTCCTAATGTTCAGGTGGAATCTTCTTTCCTGTAATTTGAAATCATTTTTCTGTATCCTAGTCTCCAGGACAGCAGAAAACAAGCCTGCTCACTCTTCCTTATGGCATCCTTTCGTATATTTATACATGGCTACCATGTCTCCTTTCAACCTTCTCTTCTGCAGGCTAAACAGACCCAGCTCTTCAAGCTGCTTCTCATAAGGCATGGTCTCCAGACCTTTGATCATTTTAGTTGCCCTCCTCTAGACACGTTCCATCTTGTCAATATTGTTGTTAAATTGTGGTGCCCAGAATGGACACAGTATTCCAGGTGAGGTTTGACCAAAGCAGAATAGAGGGACACCATGGCTTCCTTTGATTTAGACACTATACCCCTTTTTGATACAGCCCAGAATCTCATTGTTTTCTTATTTGCTGCCTCACATTGTTTGCTTATATTCAACTTACTGTCTACTAAGCTTCCAAGATCTTTTTCACATGTACTGTTGTCAAGCCACATGTCACCCATTCTGTATATCCTCTTGTTGATTAAAAAAGGTGAAAGCTTCCACAAGTAATATCAATGGCAGTTGATGACTTTCCTGCTGGTGTAGTGAGTCCATTCTGGGTTTTATTCTAAAATTCAAAAAGATGGTGAAATCTATCCCCCAAAACAGGTCTAGCACCTTGGGTAGCTCCTTTCAAGCCTGGAATAAAACTGGAAGTAGATTAATTACACCTCTTGATATGGAAGGCATTGAACATCACTGAATGTATGTTGTTCTCAAAACATTAAAAGGAACCATAAGTAGATTTCCACTTTTGCCTGCCTGCCTGCCTGCCTGCCTCCCTCCCTCCCTCCCTCGTTCTTACTTCTTTTGTTTATTTATATCCTGTGTTTACTTCAGTTTGGAACTCAAGGCAGATTACGCAGATTTCTAAATGTTAACAATTCACATAATAAAAAAGTGAAAAGTGGTTAAAATTAAAAAAAATGAAAACCAGTTAAAAACATGAATGATAAAACACCACCACAGCAAAGTAACAGATAGAAAACCTATCATATTATACCAATTGGGCCTAGCATGACCCCATGTAGGATCCTATCAGCAGAATTTTTTCTTCTAAATTTCCTAGCTCTGCTATAAAGTATAAACACAGGATGTCCTCTTTGCATATTCTATCTGAGCATTGTTCCAGAACCAATGGACAATAACCCATTTTTAAAGTTACATGATATCCTGATTAAACCATGTGACAAAAGAAGGCTGAAATATGTCAAAATCCACTTTACTTTGTGATGCACAACAGCAGAATATAAATGGTTCTCTGTATTTTAAGATGCTCATCAAAGCCATGGCTCACAAATATGGCTGGGCTGTGGCGCAGGCTGGTTAGCAGCCAGCTGCAATAAATCACTCTGACCAAGAGGTCATGAGTTCGAGGCCAGCCCGTGTTGGGGTGAGCACTTGACAATTAAAAATAAAATATAGCCCCTGCTCGTTGCTGACCTAAGCAACCCGAAAGATAGTTGAATCTATCAAGTAGGAAATTTAGGTACCACTTATATGTGGGGAGGCTAATTTACGACACCATAAAAATCATCCAGCCGCCATTGGAATGAGGAAGTTGCCATCGCAGTGGATGATGAAGCAGCTGCTCCCTCTGTGGCCAGAATCAAGCATACCCTCAGGAAGCTGGAAGCTGGAGAAGGGTTAAATTACCTCTGAGTCTGTCTCTGTCTCTGTTCTATGTTATATGGCATTGAATGTCTGCCTTATATGTGTACAATGTGATCCACCCTGAGTCCCCTTTGGGGTGAGAAGGGCAGAATATAAATGCTGTAAATAAATAAATAAATAAATAAATATGTATGCCCATGTTACATGTGATAGAAGCTCAAAGGGTCCTTTTAGTGCCACATTGAAAACTCAGTGCCACTGGGTAGCTCTCCATTGACATGTGGCTTGCAATAGAATACAGGCAAGTAAGCAGTCTCTCAATACTCATAAAATAAAAAGAGAAATATGGGACTTAGCAAACAAGTTTATGCAGCACCGGGGCTCTGTAGATGAGGTGAGCATAGCTCTGAATTCAGGCTACATCATAGCAGTCTCTTTGGTCTGCTTAACATTACACCAGATTCAACAGACAGCTTAATGGATGATCCACAGCAGTGCATGGCTTTTTCCTCCCTTTCCCTCTTTTTTCTCCCCTTTTATTGGGACTTACTCTGAATAGTCAGAGTCCAGGGAGCCATGTCTGGTGGCCCAAGGCCAGCTCCCTCCTCCCACTCTTTCCAAGTACTGTATGTTGCCTTTTGCCAATGCAACTGGCTACCCAGTCTGTCGCAGTTGCCTACCTTTTGGGTACAATATTAGGTTTCTTCTATATATTTTTAGAAAGAGCCTCAAAGAGTCTGAGGTAATTCAGCCAAAGTCAAGAGAGTTGTTTCTGGGTCTACTATAAATGAAAAGAAAAGCAGACACAGAGGTTATTTCAAAGGAAAGAATTCTATGCCCTTCTCATCTGGAATGTGGTTTGATATTATCCTGTTAAATTTGGTCTATCCAAGGTCCCACAGTCTGTAGAAACCGATAATCTGGAAGAGAGAAAGAAAGTGGTGATTGATCATCAAAAGATTTTTTTATTAGTTTGTGTTTTTAAACAAGATTCAAAAAGTGGATCTTCCTCTGTTTATTTTTTATATGTGTGCAAATTTTTATATATATATATATATGCCTTCTGCTTTTTGAGATCATCATAAATCATATTCTGGCATTGTTTAGCATGGATAGCTGTTAGACATGAGTCACAAACCCAAGAGACCAAACTGGGAGACAAAAATGAGGGGTGCACAGTAAACATCAGAGGCAGAAAGACTTTATTTCTCAAGCAAAGGTATCAGTCTAAACAGGATGCCTTGAATGAATAGTCCTTCCTGTTCAGAATACAGAATGGTCAACCACAGACGAAAGCATAATTCACTATCAGTAAGCCCCTATAGTTCTGTGAATTTATTATATGTTTCGTTGGCAAACAGAATCAGAGCATTCTTATTCTAGCCCTAGTGTCTCCTGAGATATTAGGAAAATATATTTCCTTTGATTCTTAGAATTCAACACTGTATGAGTGAAATATAATTTGCCAGGGCGAGCTTGTTTGTAATGGGTGAGTTAGGTAGTCCACATAAGAGTAACATTAGTCAAGTGAAGTTAAAATAGAGAAACAAAATCTCATATGGTTTAAGTGTCATATCTTAGTGACAAGGCATTTGGTTAAAAGATCTATACCTCACATTTTGGGGTATGGATGGAAAACCCCAGAGAACTATTGCCAGTCAATAGAAACAATACAAAGTTGCAAGAAGCAATGATCTGTCTCTGTATAGCTTGCAGAAGGATGGGAATTCCATTGACTTTGGGATCCTGGTTGAAGCTTATAAAATTAGCAAACTCCTTAGAGTCCAGATGTTGACCATAGTGTGCTGGAGAACCCAGATGTTCTTAAACATATTAATGAAATCTGCAAATAGAGAACACTCTATGGAAGTTGACCATTGATATATCCTAGGGGAATTAGAGATTCTTAGAAAGGTATTCTCTGAAAAAAACTTTTTAAATTCATGTTTGTTCTACTTCTACACAGGTTGTGTGACCCTAACTCCTGTAAAGGTGCTCGGAGTCTGTGTTTGTTTGTCTTTGTTCTATGTTAAAAGGCATTGAATGTTTGCCTATATGTGTAATGTGATCCGCCCTGAGTCCCCTTCGGGGTGAGAAGGGCGGAATATAAATGCTGTAAATAAATAATAAATAAATAAAGGTGGAGAGCATACTGTACTGTTTGTACATAGTAAAAACATGCTAAAAGTGTCCCACAGTGACATGAGGAAATATTTCCATATAATTTGAAAATGACAACTCTCTGAGAGAGACTCAAAGTGATTATAAATGAAGAAAAAGCTTCTTTGTGAATGTAAAGCAGGCAAGGAAAGGAGGAAGTAGAACAAAAGTGGGAGCAAAAGCATATAACTATTTAAAAGAAACCTTGGCCATTTCCATTGGCTCATAATAAAGGTAACTTTACATTCTTTCAGGTGATTATTTTTAGGAGATTGGTCCTTCTGGGGTGACTAACACATCTATTAGTCCAATTATATTCAGTGATAATTACACTGCAGAGTTTTAACACTTTATTATGACATCTGAGTACTCATTGGGAAAGTCGGCATTTCTAAATCTCTGAGGCTTTGAAAATAAGAGCCTGTAATTTTATGATTTCCAGACTTGCTGTGAGCCTTAGGTCAGGATTAATACCTTTGCTCTGGGCACTACAGAGCCATCTCACTGTTGATTGAAATGAGATGTTCTCAGTGAAATGCCAGGTCTCCTTTGAAAAGGTCTCTGTTACATTTGTAAAAATGTGCTTGTTCCAGGCAGAATGCTGGGAAAATCTCGCAGTCATATGTGGAACTGTGTTTAGTAGCTCTAAAGTAACTGCAGTAAGAGTTTAAATCACTAGTTGGAACAAGTGAGAAAAGAGCTTTGTAGCCCAAACTACATTATTGTAAAGTATTCTTTGTACTAAGCAATTGTTCAGTGCATGCCGACTTATTTTTGTTGTGCACGGATACTTGAAAGATTGGACAAATACCTATGTCTGGACAACATGGTAAAACACAATTCAAGAGAAGTCTAACTTCCCTCAGACAAATCAGAGAAATAATCTGGGATTCCTTTTAGATTTTATTCCTTCCTTCTATCCTTCCTTCCTTCCTTCCTTCCTCTGTATATCATAGTAAGGGGGCTTGCACAATGACTGAAATGCATGCTGAAGAGGGTTTAAAAAACCCGCTTTGGCGCAGGTTTAAGTCCACACACACAGCAAAACCCAGATTTTCCTGAGGGGCTGTGTGTGTGTCTATATGCCATCCCGATAACAATCAGGATGGGATGCAGCCACCCCGAAGCCCCCCAAAATAAGCCCTTAAAAGTTTTTTAAAAACTTACCCGACCACCATTTTTTCCCCTCTCGTACCCTGCTTTGTTCTGAATTAATTCAGTTTTACCTGAGGTGTCATTTGGGCACCTCTGATAAAACCGAGACAGGGTGGCCTAGAAGTCGAATTATTGGTCAGTTCTTATTGTTAAAAAAGCCTCCTCTGAAACTAAAGACCTTATCACACATACCTCAGAAAAAGCATTTTAAGTTGGTAAGCCTCTGTTTAAGAATGCCAAGCGAGAACTGGATAGTAGCTACCTATTCACTCCATCTGACATGCTTCTTTCCTTTCCGTATCTAATAAATCAATCACACCAGACTTATCGCACAATTGTGATATGACTCTTCCCAATCTGTTCCATGTTTTTCCCTACATGTTTTTTTTTGGCAGATCTTGTGCAGCCATGCAAGTTTGTGACCTCTGTTCCAATTGAGAAATGTAAAAAAAATCTTTTTGTTCCTACAGAGCTGTGCATATTTTTAAGAAAAAATAGTTCCATATTTTTAAGAAAAAGGAAACAATAAGGAGAAAGTGGAAATCACTTTACTTGTGGTCTTTCTGTGGCTGCCACCAGAAGTGTACTGCCGGCCATTTTGACAAAGAAGAAACAAGTGAGATGAAAAGGCTGCCTACAAGTGTCCAATGAAACAGACCTTGCATCATGTGATAGAACCTGTAGGCACTAGTAGGCAAAGATCCTCAGAGATGGAGTATAAGAGTGTGATGAGGTATGTTTTTTCCATGTAAGGAGTGACATGGAAAAAAAAAATCACTTCTGGTGCGAGAGAATTGGCAGTCTGCAAGGACATTGCCCACAGGACACTCAAATGTTTGATGTTTTACCATCTTTTTGGAAGGCTTCTCTCATGTCCCTGCATAGGGAGCTGGAGCTGAGAGAGGGAGCTCACCTGCTCTCCCTGGATCCAAACCGCTGACCTGTCAGCACAAGAGTTTAACCATTGCACCACCGGAGACTCCGTGATGAAGTCTTCAAAATAGTCCAGTCAGGATCAAGTATGGCAGAATTGTTACTCATGCAGAGTGGCAGCATCCATCCCCAGGGCTATTTTTATTATTCCCTTCATAATGTACCAAAATGATCTCTAAAGTTTGTGTCTTTAGACCATTTACATTGCATTTCCAGGCCTCCTGTATTCCCAGGAGATGAGATTTATTTCTGTGTACTTTCTGTTGTTAAAAAAAAGCCAAAGAAAGACCCAAGACATGGTGAGGATTTCTCCACTTACTCTATTTCTTATAGGGTGCAGAAATTTGCCCTTTATCTGTGGGAGCAGATGTAGAATGGAGTGTGAACAGGGGCCTAGCCTTCCACTGTTGCCCAACCATAATCTACGCTATATTCTGACAGATTATCTCATAAAATTGCATATTCCATGGTTCCATAGAATGGGGCCAGGATAATTAAAGTGTTATGAAACTGATAAAATAGTTCAGTGCAAATACAGTAGAGTCTCACTAATCCAAGCCTCGCTTATCCAAGCCTCTGGATAATCCAAGCCATTTTTGTAGTCAATGTTTTCAATATATCGTGATATTTTGGTGCTAAATTTGTAAATACAGTAATTACAACATAACATTACTGCGTATTGAACTACTTTTTCTGTCAAATTTGTTGTATAACATGAAGTTTTGGTGCTTAATTTGTAAAATCATAACCTAATTTGATGTTTAAAAGGCTTTTCCTTAATCCCTCCTTGTTATCCAAGATATTCGCTTATCCAAGCTTCTGCCGGCCCATTTAGCTTGGATAAGTGAGACTCTACTGTACACCCATCCTAGCAGTAATTTCGATCCTTCCATGCTTCTTTGGCATAGAAGAGCTCAAAATGTCACATTTTCCAAGGCAGTGCTGCTCCAGCAAGTTTCTAGGATATTCTGACCTCTTTGTTTCTTTTTATCCGTGACTGGCTTGCTTGAATGATCTATTTTATTTTGGGACATTTTATTGTTTTATATTTCTGCAAGCTCCTTTGACTGCAAGCTTTACAGAACAGTGGGATATAGATTACAACAACAAGCAAACAACCACTAAGGGGTTGTTTGTTTTTTCTATTTTAATAAAACCTATGGTTTAATAAAGTGTTATTTTTAATAAAGTCTATATAGAGTTATCATATGAGTTTTAGTGAATAAACACAGGTACTTAAAAGCGGAGAAATACCACATGCTCTTTTTATGTTGTGTGTAGAATCAGTTTCAATCCCCTGTTCTCCAATGAACGCCTATCTTCTTAACTTTTGAAGGTCTAATTATTCACATGGGAATTTATGTTTTCAAGATCAAACCTCACCAAAATTCTGCTCTAACTTTCAGAATGTATAACGCGCACTAACAGATGCAAACAATTGTTGTACTACCTTTTGTTCCCCTCTTTCTAATGCAATTCAGCCCCATCTCTGCTAATGGGAGATAGTTTGTAAAACGTTTATTAAGAGTTGTTCACTTCAAATGCATTTCACAGGCCTCTGAGCTAGTCATTCTCACCTCATGAATTCAAAAGTGTCTATGAATCTGGGGATTGTTGTTGGAGGATGATCTCATCTCTCAGCTTTACAAATTCTCCCGTTTCATTTTCCTCTGCAACTTGTTCTGTATATTTACAGCCAAACTTTGCTGACAAGGGCAAATTAACTGGCCTTTTTATATTTTGGGTTGCGTTCACCACCAAAGGCAATGTGAGACATGGGTTCCCAGTCAGAAAACAACATTCTTTGTGGTGGTTTCAGGAATTTATATGTCTACAGAACTAGGGGTTTACAATACCTCAAGTTGAAAACCTCCACAGCATTCAGCGGTGACATCAGAAAAAGGGCCATTCCAACATGGCATTTGCAGCTGCCAATTAGGTTTTTAACAAGTGATATAGGAAAAGTGGTATCCGCCTCTAGTGGTATATGTGGTATACTATTAAGTCCACCTTGCAAAGTGCACATATGTCTCACCTACTGCACATATCATAGGTACTATGAGAAAGAAACGGTTCCATAAATTAAGAGTAGAAACCCTGTATCAGACTATATACCATATATACTTGTCTATAAGTTGACCTCATATATAGATTTTGATAGGAGCTGTGGATGAATCAAGGCTCCTTCTGCAGAGATAGGGAAATGGTAGCATTGTTGTTGTTATTATAATATTTACTAGCTTGGGTACCCAGCAATGCCCGGGTTATTTGAAAGGAGCCTTGCTTGTTTTTGGATGTGAGGTAATATCAGTTTGGTCTAGCCTAAAATGATGCATTTTAATATATTGGGTTTATGGTTCCCGTCCCCTTGATCTGGTCATGTAAGTGTTATTTATTGTTATAATTGTATTATTTTACTTTGTTTAATAATGTTGTTATGTAATGTTTGTGTTGCTTTTATGACTGTAAACCGCCCTGAGTCCCATCCGGGAGATAAGGCGGTATATAAATAAAGTATTATTATTATTATTATTATTATTATTATTATTATTATTGGTCATATGTTACACTATGTCTTAGAAAAATACTCAGTCTTTGCGTTTGTTTTTTATGAATGCTCCCAGTAGAAAATGTATAAAGATGTGAGTGAACTACAATTCCCAAAAATCATGGGTCAATCCTCCCAAAACTCCCCCAGTATTCAGTTGGCTATGTTGCGTCTGCATGCCAAATTGGGTCCAGATCCATCTTCGGCTGGGTTCAGTGCTCTCTGGATAAGGGTGAACTGCAACTCCCAGATTCCCAGGGCAATCACCCCAAAACCATGCCAGTATTTACAGTTGGCCATATTAAGTCTGTGTGCCAAGTTTGATCTAGATCTGACATTGGCTGGGTTCAGTGTTTTCTGAATACAGATGAACTGTAACTCTCAGATGACAAATCCAATCACCCGCAAAGCCTGCCAGTATTTACAGTTGGCCATGTTGTTGTCGACCGCGTTTTAGGGGATCGGGCCCTTAAGGAGAGACCCGACCCGGTCCTGAGGGAACGGACCTTGGCGAAGCCAAAAGGAGAATATGAGCCGCAATACAACCTGGAGCCGAAATGAAGAAGGTCCGCCAAAGATGAAGGAAAATCCGCCAAGGAGTCTTTATTGAGCAATTCAGCTGAAAAGGACACTAGTAGTGATCATTCAGTCTACTAGCGTATCATATGTTTCAAATAAAGCCATATTTATACAATGTTTCGGTCTGACAGCCCTTTGAATTTCCCGCCCCGCTCCCCCGCCCATCTGATCGCGGATAGGCTGGGAGGTTGAACGAGGCGGGCTTTCGTTTCCCGCCTCGCTCTGCTGGCCCAATGGGGAGCCGCTTTTTGTCCCCACTCGGGCCAATCAGAGAGGAGGAGGCGGGAGCTATTGAAACAATGAAGTGACAGGACAGGAAATATCAGATTAATCCTTGCCCGGCCGATTTCTAAAGGAATTAATGGCACCCATCAAGGATGTCCAGGGTCCTGTCACATTCACAGATTTTAGATATGCCTTGGGGTGTCAGACGGGAAGTGGTGATGGGTGTTGATGAGGCAAAATTGACAGGCTCCACAGGGCGCTCAACGTGGGGCGTCCTGGAATTTCCTGAGATATGACAATGTTTGCCCTGGGGGCTGAATCACCTTTAGGACTATACTCCGAATTTGGTGACTCAGCCTTATATTGTCCATGCAATCTGAATTAGATTGGGTTAAGCTGTAGCAGATTATCCTTTTGTTTTTGGGAAGGGAGGCCTGGGTCATAGGGGCTAGGGTTCATGTTGGGGTCAAAATATTTCCCATTTGATTTCATGATTTGCCAATTATGTGAAATAAAATGAAAAATAAAATAAAGTTGGAACATAAACCCAGCTGGGAAAAATACATATTTTCCGGGGATCCTAAAGAGTACAAACACATATAGGCAGATAGATAGATTTCGAGGAAATAAGGGAGAATCCATAAAGGTGGGTTACATTGCATAAAGGGGAATCATGAATGATATAAACAATTGAAAACATTTGATAAGAACGAAGTTCACAACATCTGGGGAACCCAATATGGAAATTCATAAAAGTGGAGTTTTAGCAGCATGATCTTACAATTCATGAAGTTGTTATCTCTTGCCTCAGAGTGCAGGGATAATCCACAGTAAACTCCAGTAAAAAGTCTCAATCACCTTCTACTATAAATATATGGAATATAGAACATAAAGTCTTGGTTTTTGAACTATCTTTTACAAAGTCCTGGGGGGGGAGGGTGGTCACCTCGATCACAATGTTGGGTCTGTGTGCCAAGTTTGGTCCAGATCCCTCACTTGCTGGGTTCAGTGTTCTCTGAATATGGGTGAACTATAACCCTTGGATGTCAAGGTCAATCACCTCCAAACCCCACCAGTATGCAAAGTTGGCCATGTTGGGTCTGTGTGCCAAGTTTGGTCCAGATCCATCATTGGTGGGGTTCAGAGTGCTCTTAGATTGCATGTGAACTATACACCCCAGTCCCTACAACTCTTATAAATCATGGTGAATTCTCCCCAAACCTCTCTCTTTCTGTAGTATGTTCAGTTGCTGATCAGTTCTTCTGTTTGCTGTAGGGAAGGGTAGGGAAGGGTTAAGGGAGAAGCAGTGGGCAGAGTCATGCAAATGGAGAGAGAAAGGAATACTGGGATGTGCTCACTGTAACCTGCAATGTCGGGACGGAGTGACTTGGTGACTCCTCAGCACTGAGAACTATAGCCTGTTTGTGAAGGCCGGAGGCTGTCTGTGTGAACACATAGAGATATTCATTTTTATTATGTGTATAGATATCCCATTTTTTTCTCTTAAAAGAGATTCATACTCATTCTGCCATATAATCCAGATTTTCAAAGCAGATAATCTGCATTATCTGCTTTGAAATGGATAAATTGAGTCTACACTGCAATATAATCCAGTTCAAAGTAGGTAATCTAGATTTTTATATGGCAGTGTAGAAGGGGCCATGAAGTGACATACTTTCAAGAAATAAAAAATTTGTATTTATTTATTTACAACATTTTTACCCCACCTTTCTCACCTGAGGGGACTCAAGACTCAAGATAAAAACAAGAGGAGAGCTACATACTGTGTAAGTATAATGCAATGTTTAGATCCTCTAAGCATCTTGAGTTACAACAATTGAACACATTTGTGGGTATATATGTAAGAGTCTGACCTAAAGCAGAGCTTGGAAAAGTTACTCTTGACTTTAGTTCTCAGTTGCAGACATCATAGTTAAAATAAAGCTCTGGTCAGTGAATACATATTTGAAAAATGATCATATGTGGAGCAACATGGTTCATCTCTAAATTATCTCAGTTGCAGCAGAGTTGAAAGCATTGAAACAAAACTACTTACTTTTCCAGTAAAATACTAAATCTTAGAGGTGCTGTGGGCAGAGTCAAGGACATGTCTACTTCCCATGACGTTGGATCTCCACCTCAGGAAACCTCAGTGGATGTGTAAATGTGCAAACTGGACAATAACAGCATACTAGTATTGAAAACATGATGATAGACTACATTCATTCAGGTATTTCCACCAGGAAGCAATAACTATGTAAAGGCATTTCATGCCATAAGTGATGCTATCCGCACATTCAGATTTGACGCTTAGAGGTTATTCCAGAAGCGTGGATGTTCACTTCCAGCATGTCCTGTAATGAAATCAACAGGTAAACCAACCATTCAAGCAGCACAGTTTTTTGAAAAGGGTGTTATATATTCAAAGCCATGAGCGGTCTTTACAGAATTCTTCTGGCAAAACTGTGCATTTAATCTGGGAGCCATTAGAAAGTGTGGAGCTAGAGATGAAAGAAGCCAGAAATTCCATATCACAATGCAGCTTGATCAGTAATTCATGGGCCAGGTAATCCACAATGACTTGTCGGCCCTTTGATTGTGCCCGGTTTATAGCTATTAGCAGTTTCCCCTTTCAAATTTGTTTGCCTCCATACTTCCTTTCTGACCTCTTTTTCATCATTTATGATCCAATTTGGTTGAGGAAAAAAACATAACTGCTGTTTGAGTGCATGGCTGTCATTCAAACCCCATTACATTGCCAAGACATTTGACGTTTGCGACTTTCTGGTGGGTTGGGGGCAGGGAGGACATTAAGCAGGTGTACAAAACACTAACCAGGTGCCTTTAACAATGCTTTATGGGATTCGCAACTTACCTCCAGGCTATAAACCTGTTTCAACCTCAAGTTTCCAATATTGACTGAACCTTAATATTGGGCATTATATGCAGCCAAATGAAAGTTGCTTACCTATATCTTTCGAGTATAAACCACAGGCAATAGACTGAAAGGTGAAAAAATATTTTTAAAAATAATTTGTAAAGAGTTTAGAAAAGACTGGTCAGAGCTTTGCCTTTGATTCTGTCTTCTGACTTAAAACAGCTGAATATTTAACAGAAAGGTTATCAATATGTTAGCAGGACAACCATATTAGGTCGCCTTTAGATGCATCATCATTTTCACTGGCATTTTAGAATACTAGGGAATGTTTTCAATGTAGCTGTGTTACATGCTAATACATATTTTGGTGGTGAGGATTTAAACACCTAGAACCACACATCCCTAGGTAGCAGGGCTATGGAATTCTGGGACTGGTAGTCCAAAAATTAGCTTTGTCCTACAAAGATACAAATGTTCTAAGCTTCTTTTCACTTACCTAGAAAACCTCTTCAGCTGGAATCCTAAGCACGATAGAAATACGAGGGCTATCCACAAAGTAGGTTACGTTTTGGAATTAAAAATGAACAAAGTATAGGAGAAAACATTTACCATATACAATTGAAAGCCACACCCAAATACCACATCTCACGTAGTCGCCATTCAAATCTAGGCACTTACCATAGCGATGAATGAGCTTTGCAAATCCTTCCCCACTAAATTCTGCCACTTGCGCCCTCAACCAGCCGGTCAGCCCTTCTCGCAGCTGCACAGCGTCACCAAAACGCTGCGTTGTCAGCCACGCCCCCATTGTTGGAAACAAGTGGTTGAGGGCACAAGCGGCAGAATTTAGTGGGGAAGGATTTACAAAGCACATTCATCACTATGGTAAGTGCCTAGATTTGAATGGCCACTATGTTGAGAAGTGATATTTGGGTGTGGATTTCAGCTGCATATGTATATGTTTTCTCCTATACTTTGTTCATTTTTAATTCCAAAACGTAACCTACTTTGTGGATAACCCTTGTATATCTCTCCACATGAACCTGCATGAGTTTTAAGATCTCCGTATGAGGATTTTGTTTCCACCCTACCACCACCACCAAAGGTATGCTTGGTGAGGACACAGTAGAGAACCTTCTCAATGTTTGCTCCCAGACTAAGATGGCTCCATTTCTGCCCTCTTTCTGTTGGCAGGTAAAGACAGGTTGTGCATCCCTTATCCAAAATGGTTGAGACTAGAAGTGTTTAGGTTTTCAGACTATTTGGAATACTTGCATTGGCATTTGCATTCAAAATGGGATATCTTGGAGAGGTGCACCCAAGTCTAAACAAATAATTAATTTATGTTTCATATGCACATAGTCTGAAGGTAATTTTGTACAGTACCTTAATAATGTTGCATAAACCAAATTTGTGTACACTGAATCATCAGAAAGTAAAGGTGTAACTATCTTGGCCAATTTTGGATTTTGGAGCATAGTCAATTTACAAGTTATGAACAAGTTATGTTGGTTTATTCTTAAGTTGAATTTGTATGTAAATCAAAACAGGTACATTTTTAAGTGTAACTCCAGATATCCACCCACCCACCCATCCACCCACCCATCCATTCATCCTCTGGATAGCATAGGGGGAGGGTTAACACTCCTATGGTGTTTGTTTTGTTCTCTGTGTCCCTGTTCAGAAGATTTCATCTCACTTTCTATCCTTGTGATAACTGGATTTTGAAAAAACAAACAAACCCTACTTGTTGTGGAAACAAGGATTGTTGATCAAGTTTCAGTGGAAACACATTTTCTCCATGATAACTCTTTCAAGAGTGCATTTCCCTTCTGAGGGGGGGGTTAAGCTCTGTTCTTAACTATGAGTCATTTGTAAGTCAGATGTTTATAACTCGGGGATTGCCTGTATTTGGGATTTCAGAATTCTGGAAAAGTGATGCCCATCCTGTATTTTATATTTGTCAGTATTTAGGCAATATTTTAAAATAGGTTTTGTTGGACTGAAGAAGTAGAAAAGAAATGCTGATTTGTTTCCAGAAGCCCATGATCATTAACTGTCACGACCCAGGCTACAGAGCACCAATAACCATACGCAGAGGCCAGATTCTATCTAATATCTTTATTAAGGAAATATATAAAGTTAGTAAAAGCAAATGTAAAAGATAGTCCAGAAGCAGACCTTTCAGGAAAGGTCAAAATTAGTCCAAAGAAATAATGTCCAATATGAAATATTAAGGTCCAAAGTTGTAATCCAATAACCGAAACACTCACTTTGACAAGCAAAGTGAGGGGAGATGACAAGGTCCTTTAGTCCATGAAACTTGAGCGAGGCTAGGAAATAACTTGATACTTGAAACAAGGCTTGAACGTGGAACAAGGTAACTAAGAACAAGAACAAGGTCCGTGGAATAACTTGATAAATCCGTGGAACAAGGCAAGGATTGATCCTGGGAAACAAGGCAAAGTCCGTAGATAAACAAAGGCTGGGAAGCAAGGCGAAGGCTGGATAGCAAGGCAAGGCTTGAGCAGGAGCGAGGCTTGAACCGGAGCGCGCTGTCCAGACACAACTCGCTCCGTAGGCTGACGAATTGACTCCGCGCAGTTACTACGCGGGCAAAACACCTATATAGAGTCTAACTTTCCCACCGAAGCAGTTCTCTGGGAATCAGAAACGAAAGCTAAACTCTGAGACCAGATGTTAAACTCCTTAAAGATTCTCACGAGAAGCAGTCTTAATTGGCTACATTCTTAGCTGCAATTCTTGCACTCCTGCGCGAAGCTGAATCCAAACTTCTCTGTTGTTTACAAAACTCCCGGCGCAAGAACACGGGAGAAGTAGGCTCTGGGCTTGTTTGACATACTTCTGGGAGACAACTTTCTTGCAGGTGCAAGGTTCCCAGATCTGCCTGGGAAAGATCTGGCTGAGAGGAATCCAGTTCAGACTGGGAAGGTAAAAAACCCAAGTTTTCATCTTCATCAGGAATTACAGTGTCCTGAGCAGGACTACAAGGCCCATGGGTCATCACATTAACCACAATTTTACATTTTATTATGTATGTATAGTATTCCAAAATACCTCTCCTCATTCGTAATCATAGTTCCCTTCCTGGTTCAAGTAATAAATTATGGTATAGCAGGTGGGCTTCCTGTTCCAATAATTCTCTTCATTTCCTGCTACTTCTTTTTATCCTCTTGCTTTTTTAAAAATTACTGTTTTCTTCCTGTGGCCTAAAGTCTTTTCCTTGTACCATTTTTCATTATAGAGATAGTAAGGACATTACTCCATCCCATGTCATCTGAATGTAGAGATCAAATATATTATATACAATGTGCAGTCTGTAGATATTTCTCTCTCTTTTTTAAATTCAAAAGACCATTGATCTTCCTGAAAATCAGGATCAGGAGATGTTTGGTTCAGAGATGGGTTAACTTCCCTCTCTTCCCCAACTGGTAATTTCTTGAAATTTATCTGTTCTTCTGTAAGGGATGAAACCACAGAGGAAGTCTGCATCAGCAACAGTTCAGTTTTTTTCCTCTTCCCCCAGTTTTTGACCCTAATTCAGCAGAGGGAAATTTCCAGAAGGAAATGTTTTGGAGTGGAGATAGGAGGTTGAAATTTCCCTATCCCATGCAATAATCCTAATACAGACAGTTGGGGCAATCTGCTTACTTTCAGAACCCAAGGGCAGGGTTTACAAATTAAATAATTGACATAACATACAGTTTGACTTATTAGTGATATTTAACAGCAGCGTTGGTTACACATGGCTGCCTAAAGTGGAAAGCAAATGGTGCTCCCTCCAGGCCAGTACTTTAAAAATGACTTCCTGCACCATATAGACATCATTTCCTGCCTGCATTTATTACATCCACTCCCAGGTGTCATCTGAAGTAGATTCAAAGTAGCTTAATATGAGGGATGTAATTCTTCACTAATTTCATTCTCAAAGGAAACAATGAATAATTTGAACAATTTACTTTGCACTGCGCGATAGTATTTGAAAACTGCATTCCTGAATTTGTACTGAATTTGTTCTGCACAAAATGTGCACCTTTTGCAGAAAATGTATTTTTTGTGAAGGAAGCAGCATATTTCTTCACTCATTTTCTGTGCTAAAAATTCTCTTTCTATCCCCATCCCATTTGCAAATGTTGTGCCAAATAACTCCCAAATCGTGAAGCTTTTAATCAGTCCAGGATTGTGCTTGTCAGGGTTTCCTGATGCTCAATAAACATATTTCCCAACAAAATTTGAATTATTTTAGAATATTCTTTAACTGCATTGAACTGCATTATATGAGTCCACATATAATGTTTGAAGCTGCATTATATGGTAGTGTAGATGGGGCCTATGTCTTTATGTTGTAACCTTTGAGCTATAACCTTGGTCTGATGGCACGCACAGCCCATGGTTTAATTTTTAAAACTCTCTGTGAGCAATCTATTTGGGCCTTTCCAAGACAAAACATATTATTCAGCCATTAGAACTTTATTGCATGAATCCTGTAATACACTGCATTGATAGTGGATACATAATCAGACTACAGTACTCTGCTGATGAAGTGGGGAGAAAACCCAGCTCAGCAGAATGAGCGTGAAATATTTTTTCACAGTACAGACTGAATAATAATGATAATAGAACATCACTTATTGTTGCTTACAATTTGCAGATAAAAACCACTCAAATAATTATACTTATTTTTAATAGATTTTGGATGGTACGCCAGTACTTGCCAACACACAACTGCTCCATTTGAAAGCATTATTAGTGAGCAACAGTATACTTTCTACCGGCAATAGTGTGGGGATTTTTGCATTACCTATTAAGGATGAGGATATATTCTTACAAATCTGCCTACCTGTTTCTAGGTTTAAATGGTGGGAAAAACTGGGAGATTTAGTTCTAATCTTTAGTTGTCACATATATAAATGTCATGAAGATGTCAGATTTTTGCAAGTTGGCTGCAACGTCTCCACATGGTGGAAATATGAAAGGAGCCCGATTGATCTTGACGTTTACCAGCCCTCTTGTTAAGCAAAGGTAACAAATGGTGTCATTGCTGAATCGAGTGAAACAATATTTTTAGTCATGGTTACAGTCAGAGGCAAAGTCTGGGGCAATGAACCAGAAACCAAAAGGGAAACCAAAATATTCAACATTCATCCAGGATTTTGCAGGATTGTTTTAACTTAGCTAAGTACATTTTTGATCAGGAAACCATGACCTCTTTGCTTAACGATCCTGGTGATTTATAGGATTAACAAAAATAAGAGTGAGCCATGAGTAATTTCATATACCGTTATTCAAACATATAGCTGCAGATATATACTCAGCAGATTTTTATTTTGTTTTATTTTTGTTCAGCAGTCCTGTTATAATTGAAGCATCTCATATCCATGGTTTTATTTATTAAGATTATCTATACAGATATGGACTAATACTACATTTGCCTTTGTTGTGAGTGTTCAGTGAAGTTATCTTTAAACTTTTCACATAAACATTTGTTGCATTGTTCTGCTGAAACTCAAGTAGAGGACTGAGAGTCACATATAACTGTGGATATTCTTTTCTGCACACCATCAAAGCCAAGTTTCTAATTTTAATTGATTTCAAGACTCCAGAATGGATCCAACTACAATAGCAATGTTTTGAAAGCAATCCTGGATTTATTGGTGAGTGTGCAGGGATGGTGAAAGGAAATGTTATTGCTAAGTCGCATAATGCAGTGGCAAATAAAATCTAACAACCAGATGCAGCATTGTTCCTCGTTTCCAGTTCAGCCTTTTTCCACTTTGAAATACAACAAGGTCACCTGCATGCTTTAGACACACACATATAGACACAAACATCTGGTAAGTACAACCCAATTGCAATGGTAATATGAGTTTCATTCAGTGAAGCCAGTGTTCAAATGCAATCATTACCTGAAAGGGAAGTGTATGCAGCTGACCCCAATTTTATATGTTCACCTAAATGTTTGAATTACTTGGAAGGCTTACATATAAAGTAGCAGATACTGTTTTTCATAATAGCAACACAACTCAAACAACAATAAATCCCAATCATGTCAAGCTGCAAAAAAATGAACATATGAAGCTGGTTTATACCAAGTCAGACCTATATTGTGTGAATATTCTGGCAGGAGGCCTCTTTCCCATATATAAGACAAAGTTCTTTCCTACATCTCCTTATTTGATCATCCTGAGTTAGCCACTCTCATCTCACTTTTTTGGCTGTTTTTAAAATTTCCCAGTTCTCTCTCCTTTCACTTTCCCTCTTTGTTCTTGGCCTATTTTAATACAAATTGAATTCAAAGTGCAAAGGTAATTTGTACTCAGGTAACTTAGCAAGAGAAAAGCAAACTAAAAAGTAAAATCCCCTTCTATTTATGTAAAGGCAACTAAGAACCTTTTGTGTTTATGTTGTACTTGCTTTTATAATGCGGAGTGTTAGGTTGACACTATAGAATTAATGAAGTTCGATTTCACTTTAACTGTCATGACCCAATGCTATGGGATCCTGGGATTTGTAGTTTTGTGATAAAATACTCTTTGGCAGAGAAGGCTAAAGACCTTGCAAAACTACAGGTTCCCTTATTTCATAGCATTGAGCCATGGCAATAAAGAGGTTTCTGTGACTTACACTTGCTTTGCAGCTTTTAAAACGGTTATACTGTGATTTATATATATATATATTCTGAATGTCAGTTTCCCTGATGAGTTTTCTAGTGGAAAAGCAGGACATTAAAAAAAAAATAGGTAAAGGACCAAATCGTATCAGTTGACTCATTGGCTGGTCTGTCACGCGCTGGGCCTGTAACTATTGTCTTTGTATAGGACGCATACTTTATGCCCAGCGGGAAGCCAGGGTGCCTCAAAAGAGAGGTTGTTGAGAATTTTCCAGAACAAGGATAGTCCTTTGGGTCTTTAATGTGATAACAAA
Source organism: Anolis carolinensis (assembly GCF_035594765.1). Classification (NCBI taxonomy): domain Eukaryota; kingdom Metazoa; phylum Chordata; class Lepidosauria; order Squamata; family Anolidae; genus Anolis; species Anolis carolinensis. The sequence goes on from NC_085846.1 coordinate 87,318,483, forward strand.
GTCTTTATTGATGAACAAATAATAAATCTTCAAGGAGTCAAATAATACATCAAAGTTTCCTTAATAAACTGTTGGTCCTTTCAGTCTTGTCCCCAGGGGACAGGCAATTGGCTTTGGATAACTGTGAAAACCCTCTTATAACCTCTCCCAGGCTGTCTATCTTATGGGCTTAGCTGATGTGGGACCCACTACCGATTCCAAATGCATCTGGGTATCGAGTGGACCTACCAGCTAAGGCTTGCAGATGTTTCAGCTGGAGTTCCATGGATCTGTGGTGCTGTTCTCTCCCCGAGGTTTCTATGAAAACTTCAGGGCTGTTTCCCTCAGAGCTTTTGGGACCTTTTCCCCTGGAATTCCTGTTTCTGATTTCTCGGATGTTCTGTATCCCCGGATGTTATTGAAATATGAAGCTTTTCTACGGGACGAGCTGGTCTACGTCCTATAGCATAGCTTCCTAAGTGAGACTGACTTTAAAAATGGCTCCTTCCCTCCCAGAGCCCTGAAAAAGGGGCAGAACCAAACTTAATGATGATTGACAGCCGGCCTGTCCTATGATTGCAAACATTTGCAGCAAGAAAGTAAAGTTGAAGGTTCTGGTACAGCCGTACCAGCACAGCTGGCATTCTGTTAATAACATATGCAATCACAATGCTACGCTTGTGTATCTTTTGGTCACAATATAAATTGGTATTCTCTTCCACCCTCCAAAATAACCAATGATATCATCTCCACCTGGAGGTAAAGGTAAAGGTTGGTGCTCATCTCCATTTCTAAGCTGAAGAGCCGGCGTTGTCCATAGACACCTCCTAGGTCATGTAGCCAGCATGGCTGCATGGAGGGCCCTTTTACACTATCAAATATGTAAGAGAAATCAGCATTCAAAACATCAATTCCTCTCCCCTTTTGTTGCCAGACAGAGGGCCAAACCCCTGCCTTTCTGGTTGGGTGGTGGCCAGATATCCATCCACTCTGATTTGCCATTGGGATGGATGGGGATGGCCATCATCACCCTCCCTGTCCCTTGTTTTAAAGATGGAGCAAAACCTTCCCTACTTCTGCACATGCCTAAAAACCCAGAAGTAACCGGGATAAAAGGGGTGAGTGCGGATAAACGACGTTTAGTGAAAGTGCGAGCGGAATTGGGTTAATAGCTGAAAAGCACGAGTTTAAAAGGTGACTTAAAACTCAATTCTGCTCAAAAATGTGTACTTTCACATGACTGTATATCCCTGCAGTCATGCAAAACATGTTATTTCCTTCCTTCCCCCCAGTGTGGACTGCTCCAGCTTTGTAGTGTCATTTTCAAGTGACATGAAGCTAAGGGAAGCATTTTGCTTCAGTAAGAAGGCTTTTTCTCCATTTTAAGGGCTAAACATGGGGCAGCGAGGAGAAGCTGCCACTGCCATGCCACCTCTTCGGGCTGCCTGGGGGATGGCTATGGGGACGTCTCCTGGGATTGAGCATGGAGATCCCAGGAAGTAGCCCTCACAGGGCCCGACCTGGAAAGATCTGGACCTAACTTGAATAATTAGGTTTATTCCAGGTTAAAACAAATTAGCCTGGAGCACATGAAACCTTTGGACTTTCTAGGCTAATCCATTTCCTATGCCACTTTATGTGGAATTGTAGATGGGCCCTGAGCTCCTGTAGGTCTTCTATTCCATGACAGCTGGAGGGGGAATTGGAGAAGGTTTCAGCTAGGATTCCAGTGGATCTCAACAGACCTTGTACTCATTCTGCATCTGGCTATAGAAACATAGCAGGATGCTTCTTCCATTTTCCCTACTCTCCACCAGCCACAAAAATGACTGTGGATTGAGGAATTTTATGATGACACCAGGATAATAAGTGGGCCAAAATCTAAAATTGTCCACATAGGTGACTGAAATAGTGGCCTCCTTTTCTTTGTGAAGGTTCAATATGCACAAACTTGGTTTCATGAACAAAATTATTAAAAATATTATATAAAGTTACCTTTAGACTAGGTGTATATATGATACGTATATTAATTTCTTATTTACACTTGGGTTCCATCTCCAAGACATCTCATTATGTAAATAAAGCTACTCCAAAATCCAAAACACTTCTTGTCCCAAGTATTTCAGATAAAGGATTCAACTTGTATTGATCTGTTCTCTTGCCAGAGCCTAATATCCAGCTATTACATTTAGTAGAAATATACAGTACAGATGGAAAATGCATAAGATTTCAAGCTTGGTCCCTCTTACTAGCAGCAGTGCTAGAAAGACAGTAAGTGGCCTCAGAATATCACGAACCAATCATTAAAACTTATTAAAAAGTGTCAGTGAGTCCAACCCATAACAGGTCCTTGTTTGGGAATCATGCTCAAAAAACACATGTGCCTTTAAGAGGTCTTGAAAGAATTTACACCCATGGACCATTACCATTTCCACACACCCTGCAGCTTTACCAGCCCAACATATGCTGACTGTATATCACCACGACCTTTTTTTTAACTAAAGCCCTTTTGACTGGAGTGCTTTTAATACCCACTTTCTCAGCTGAGCTCAAGAGTGATTTGTTTTACATGCCACATTAATCCTTTCCACATTTTCTGGACGAGGCAACCACAATTCCACTTGTGAGGTGTTTCTAAAACAGAGTTATAGGAATAAAGCAGCGGGGTCCCTGACTTGACAACTTCCCTCCAGGCAGCTGACAAAGTGGCTATCAGGACCCGGGTATTGCCACTTAAAAAACGGCATTTGTGCCCAGCAATCCGGGTGGGCGAACCTTAGTGGTGGGTAGGAGGCCCAATTATTGTTGGCTGTCCTGTCACAATTAAAACACAGTTGGGCGCTTTGTAGATTTAATGCCCGCGAGACCAGCAGCAGATATAAAATACAGTTTTTCTTTTTCTTCTTTAGATTTCTTTTTATAAGGTTAAGATGAAATGCTAGGGGGAGCAGACATGCTGGAAATGTAAATGGCAGCTTCGTAAAATTCAAGACGTTTATGCCTCACACCTACATGACGGTAGAAAAGAGGGTTTTTTATACATAAGCAATTAGTGTTTGGTGCCCTGGCTTTTTTATTATGTGGTAATTTTACAGGGTTTTTTTTACTTTAAAGAGTGACACACACATACAAATTCAAAGAGCAAATGAATTTCTGTTGTATCCATTTATGAGCTTTCCACATTTACAATGTTGTTACCAAAGCAGGTTTCTGCAATTCGGTGTTGTCAACAGGCCATTGGAAAAAGCCTGCCAATTATATAATGATTTTTTTACATGTCAGCGCTGTGCTAATTTTATTAACAAGTGTGTATTATACTCTTTTATGTGTTAAACCTGATTTCACAATCAACTTGAAGGCCAAAGTTATACTTCCATCTAGTTTTAATTTATTGCTATTTCCCTGTAAAATTTAACTCATAAGCTCAATAGTAGGAGCTGAACTATAAATTTTAGTGAAGCTAGTCCTACCTATAGCTTGGGTTCAGTTTGTAATTCATAAATTAAATCTGTGTATCACATTACATATAATTCAATATCCTCTCCACAGATAATGCAAACAGCTTGGAAAAAGAAATTATGAACTAATTGAGGCTTTTATTTTTAATGGGAGGACTGTATTTTCATATGTTGACCTCAACAATAGCATGATTGATCCCAGAGGCAGCATTATTCCCAGAAGCACCTTATTTCTGACCGACGTACTGGTCATAACACACTGAACAGCTATTATTATAAACAGTCAAATGGGCCTATATATGAAGTTATCCATGCCAAAAACAGAAATTCCTTTGCTTTGACCACAGCTGATAACTTTGCTGTCATTATTTCATGGTATAAATGAGTAACTGCAAGCATAACAGTTGGTCCTAAGATCTTTTGGAACACATTGATTTCTTTCTAGTACAGTAGAGTCTCGCTTATCTAACATAAACAGGTCGGCAGAATGTTGGATATGCGAAAATGCTGGCTAATAAGGAGGGATAAGGAAAAGCCTATTAAATATCAAATAACATTATGATTTTATAAATTAAGCACCAAAACATCATGTTTTACAACAAAACAACAGAAAAGCAGTTTAATACATGGCAACGTTATGTAGTAATTAAGGTATTTACGAATTTAACACCAAAACATCGCTGTGTATTAAAAAAATTACTACAAAAACATTGATAACTAAAAAAATTGACTACAAATAAAGGTAGAATTATATAAAATGAACTTACAGAAACAAAATTTGTTAAAAGTTAAATCTGTAAAAAGTTCAGTCCTGTGAAGATTTTTTAAAAATCTATTATCCTTGCCTGCCTAGAAAAACAGCTGTGGATCCAGGCAAGAGGCAAACTGCATTAGATAATACAGAATGTTGGATGCGTGAGGTTGGATAAGCGAGACTCTACTATATATATTTCAGAAGCAGGAGGAATGACTGATCTATTTTTATTGCAATTTATGAACTATACAATGAAATCCAGGGCTTATCCAGACAGGGTGCAAAATGCATGCCCTTTCGGATATTGCGGGGGCTTCCAGATAGCACCCCACAAAATCGCAAATGCTTTCGCCACAAAGCAGGAAAACCCTGCTTTGTGGTGAATTAATTTGTTAGTGGGTTTGTTCCGTGCCTCCTTGGAAGTCGCAGGGCAAAGCTACTATGGCCACTGGACTGGCCAATCAGAAGTTCTGGGACTTCTGAAGGGGCCATCCGCACAGCCGTCCTGTGTTTTCCAGGCTGAATCAGACCCGGGAAATGCAAGGGAGCTCTAACTCCCTCCCCTAACTCCCGAAACCCCCTTTTAAAAAATAAATGAACTTACCTGGCCTCCATTAGTATGATGTCGGAGCTCTCCTGGCACATAGGAATGATGTGCCAGGAGAAAGGGGGGGGGAGGAAAATTGCTCCTGGTCCTCCTTCTCCTGGCGTGTCATTCTTACACACCAGGAAAGCTCAAACATCACACTAATGGAGACCGGGTAAGTTCTTTTATTTTTAAAAGGGGTTTTGTGGGGTTCAGGGAGGGGTGTGTACTGTCTCCCTGTCTTCCCGGTAAGTACCGGGAAGACATGTAGACAGTGCCAGCAGAAAGCACAGCCTTTTTTGGAGGTGTGTGGACTACAGCCCGCCCCACCCTGGGTTGTTAAAATCTGGGTCGAAGCAGACTTTACGGCTGTCTGGAACTGGCCTCAGAGAGGCAAGAATATAAGCACTAGTATTACCATGTATAAGCAGGATGAAAAAGATAAGGAATTTTCTCATGACAGTCAAAACTAGACAACCCACATCCATTCCATGATCTAAACTCTAGTGCCAACCATGCCATCTGAGAAATTGGGGAATTGTAGTCTCAAAATTCAAAACTCAACATTTCTAAACTATTATATTCTAGGAAGATGAATAATGAATTTTGGTTCAACCATAATCTCTCATAATACTCTGGATGCCTTATATAAAAGAGGGGGTAGAGGGCATTGTGTATGCTAATGGAAACTCTTTGAAGTAAAAGTGGTGTATAAACATGGCAAATAAATTGAGGCTTTTATCTTCATGCAAAGCATTTGCAATGATGGGAGATTTTTTTAAAAGACTACTTCAGATACATAGGAGAGAAAAAAACTAATAAATTACCCCTGTATAAGAAAGTTATGATGAATCTATAATAAGACTATTTCATATATATACAATGGCAAGTGAACTATCAAAATTGCTGACTACAAAGTAGGGGTTATTTATAAGGGCACTGCGGAGACTTTGTATTACAACATGGTTCAAAAAAGAAAACAGCTCTCTATTTTTAGTACAGTAGAGTCTCACTTATCCAACGTTCTGGATTATCCAATGCATTTTTGTAGTCAATGTTTTCAATATATCGTGATATTTTGGTGCTAAATTCATAAATACAGTAATTACTACATAGCATTAATGTGTAATGAACTACTTTTTCTGTGAAATTTGTTGTATAACATGATGTTTTGGTGCTTAATTTGTAAAATCATAACCTATTTTGATGTTTAATAGGCTTTTTCTTAATCTCTCCTTATTATCCAACATATTCGCTTATCCAACATTCTGCCAGCCCATTTATGTTGGATAAGTGAGACTCTACTGTATATGTTTTAAACAAAAAAGTAACATTTCATATTTGCTTTTGTATGGTGAAGAAAATACAGTTTGGATCCAAACTTTTTAGAGGAAATGATTCCCCTTACAAGATTGCCCAAGTTCTGACATCTTTAGGAGCATCCATGGGATTAGCCCAGTGTGAATCTGCCCTGGAGCAGCTCTGGATTCAGTAGGTTCATGCCAAATTCAGGGTTGTTGTCTAAACCTTCTGGGAGTGCATCTTTTTCACTGGGACATTGTGCAATTTTCCCTTCTTCTGCTTGGCTTGCTGGTATAATGTGATGACACCAGCACAGGTGCCTGTGATGGCCAGGAACTTGGATGGAGCTCTCAACTGATATGCAGAGAAAGAGTGATGGTACCAATGTCAAACTTGGACCTGATCCTGCCATTCAGAAGCTGCAGGACACTATTGTTTCTAGTAAACTCTATGGCAGTGGTGGCAATCCTATGGCACATGTGCCAGAAGGGGCATATAGCGTCCCCTCTCCTGGCACACCTCCATTCTCCATCCCATCCCCGCTTGCCCCCTCGCTTGCCTGCCCACTCATTCACCCCCTCTTTTCCTCTCTTAATGGTGAGAGGCCATTAATTTAAAGAGGAAAGTCAGCCTTTTTGGCTTTGCTTTGCTTCCTTGTGCTGAAAATTTCTGAGATTTACAAAATGCAATAAAAAAAGTATTGGGTAAGTTAAGATTCTTAAATTTTGGTGTAGGCCACGCCCACATGTTGGATTTTGCCTCATAAGTACGAAATTACGAATATGACTTATGAGGGCTAATGAAAAAATGCACACCTCTAGTGCCTACATCAGCTTAAGGCATCAACAGAATATATATGTAATATTAGGTATAGTGCCATCCTAAAGCTGCAGGTTCATTTAATCAGGTTCAGGACCTGCCTATCTCCGTGATCGCCTCCTCTCCTACGAACCAACGCAAACCCTAAGATCATCCGGGGAGGCGCTCCTCTCACTCCCGCCTTTGTCTCAAATGCAGCTGGTGGGGACGAGGGAGAGGGCCTTCTCGGCAGTGGCCCCCCGGCTCTGGAACTCTCTCCCTAAGGAGATCAGGTTAGCTCCTTCCCTGTCCATTTTCCGCCGGGAATGGTTGCTTCAGAGCGCATTTGAATGAATAGGCCCAATAGAGTTGTCATTAGAATACTTCTTTCTGTTTTAAAAGCATATGGCACTTTATCACTGTTACTCATTTCCATGATACAGCACTTTATGAAACCTGTCCCCGCTGGTTTGCTTTTAATTACTCTGATTTTATCTGCTTAGATTTTAATGTATTGTCCATTATTTTATTTTGTGTATCATTGGAATGTTTTAAGTTTTTGTCTAATATGTTGTGTCGTTGTTTCGGGCTTGTCCCTGTTGTGAGCCGCCCCGAGTCCCTTCGGGGAGATGGGGCGGGATATAAAAATAAAGTTTATTATATTATTATCATGAGGATATTTTCTTGGTTCACATCAGCTTTGTTGTTGCTACTTGCCTTCAATAGTCCGACTTAGGGTTTTCTTGACAAAACTGATTCAGAGGAGGTTGGTCATTATTTCCTGTTATGTTGAGAGATGTGATTTGCCCAACGTCACCTGGTGGGTTTCCATGGCTGATTGAGGATCCTGGTGTCCTAGGAACTTTATCCAACGCTCAATTTTTTTCAAGGCTGTACATGATATCATGCATACATTCAGGCCTACATCTTCTAGCTTTATTATACAAAAAGCACTCCATCTTTGCCTGTCAGAAAAGAGACTGAAGAAGTGTCACTATGAAAGTTAAAAATGAAAGTATTTGTTGTCTTCACATAGTTATTATGTGTCATTGGATATTTGCCATTGATTCCTCCTAGGATCCTGACAGCCAGTATAATGTAGTCATTTGAGTGCTGGATTATGGCTATGGAGACCATGGTTTGAATCCCTGCTTGATCATTGAAATCCATTGTGTGACCATGAGACACTCACATACCTCCAGAAAGCCCCATGGTAGAATTGTCTTAGGGTCACCATACTGGCTTGAAGGCACACAACAACAACAGACAACCCCGGGATCCTAGTCTAGTATTCGAAATCACTACACCATACCAGTTCCGCTTGTTATCTCCTTTTAATAAGTTCTTAATATGACAGATCTGCTTCAAACACAAAACTGGAAACAAAGCATATTCAGTTCAGTTAACTTTACTTCTACATAAATGGCAGTGGCTCATAGCCTTCAGCTGACTCTTTTGTTAATGTTTAGTATGACCCATAACAATTGCCTATCCTTGTTCCCAACCCCTGCTGTTCCTCAGGCAATTTTTCAATCTCAGGAAAATCCAAACCAAGGCTACAACAGAGGCCCAGAGGCCAACATTCCAGGTAAATGAGTAGCTTTTAAGGAAAAAAAAGCAAGACCAGAATTGAAACCTTTGACAATATGTCTGTGCTTATATATTGCTAGCCACACAATGTTCTACAAATGAATACATCTGGGATTATTTTCAAGCTGTTATTTCCCACTAGGGAAAATATTTAGAAACAGGGCTCAACATTTGGGCTGAAACTACAAAGAGGCCATCGATCTTGATGCATTTCCAGCTCATTTTTAATGGCTTTCCTGATATTGTATGGTGACTTTACTGGCCTGTTTTGTATGCCCTTATACTCACCAGCAGCTAGCATTTGTTTTGGGTGTGTTCCAGTTTTCAAATCTGTTTTGGAGCATTTATAGCTCAAAGCTAATAAGGGCACTCAGCGTTTCCTTTGTAAAAAAAATGGAAAAATATCTTTTTATCATAAAAATAGGGAAATGTTTTGAAAAGTATATATGGTGTTTAGTAAGGAATCACATACTACACAGTAATACCTCTTAGACTATCTTGGGTCCATCCTAAAGAGATCCTGGCATGTGTCGTTTGGTCGTTTGGTCAAGAACTTAGAATTCTCTTCTACAAAGCTCTAGTCCACTATTCTGAATTACTACAGTAGAACTCTATAGCACAACTTGGCAGCAGTAAGGGGCCGAAATTAAATAGGTTAAACCACTTTGGGATGCAGATAGGTTTGTAGTGCCTCAGTCTGGGTTTGTGAGTAACCATCTTTTCCTCAGAGCAAGCAGCAAAGCAGATTAGCCTCAATTTCCCCACCTCCCCTTTGCATGGTGGCAAGATGCAGTCCTTTTCTGATGGAAAGAAGTGCCTCAGCTCTTTCCCCCACTGTTTTTCCTTTCTTTTTGCCTCTGGGTTGCCTCTGTCATCTCCTTTCTCTACAGAGAAAAAAAACTGCTAACTCTGCCATTTATTTATTTTTTTCATTTGTGAAGGAAAAACTTCATTTGGCTATCAAGACCCCACAACAATCTCATTGTGAAGCTACATTTATCCCTCATAAGTTCTTGTATGGGCTATATCTGGCATCCGACCCTCCGGGTTTCATGTTGTGCAGGCATGCTTTAAAACAGCGGTCCTTAAACTTTTAAAGCAGAGGCCCAGTTCACGGTTCGGGGACCAGACAATAGATTGGAAAAAAAATGAAGAAATTCCTATACACACTGCACATATCTTATTTGTAGTGCAAAAACAATGAAAGAACAATAGTAAAGGTAAAGGTTTTCCCCTGACGTTAAGTCCAGTCATGTCTGACTCTGGAGTGTGGTGCTCATCTCCATTTCTAAGCCGAAGAGCCGGCGTTGTCCGTAGACACCTCCAAGGTCATGTGGCCGGCATGACTGCATGGAGCACTGTTACTTTCCCACTGGAGAGGTACCTATTGATCTGCACACATTGGCATGTTTTTGAACTGCTAGGTTGGCAGGAGCTGGGGCTAACAGCGGCCGCTCACTCAGCTCCCGGGGCTTGAACCTGGGACCTTTCGGTCTGCAGCTCAGTGCTTTAACGCACTTTGCCACCGGGGCTCCTGAAAGAACAATACATTGTTTAAAATGAAGAACAATATAAACATACCAGTGGGAAATGTGAGCCTGCTTTTGACTGATGTTAATTAGCATTGTTGTTGTTGTGTGCCTTCAAGTTGTTTCAGACTTTAGACTAAGTCTAAAGTTTTGGGCAGGGGCTGGGTAAATGACATTGGAGGACCACATTCAGCCTGCAGGCCTTAGTTTGGGAACCCTTGCTCTAGAAGAACATTCTAAGTACCCAATCGATCTTACTCACCTCAGGATTCACTATGTTAAAGTTGATAGAGCTGGTCTCAGACTGTTAAAACTATGGAGCAGAATTTTACTTCTATTTAGTCACATTATCAACTATAGTTATTAACTAGAGTCACTATTTTTTTCTATTGTCCCATGAAAATGGAAAAAACTGAAATATATGCCCACTTATTTTTATATCTGAAAGAATACTTCTCTAGGCATTCCTAGCTCCTCCAGCCTTTTTTTGTAGCCAACCACCATCACAGAATCATGGTGGAGAACCTAGAAATGCTAGAAGAAACACCTTTCTAGAGATGTTGCTTCAGTAAAGAAAGTTACACATACATAAAACATCAACGGGATTCTGGTTTGAAAGTTACATGTGTGGATGGGTGTTTTTTATTTTGGTGAGGATATTCAGACATGATCCTCACCTGCATTGTGAAATAGTAACTTTCTATAAGCAGAAAATCATGTGTTTTTTCTGAACCACAGCTCTATGAAATCAGATCCACAATAAAATGTACAATGCTTCTCTCTTAATAAAATCCATAACAGTGTTGTATTGTTTGGTTGCTGCTGTGATTGCTGTTGTCTCTTTTAGATAACCTAAAGTCATGCACTTGTAATTGATTCATATTTGTCATCCCTAGGCATTCCCTACATTATTAAATAAATAAAAATTGTGACTATAAATCTATGTATTACTTAGATTAGGACTTTGTAACTGCAATTGTGATCCCAGCCAATATGACGCTAAATTCTGAATTATTTCATCTTTGTATACAAAGGTATATAATTAAAACAGTTTTTCCAGTAGTGTGGGAGAAAATTACATAGAAATTCATAAATTGCAAACATTATTTCATCTATTGTTTAGAGTTTACATTTGTTTAAAAGACCTTCAAAACATCTTAGGAAGACTTTTAGGAAATTTAACTGTTAAATTAAGATACATTGTCAATTCCTTTTGCCTTTAGCAATATGTTGTCCAGGTATAAGCAACCATGTGGTCAATATACAATCTGTTCCATAGACACTAACTTAGTGCAGTCTATCCATATAACACTGTATAATAGTTTCCTATAAACGTCAGCAGCGAAGAGGGTGTACACACATGGTTCTTATCCTAGATGCTGATCTAATGCACATGAAAAATTGGCATGCTTTTCTCCTTTTGTGTTGGATTTTGTTAAAGTATACAGTATCAAAGTGTCAAATCTTTGTCTTCAGTTTTTGTTTTTATGTACTTTGGGGTCAAGATTGGTACTGATATACATTGAAGTGCATCTATTTTGTACTCCTTACGACAGTGCCTTACATCCAGATTAATTGAGTTGCTTTTAAATCTCATGGCAATCAGTCTAAAAAGTATGCCTGACTTAAATCCCATTAGTTTTGATGGGAAGAAACAAAATCCATCGAACTTGATCTAGACCAGTGGTTCTCAACCTGGGGTTCCCAGATATTTTTGACCATCATCTCCCAGAAGTCCTAACAGCTGGTAAGCTGGTTGGGATTTCTGGGAGTTATAGGCCAAAAACATCTGGGGACCCCAGGGTGAGAACCACTGATCTAGACTGAGCCAGGTTTGTCCAAATCTCATTACTACTGAGAGAAATGGCCTTCAAATAGATCCTTGGATCTTCAGAAGACTTGGGACCATCTCTAGTCACTGAAGGTGCACAGAAGCTGAGAGCAGATTGTGGTCTGAAGTAATTGGGTGAAATACCGCAAGTTGCTTCTGGTGTGAGAGAATTGGCCATCTACAGAGACGTTGCCCAGGGGACTCCCAGATGTGTTACCATATTGCTGGGAGGCTTCTCTCATATCCCCGCAGTATGTTCTCAAGTCACTTCTGACATGATAAAAAATTGGGTGAAATGCCCTCAATCCTCCTCGGACTATAGACTGTTAAATTGTGAAATTGGCTCTGTTAACAACTAGTGTTGATTTTAATATTTTTTTTACTCATATGTTTCTTCATTTTGACCGTTTCAGATTAATGTTTCCCAACCCCAGCTGGAGACAACAGACACTGAATCTCAAATCTTCCTCATGAAAAACAACTTCCTCTGTCCTTGAGCTAATGCCCTTCCCCAGTTAACTATATATCTCTGAGCACATTGTCAGAGGATGATCTATTTTTCTTTCCTTATTTTTTTCTATCAAAGACTACATACAGTTTCTGGCATCTAATCCCCAAAAGGTGTTGTGCACTTTGAAGTGCTTGCTTTCTGCTTCTTTTTTAAAACAATCCTTTTGAACAAAGGATCTTTATAAAATGCTTCAAGGAAGGTATTCATCTTTTCTTTGAAGTCTTTTCTTCTTCTATGGAAATTATAGCATTGACAATGTGATGTCCATTGTGCTTCTTCTAATGATATTTAAAAAATAATAGGTTTAAGTTGTTTGCTAGCCAACCAATGGTGGCTGCCACTTAAAAAACCAAACATTGATACATTGATAACTTCACAACCTCGGAGGATGCCTGCCATAGATGTGGATGAAACATCAGGAGAGAATGCTTCTGGAACATGGCCATGTTGTTGTTGTTTATTCATTCAGCCACTTCCGACTCTTCGTGACCTCATGGACCAGTCCATGCCAGAGCTTCCTGTCGGCCATTGCCACCCCCAGCTCCTTCAAGGTCAAGCCAGTCACGTCAAGGATACCATCCATCCATCTTGTCCTTGGTTGGCCTCTCTTCCTTTTTCCTTCCATTTTCCCCAGCATCATGATTTTTTCCAAGCTTACCTTTCTTCTCATTATTTGGCCAAAGAACTTCATCTTTGCCTCTACTATCCTTCTCTCCAGTGAGCAGCTGGGCATTATTTCCTGGAGGATGGACTGGTTGGATCTTCTTGTGGTCCAAGGGACTCTGGTATTGCAATGGGTTAAACCCTTGTGCTGGCTGGACTGCTGACCGAGAGGTCGGCGGTTTGAATCCGGGGAGAGCAGGTGAGCTCCCTCTGTCAGCTCCAGCTCCCCATGCAGGGACATGAGAGAAGCTTCCCAAAGGATGGTAAAACATCCGGGAGTCCCCTGGGCAACGTCCTTCCACACGGCCAGTTTTGTCACACCAGAAGTGGCTTGCAGTTTCTCAAGTCGCTCCTAACATGAAAAAAAAGTATGCCACATATTATGTGAGGGATCCATTCCAGGGCTGGCAGAAAGACAAATAAATGTGTCCTAGAACAAATCCAGCCTTAGAAACCAAGATGACTAAACTCAAGCTATCATACTTCAACAACAGATGACTCACCAGAAAAAATAATGCTTGGTAAAGTCAGAAAAGTATTTATTATTTATTTATTATATTTATTTATACCCTGCTTTCATTCACAGGGGTAACATAAGTCAAGTCAATTTGAAGACAGTTAACAACAAGTGCTCAGTCAAAACATTTGCATTGGGGAGCTGAGGTTGAGATTCCCCTTCTTGATATCAAACCGTGGTGGAATAGCAACTGGATTGGAAACTCGAGGAAGAGATGGTTTTGTTTTGTTTAAAAAACAGTTACTTTTGGTCATACCAGAATAATAATAGTGATTGTTTTTTATCCTCTGCTTTCTGATGTCGCTCTCAGTTGCCAGGCTCACACAGCATTTGACTTGTTTGGTCATCGGTATGTACAAGGTTTATGGAATAAAAATGGCATAAAGCCAACAAATAAAAGGCAGAGCACGGGAGATTTGCATTTGATGAACAATATGGCATGGCCTGGAATGGGGAGTGAAGGATTGCAACCAATGCTTTTATGTTAGACTAGTCTACACCTACAACTACTGATACATGTGCCAAATCTTCATCCAGAAAAAGGGCAACAGAATGATCAGGGGATCTTTACTGGCTCCCTGCTACTGCCATCAGTAGAACTTGGCACAAAAAGGAATCTGGACCTTTTATTTTTTATTATGCTTTCTGGATGAAAACCCCTGGTGTCTACAGATCAAAGACAGTTGATGAACTGCCAAAAATAGTAACCTACATGTAAAACATGTGCTTCATTTATTACCATCATTTGAAAAGTTTCCTGCTACCGCAGAAATGCAGATTTCATTGATTTATGGCCCAGCACTGCAGAACACTGGGAAGCTTCTCAATGAAATCTATTTTATGTGTTACAGGGGAAAAAACAATTTGGTGCTGGGTTTTTTTACGCTTCCTTTTTCAGTCTCAAGATATGTACATCACTCAATGTATGGCTTTCTGTTACTTGGTAAAGCACGTATGGAAACAAGAATATAATAATCTTCTGATATTTGTCTCAGCATTTCAAGATTTAAGACAGTGTGTAATCCTAATAGACCCTTCTTTGGTATAATTTTCTCAGAGTATTATTTAGAGAATCATTTATTTTTGTTTCCAGAGTGTGTTCCATATTGTTTCCCCAGTTCACCAAACAGTAAAAAAAAGAAAAGAAATCTAGAGTGTAATTACAGGGTCAGTTTATTTTACAGAACTGTGAATTATGTCTTTTCAATAATTTATGCCTCTCCAAATATACAGGCTGAATAGGAGAGAAGTACATCATAGAAAGGATACTTTTGGGTGATAATTCCTAATTTCCCAAGGATTATGGGTTTGTAATTTTGAAGAAACACAAATTATATCCTGAGGCCAGCAAGGAAAACAAATTACTCAAAATTCCAATGGTGGTCTCCCATGCCTGGTTTTGAATTGAATTTCAGAGATTCTTAGATTCTAGCTTCAGATGAAAAGTGATATTTGAAAGCCCCAGGATTATTCTCTGATTCAGATCAAAATCTGAACTATAAAAGAATCTCCAGATTCCTCCACATCATCAGTGTGTGTGTGTATGTGCCTTCAAGTCACCTGTCAACTAATGGTAACCCAATGAATTCCATAGGGCTTTCTTAGGCAAGGAATATTCAGAGGTGGTTTTGCTATGACATTCCTCTGTTATATAGGCTACAGTGTAGGTATTCCTTGGCAATTTCCTGCTCAACTACTAACCAGAGTTGACCATGCTGAGATTTGATGTGACCTGGTGCCCTTAGGGTCATCTTTCATCAATATTTGTGTACGTACATGCTCTCAGGTCATCAGTCAGTGACCCCATTCATCTGATAGGTTTTTCTTATGCAAGGAATACTTGGAGGTGGGTTGCCAGTGTCCTCTCCTGAAATATGCTTGGTGTTCTTTGGTGTCCTCCATTCTTTCTTCTCATTCCACCTTCCCACAGCCACTATAAATCTTATTATCTACCCCACTTGCAAAGTAAATGAAGGGAATAGAGAAGATGTGTTATGAGGCTTTGTGGGAAGCATTGGAGGATGTGTTATTGAAGAAAGTTGAAAGGAGAAAAGAGAGGTCAGGAGCAATTTCAGGTCAGACAGAGGTGAGCCTCACAAAATACTAGAAAAGGTTGTGTGTTCATTTTATTATTCAGGGGCAAATATAAACCTATTTGTCCTTCTTAGTCTTCCCCCCGCCTTTGTTCTCCTCCACCAACATTTACAAAAGATTTGGGCTCGGGCTGTGGCGCAGGCTAGAGAGCAAGCCAGCTGTAACTTGGAAAAGGCGTATGATATCATAACAGGTTGTTGAATGGAAATTTCATTGCTTCTTCTTGCTTGCTTCTTTGCATTTCAATTTGCAGAGAAACAGAGAAAACTAAAAAAAAAAACAAATTACCCATTGTGTCTATATATTCTTAATTACTTTTTAATCATATCTGATAAATAGGATACAATGGTTCTGCAACAATTTCTCCCCTTTTTTCCATCTGAAGTTCACTTTTGACAACATTGGTTGCTCATTCTCGAGAGGGGCAAATTTTCATTCCCAGACTCTGGCTTTGTAGCAGAGTTAATTTGGATCCACGTGTATTTATTTAATTTATACCTTGCCTTTCTCCCAGAATGGGATTCAGACGTAAGATGTAGAAATAATGTTCTATTGCCTTTTCCATGTAATTACATGAACAAACACTTGATTTTTAACTGCATAATGTTTAGTCCAAACTTTTTCATTACATCGCTACTGCATTGTTGAAGTGCTAGCATAAAAATACATTTCATACCGTATTGTTGAAGTGCTAGCATAAAGATCTCATAAAAATCAAACTCTATGCGTTATATAACATCAGATTTAGTTATTGGAATCCCAAGTTGTTTCCCTGAGAACACTTCAAAATATAAAGCCTGCAATTTCACTTTCTTCAAGTTAGTTGGTGAAAAATGTTTCGCTTCTGCCAAGACTACCCAGTCAATTTTAAACCATGACTTTTTTTTAAAAAAGCATTCTATTACTATTGTGTTTTAATCTTTGTACCATGTATTTTAATATACCGTAGATTTTTTAAAACCACAATTTTGTGTACTATCTTACGACCTCATCACATTCACCCCAATTCGCTATGGATTGTGGCAAATGTAAAAACTCAACTTTTGTTGCAAACTATGCTTTGTAGCTTTTTGGAATATTACATTTCCCATACATTTTGGTATCTATGGTGAGTGGTATCCTGGAATCAAACTTCAGCAGATATCAAGAACCCACTGGTACACAGTTAGTGGTAGGAAATACTTTGTACTGTAAAATACAATATTGCTCCACTGCTTTTGAGATTACATTGCTGTTTAGATTTCAGATTTGTGCATAAATCTGTTTCATTCTTGAGATAGTTGCTTTGGATCTCCAGCCTGAATAGGTGCATGTTTACTTAAATGTCTGTTCCAGTAAGCTGAACAAAATTTATTCCTAGTGTCAGCATGCATAGCTTTGCAAGTTTAAGCCCAAATGTTTAGAAGACATTAGAAGATTTATCACAATGAAAATACATGCGCAAAGAAATATTACAAAATGAGCTGGGAGAAAAACAAAAACTCTAAGAAACCCTTTTCATGGAATAGCCGATAGACTATACAAGGGAAAATGATTCAAGGGTTGCTTCCCCCCACTTCTTTCCATGGAAGAATGGCTTTCAAAGAGAAACGGTATTCTCACAGGATGTCCTGGTGTTTTTCTACAGAATCTTCCCCAGTGGTCTTCCCATCCATCAGAAGAGACCAGCAGGACCACAGGAAGAAATTATTTCCCTGAGATCACCGGCCAGTGAATACTACGTCAGGTTGTTTAAATTAACATGGTTTAGAAAATTATTTCTGTCTTTCTGTTCCCTCTATCAGTTTTATTTCAGGATCAAATCTTTCTCTGAATAGAAAAATAATAATGGAAGTAATGGAAGATGCTTAAACTGAATCTGGTAGGGTTAAAAGAAGAGTTCTTTTTCACTGTTGGAGAGAGAGAGACAAAAAGAAAGAGAAAGAAGCTATCCTGCCAGAATATAATTCCATCAAATAGCTTTTGGAGACCTTATAAAATAGAAAAGGAAGCATTGATTTTTATGGTAGTCATATGACTGAATTCCCAAGCATCACCTTGAAAGATACCGGGATTCCAGATTTTACCGTGTCAAATTACTTCTTTTTCTTCTTCAGAAGTGCTTACATTTATACAAGCCTTCGGAGCAAATAAAAGTTTGCAGTGGAAAACAAGCAGTATCTCTTCTAAGGAAAACTACTAAAGTCAATCTTTAAACAAGATGGGACAGACAACAGTTCAAGGAAATTAATGCTTTAAGGGAAAATTCAAGGAAGGCAGAAAACATAAAGGGAAAGTCACTCTCAATTCTGACACAAAAAAGCAGAATGGAATATTGTGTGGGATTTGGGGAAAGCCTTTACTTGACACTTGGTGTAAAATTCACACACAAGTAATGTGAGAGGTATTATTGGTCTTCAAGATTTGGGACAATAACTTTGTGCATTTACCATATGGCCTGGTTTAGAAATGACCATCCTAATTAAAAATGGCAGCAAAAATCCTTCCCTTCCCCACATCTAAGAGAATGAATGAAAACAGCATATTGAATGAAAATGAGAGGCCTTTCATAGAATACTGGTAGTTATTACTTGGGGCTTGTCCAGAAGGCCCCAAAACCGGGACTTGTCTTGGTTTTTACCGGAGGCATCCAAACAACGCCTCTGGTAAAAACGAATTAATTAGATACCCTATTAGATCTAGACCTTCCTGAAAGACCCGGGTCTAATAGGGTATTGGGCCTGTGGGTGTCCTGGATCCCAAAGGTGCTGGAGGGTGTCCACCCACTCTCCTCTATTCCCCCATTTACTCCTAAAACTTACTAAAATGACCCTGGCCACCATAAAACATTTTCTCACATCTTCCTGGGTCAAGAAAATGATGCCTAAGAAGTTGGTGGGGGCTTCAGAGTGGCTTCATGCCATTCTGATTTTAATTGGGATGGCATGTAGCTAGCCACACACCTCCCTCCAGAAAAGCCTGGGTTTGGGTTGGGGAGTGGGGAGTGGAACCCACACTGAAGTGCAGGTTTTTTAACCCACTTCAGAGCAGATTTTAGTCATGTGTGGAAGGGCCTGATAATCCAATTGAAAATCATAGGCAAATTAGATCTCTCCTAAAAACACATTCCATTTGGAAGGGGATTCAATTCTCCAAACATTTTTGAATATGTTGCTTGAGCAACTACTGTTACCAATCACTTGCCTTTGACATTAGCATTACCCACAGGGACTAAATTGCCAACTGCATCTTGATTTTGCAATAATAAAACAAGGAAAAAATGGAATATGGAGTAAGTCCTCCACATTTTCTGGAGTTGAACTCTAGACCTGAACAAAAGTGGAAAAATGCAAATTAAAAAAGCACTGCTTATTTTTGCCCAAGGGAACACATCTCTAGGAATCTTTAGGTCCTCCAGCACAATTCTATGGTTAACTGCTAGGACTATAACTGGGAGGAAAGGAGCAAGCTGACTAATAACTACAAAACCCTCTTTGCAAGCTGCAATAACAAATCAATTTGAAATGGTAGTACTCTCATGGTCTTCAAGCAGAGATCTGCATGCAACCCTTTCCCTTTGCCTGGAGCTGAGCCAAATAAAACTGGAGAATTTAAAATCCTTGTCCCATCCCTGGAGATGACTCACAATAACTGCACACTCAGGGCAAGGCCCAAGATCTAGCAGCCCCACTGATAATGTTTCTGTTTTGTTTGTACTGTACTGTTTCATGCAGAAGTTCAGATGTCTATTTAGCCAATGATGCTGTGGTTTCTTCACTTGATAATACTAATTAACACTGTCGCAGAACATTAAACCGAAATGAAAATATCCATTTGGCAAAGTGGCTCTGTTCCATTGTTCCCGTTTTCTGGCATGAACTGCGACAATAGGCCAAGCTGATGGATTGCATACTATTAAATTATCACAGTCCAGATATATTCATCAGACACAGATTCATCTCTACAGGGACATCAAAGAAGCAAGAAAATCTTAACTACAACATGATGCTTAGGGAAATTCCAGTTTTGTCTGATCATATAAGGGCAAGCTATACTACCTTAGAGCACAAAATCCATTTCAAATATTTCAGCTAACATAAAATCAACCACTAAAATATTGTTTGCAATTCCCCCATTCATATTTTCTCATATGAGCATTAGACTCAATTGAAAGTTCATACTTTATCCTTCCCCACAATGTACAATCTTGTTTCTACACAAGTCTTGAGTGAAGCCATTTTGTATCATATCAAGTTTTGAGCTTTTAGTGAAATGGGCATGCTCTGAGGCCGAAAAATCTTTAGATACTATTGGTGTTTTCCGTCACTATTTGCACCTTTGAAATGTTGGAAGATTTTACTTTTGTTGATGTGTGCATTGGGCTGTGCGAGGGTATCTCAAATCTTTGTAGAAGCATGAAATAGTATTGTTGGACTGGGAAGAGAATTAGGTTTTTCCAAAGAACAAGGTCTCGTTCACATTAGACTATTATGTCATTATGATTCTGCTTTACCTGCCATGTTTCCATCCTATGGAATCCTGGAGTTTGCAGCTCTTCACTCTCTGGCTGAGATTTCTAAACATTCTTCCCTAAAACTGCAATTCCCAAGATCCCATAGGATGTTGCCAGGGCACTTAAAGAGAAATGGATTTTCCACACTTCTTTCACCAAATAACAGTTGTATTTATTCATCTGATTTTTATTGTCTGGGGCCACATTTAGGTCTAAAATGGAATCAAGGAAGGAAACCAGTAGAAATCAAACTAGGGTGTGGATTACTGTACTAAATGACATGTAACATTTATTGAATAGTCACAGCTTGAGTGAAGAAAATACCAAATCTTACACTTGCATGTTGTTTTCCAAAGGGTTTAGGAATTTCTGTCACTTTACTAGTGAGATTTCTGAAGCATATGGAGAAATGTAGTTTATAGAGAAAATGATAAAAGATTTTCTACTCTCCTGAGTTATCCCATAAAAGAGATTGATAGCATTGGACTAGATAGACATTTTTGAACTTCCCTTTTGGAAAGAATACAAAGAAATACAGAGTTGTTTGTGGTTGTAGAAGACTCAGAGGTAGCTTTCTAGTAGGAGCACAGGTAGCTGCCAGAGATGTGCGAGCATTTTTTAAAATACAGTCTCTTCCCTCCCCTCTTTTTCTCACTCTTTTTCCATTTTTATATTATTCTGTCCATGGTTTTTTTCCCCCTTCCCTCCCCTCCCAACTAACATGCAGTGTCAAATCAGTACAGAATTAAATCATATTTAGAAAAAAACAACCAAAAGGGCATCTGATGTTTTACAGACATTCCAACACCTTCAAGGAAATTTGAACTCACACCAAAGAGTCTGACATTCATTTGGATCTCCATCTGCAGCAAAGCACATGTGCGTACCCAATACACATTGAACCACTACACTGGAAAAAGGGGGTGGGAGCCCTCCCTTTCCTTAAATTATAGCAGCCATCTACCATTCTTTCAAAACCACACAAAGGCTTTCGTATTTTCAAACACCGCACCACACCATACAGCGATTGGGTCACAAAGCTCCCTTTTCTTAACAATAATCTATTGTTTTATTGCAGAAGACTGTTGTGGAAAAGCTATATAACACAAATTCCAAACAGAACTTGGAAATGTTACTCTTTTTTTAAAGACCACAGCAGCTTGATTTTGTAGTCCAAAAATACAACTTTTTCAGATTGTATTGCACATTCTCATAGCCTCTAACTTTTCAGAGATGAACGCTAGGTCATGAGTGCTCAAGCAACAACAGAAGTGGTTAAAATGACAAAGGTATGAGTAAAGAAAAATATGCAAGCTAGTAGAGGTTCTGACAGAATCTACTGGGAAGGGCAAAATTTTGGCTAACCATGTGTACCCTCCCCAGATTCATTACTTCATGCAATGTAGACTCATATAATCCAGTTCAAAGCAGATAATCTGGGACCAGATCCTGGGATATAGAGCAGTTTAGATCCAGGCTGTGTGTTCCCAGATTGAAACCTGGAGAGGATTCTTGTACCTTTAAAGGTTGTGTAGAAGACAGGATTTCAGCAGGTTTTGCTTATAATACATTAAGCAAGCAAGCATCCATTAGTAGTACATTAGTAGCCTTTAGTTTTCCAACATTAATTGGACTTAGCTTTCTGTTTTTTAAGTGGAGTCAAGATTGCAGTGAACATGAGTGGTTTTATGAGAAACATACTCCATAAACAAATTACAGAAAACAACATATTTCCACATAACCTTGAAGCTTTCCTATCACCACAAAAATGATCTACAAGATCATATATGACTTATATGATATATATTGCTCTGCCAACATCTTACACAAGGTGAGCACTAGTATGGCTCGAAAAATCTCTAATGGAAAAGGAGAAGGAGGAGGGCAGCAACAGCGGCAACATCAATGACAACAACAACAACGACACAGAAAGGGAAAGGAGAAGTTTCATGAGTTACAGGTCTGGCATTTTACTTAGGTGTACTCTTAATCATGGATTTTGTCTTATACCAGCCATGCTATGATCCCAATTAAAAGATGCAGAATGGCTGACCCTACATCCTCCCTGCAGCTGCGCAGCCATTATGACTTCAAATAATGCCTTACAGCTGGGAGAAGAGGCAGAAAAGAGTACAAGTGGTTAGTTATAGGGGGTGTCTTTCAGGCCCACATTTTACCTGCTGTTTCTGCATAAGGGAAAATATTGATGTGCAGAATTCTATTGTCTTTCAGCTTTTATATTTCACTTTCAGCCAGGTTTAGAAAATGTTTTTATCAGTGTACTGTTATTTACCAGTGGACTTGTGTGACTGAGTAGCACAACGTGCGTTACGTATGTTCTCTTTGACCCCACTGAAGAACATATGCTTTCTCGTGTCCAACAACTTCACAATTCATGTTTCATTGCAATGGTTTTCTGAAAAATACTAGCCATGAATTTATGCCAAGAGAGGGAATTACTAAAGATCCTATAGACATTAATTTTCCTTTAATTCTTTTGCTTAAATTCAAAGGATTCATTATGTATCCTTTTGACATCAAGTGGGACCCTAAAGCAAAATGTTGCCATGTAGAGTGCACTTATGTAGGGTTACGGGCAGCAAGTCATGCAATTTTCCAGGATACTCCATTACATTCCCCACTTCTGAAAGTTTTATTTATTCCCTCCTTCATAGATTGTCAGCATTGCCTGCCTACAAAATATATTCATCCTCATTGGGCTATTTGTTCTCTAATAGAGAACAAGGTCATTGATACTAGGTGAGCATTTTAGCAAATAAAACTGTTTTGATGAAGGCACAGTAACTGTTTTGAAAACTATCTTGGGCCACACATTGAAAGAATAAAAATGATATAGGCTTAAAAGAAGGAAAACACTCATCTGAAATCTAAAATAAACATCTAATGAAGTATGATATAAATTACTATGTTAGACAATTTACTCAACATCTTTAACTACTTTTGAAAGTGTTTTCAGGGGGCATATAATGGTACCAAAATGTACAATCACTATATGTGCTACCCAGTGAAAAAGTTATCAAAGGTGTATATTAAAGTTTTGACATTAGAGACAGACATTTCAAATCCCCATCATAATTTTAGTATTGAATGTCAGAATTATTAATGGGCATATTCTTGAAGTGGATCCTATTGAATTCAGTGTGAGTGTGTGAAACAGTTTTGATATTGTAGCCTATCATGTCTTTTTAATGTTCCATTTTCCTTCAGGTTCAAGACATTAGTCAGAAAGATGAAGTCATCAGTTTAAGTCTATATTCAGCAACCTTTAATACTGTACCCAGGTCAAAGGCATTCTTATGGTCTCAGTGATATGCACTTGTGGAAAAGCTAAGAAGTTAATGGCTTTTTAACAAGCAGATTACGAAACTTGACAAAAGACAGATGTACAAGTACAAGCTGTCAACATATTTCTTGATTACTGTGTGATTTCTTGGTTATGAATATGCCACAGTTAGCAAGGATACATGGAAGGTTAAATTTTTACAGTCCATACAAATATCTCCAGTTGTAAAAAGAAATAAGTACACCGTGTCAACAAATAAAAACTCTGCAGCAAGAAAATGTATAATCTACGGCTATATTTTTCATTAATTTTATCATTAATAATAATACAGTCCGCCCCTGCACCCCAAATCTTGATGTCTTGGTTTTTAGGTCTGCTTCTGAAATTATTAGGAAAGCTGATTCATAAAATTCAATACCACATGAGCTCTAGTTTTTTTAGATATAGTTTTCTATGGGTGAGCAGATGATGACTGGTATATATTCTGTATCTCAAAAACAAGAGCTGCTAGGGAGAAATGATGCCATTTTTGCAATCAGCAGGTTACATATACCCAGAAAAGGGGCTAACATTTGAGGCACCAAAATGTGTGTTGGCCAGTGTAATTTGTGCAGAATGCATTATGTTTTTTTCTGTTCCAGTCTGTATCATAATTAGCTCTTTAAAAATAAAATATAGAATATGTAAACATATTCCTACATGGCAGAAGGTTGGATTGGATGTTCAAATCAATGGTTCTATATGTTGTCATTTATTTTAATTTGACTAGACTGCAAGTATTTCATTTCAACCCGAGACATTAAAAGTTAGGAAATGTATCAGAATGAGACTAACAAACCTAAAGAAGAGAAAGAAGAATCCTGCTCATGTGATATTAGGTTGCCTGGCCACGATTATTTAGCACTTTATTGATTTTAAATTGTGTAACTACCTCTACCACACTGAAGTTTTTCCTCTGGGCCCAGCTCCGCGTTTTTAGCTCTGTTTTTAACCATTTTATGCCGTGCGCTGACTTTTATAACTGTTCATTGATGTTATGTTTTTATTGATATGACATTGTTTTATTGCTGACCTTGTTTTATTGTTTTATTGCTGTTATTGTATTGTTGTCGAGCATGGCCCCATGTAAGCCGTTCCGAGTCCCTTCGGGGAGATGGGGCGGTATTTAAAAATAAAGTTATTATTATTATTATTATTATTATTATTATTATTAATATTATTATTAATAATAATAATAATAATAATAATAATAATAAAGATCAGTAAGAAGTCGAAAGACGGAACTCATTGTCTATTTTTTTCTCCTCCTTGTTCAAATTTCTAGACTAAAAGAAGTAGAGAGGTATCCGTTTATAAAAACCAGGTACCTGCTTTCCCTTTTGTATTGATATTAGTTGATATTACAGAAGTAACATTTTAGTACTACTTTCATCCATTACAGGGCTAGTCATAATCAGGTCTTGACACAAAATCTGGGTGGCATAGAAGAGGTAGCAAACTGTTTGGTCTTTAATATTTTATTTTATTATTACTGCCAAGAATAGCGATGAGTATTTCTGGGATATTTCAACCTTATTTGCCGGAATAGTTACTTGTAGTTTGACTACTATGCAGCTTGACTTGGGTAGACAAGGAGCCACCTGAAATTGTTGTTATCTATCCACCTCATCACAAAGGCCTAAAATCAGCAGCATGCAGCGATTTTAGTCCAGGTCATCCATGGAGCCGGTCGGCTCCCATCACATGACACCGGCACGGCTCCACGGGTGAAGGAGGCGTAGCCAGCACATGCCACCGCCAGGGCAACACGAAAGAGTTCCTGTATGGTTATAGAATGCATGGGGGGAAGCTGTGCACATCATGCATGCTCACTCTTCCCCCATCTGATCACCCTTTTCTGGAGCCGGGCGATGCGGGGTGTAAGGTTCTGGATTCTCCATGCCCCTCTATAAAGCGGAGCAACATTGGCAGCCATCTGACAAGGTTGTATGTGTCTTCACATAATTTGTGAATTATGTTGACCCTAAGGAAAATGTATCATGATTTTCCCTCACAAGGTCTGTTCTGCGGAGGTTTTACTTTGCCTTTCTTTAATAGTGAAATAGTCCACAGGTTTCCATTGAAATTTCAACCCGGATTTCCACAATCCTAGTCCAACACTCAAACCACTACACTGTGCTGATTCCTATTAGGAATGATCAAATTTAGCCCCCTAAGTATTAAAGTTTTGTCTTCCCTTGTGGTGTGTCATGAGACATATGGCTGAAGACATGCTGGTGAGCAATTTGAGAGTTCAAGTTATCCCATTAGAAACACCAGTTTCTTAATTGTCAGTCCATATGTTATTTACTATGAAAAGAGAGAAGGATAATTCTTGGGAAGATGGGGTAACTCACAAAGAACCAGTTCCATGGTTTTGCCTTTATTTTCTTTAGACTTGAGAGTGTGCAATGCACCATTTTCAAAGATGTGAAGGGGCCCACTAGAGGTTAATGAATGAATAATTGCTGTGGATAGGTACAGGTTAAAAGTATTTCCTGCATATTTAAGAAAATCTATCAAATTAAAACTAGCTTTCATCAAGACTTCATTTTTTTTGTTTTTGTTGGACATAGAACAATGGTGAAAATCTGGTTGTTGAAAGGACCCTTTTTGGTAACCAGTGGAAGCAAAAATATTACAAAAATATAGCCCTTTTAGTGTAAGAGTTTTTGTTTTCCCCTGCAGAACTTGACAAGACATGTGGATGGAGGCATGCCGCTGGAATACTTTGCATCTATCCATAGGATACCTCTCATGTTATATTGTTCCTTGCTTTTAGCGCAGCTAGGGTCTTTATCCCTTTATACTGGGGCTGTGAACTGTGGTGTTGGAGGAAAATTCTGAGAGTGCTTTGGACTGCAAGAACATGAAACCAGTCCATACTCCATTAAATAATGCCTGACTGCACACTGGAGGGAAGGATATTAGAGAGAAGATGAAGTACTTTGGTCACATAATGAGAAGACAGGAAAGTTTGGAGAAGAGAATGATGCTGGGGAAAATTGAAGGAAAAAGGAAGAGGGCCTGACTAAGGGCAAGATGGATGGATGGTATCCTTGAAAGGACTGGCTTGACCTTGAAAGAGCTGGGGGTGGCCATGGCCAACAGGAAGCTCTGATGTGGGCTGGTCCATGAGGTCATGAAAAGTCGGAAGCAACTGAACAAATAAACAACAACAAACTGGGGCGGATCAGGAGAATCAAATTCCATCTCAGCCCTTGGATGTTTTGACTGTCAGGCCATCAGCTACTACAGAGGCAGGAAGGAGTCCTGACTGTCCAGTGATGCTGGCATGCCTCCTTGCTCTTCTTCTCTGATCCCCCATTCATTTCCACCCTCTTTTCTCTTATTGCCTTGGCACCCCAGCTGACATCACTCTAGGATGGTAATGACTATGAATGATGGATGCTAGCCATGGTATGCCTTCTGGCTGCAATGAGAAAGGGAGGGGACGGTGAGTACCATCCCATGTCCCCAAGCCACACAAGCTCAGGGAATGTAAACATTTGTGGCTGGTTCCATCTCAGAATGGGCCCAATTGATTACATAGGCCCAAAGTTGAGGTTTGCTCCGTATCTTTGAGGAGAAGGTGGAGCAATCTGCAACTTTTGTTAATGTGGTTCAAGGCTGCATTAATCCAAATCTGCTCTTTATGCCATACAATTGCCATGGAGCTGATTCACACCCTCTTCAGGACAAGAGGTCAGCATAGATGTGCCTTAGGTCCCAGCACCTATTTTGGAGATAGGGATCAACAACCTGAATAAGTCTTTTAGAATTTGAACAATAACCCAGCACAGATCCACTCTCTAGCCACCATGTGGTAAGCATTATATGCCCAATGCCACCACTATTTGCCCGTCAGGAAATATCCCCCTTCCCTGCCCCTGCTACCCTACAATACACACAGCAGTCTTTAAGGTAAAGGTAAAGGTTTCCCCTGATGTTAAGTCCAGTCGTGACCAATTCTGGGGTTTGGTGCTCATCTCCATTTCTAAGCTGAAGAGCCGGCGTTGTCCATAGATACCTCCAAGGTCATGTGGCTGGCATGACTGCATGGAGCTCCACTACCTTCCCACCAGAGCAGTACCTATTGATCTATTCACATTTGCATGTTTTCGAACTGCTAGGTTAGCAGGAGCTAGAGCTAAGAG